>NC_030686.2:29375136-29693598 GCF_000004195.4 Xenopus tropicalis | reverse complement strand
CCTGACCGTTCCTCCTTTGATGCGTTAAATTTACGCGCTCGGGGGAGGAAGTTAGGTGGGGGGGCCCTGCAAGGGGGGTTAGGGGGGCCCCTACGGGGGAAGTTGGAGCATGGTGTCAAAAGGAAGCAACCTGAGGATAGCACAAATAGCACCAGTCCAAATTCCCCATGTGTGTCACAGTCAAAGAAGGGAGAAAAAAACACTGTAAATTCTGAAATATACAGGAGGCTTTAAGCTCTACCCCCCTCCCTGCCAGGACAACCTGTAGCCATACTTGCATATATAGTTCTCGCCTAAATTCCTTTTACATTCATAACTCATTCTCAACAGTTGCTTGCAACTATTGGACCACGTACAGGTATGGGATCCCTTATCCGGAAACCCATTATCCAGAAATCTCTGAATTACGGAAAGCCTGTCTCCCATAGACTCCATTTTAATCAAATAATTCAGAATTTTAAAACTGATTTCCTTTTTCTCTGTAATAATAAAACAGAACCTTGTATTTGATCCCAACTAAGATATAATTACCCCTTATTGGGGCAGAACAGCCCTATTGGGTTTATTTAATGGTTAAATGATTCCCTTTTCTCTGTAATAATAAAACAGTACCTGTACTTGATCCCAACTAAGATATAATTACCCCTTATTGGGGCAGAACAGCCCTATTGGGTTTATTTAATGGTTAAATGATTCCCTTTTCTCTGTAATAATAAAACAGTACCTGTACTTGATCCCAACTAAGCTATAATTACCCCTTATTGGGGCAGAACAGCCCTATTGGGTTTATTTAATGGTTAAATGATTCCCTTTTCTCTGTAATAATAAAACAGAACCTTGTATTTGATCCCAACAAAGATATAATTAATCCTTATTGGAGGCAAAACAATCCTATTGGGTTTAATTAATGTTTTATTGATATTTTACTTTTGACTTAACGTATGGAGATCCAAATTATGGGAAGACCCCTTATGTGGAATACTCTTGGCATTCTGGATAACGGGTCCTATACCTGTACTATAAACCTTTAAGCTGGAATATTGTGCAGCAAGTGTTTAAAAGGTATACAAAGGTATACATTCCTGAAAAGCACATTTAGTGGTTTATGCTTGCAGTTCTGTTCTACAAAACAGACCCTTGATAGCATAAACTGAATTTATATCCCATCAAAGGGTAACAGATTTTCACAAAGTGCCATTTGAGGGGTTAGGTACAGCACTAATCCATGAGAGCTTCTGTGCCAATGAGAACCTTGCCCAAGGTGGCCCTTTACCAAGGGAAGCAAATAACCCACTTAAATGGATGTATCTTTGTAGCTAGAGCAGACTCATACTTTACTAAGCATTCCAAATCAGATAGTTCTCTTAGTGCCAGGACTTTATTTTTTGGGCTGAAGTGGAAGCCTTCCTATCGAGGGGATGACACTTAAACTTTTCATACATTGGTGTGATTATTGCTTGAATTATTTTTTAATGATAGCACTACAAGTAAGTTGCCGGTGAAATGTGGCAGGAAGTTTGACCTTGAGAGATTTATTTGAGAAGTTAATGAATAATAAAGTTTCTGGGTGCATTTCTGCTGTACCAGCCTTTGTAGCCGAGTGCATAAACTGGAAGGGAATTGTGACTAGTAATGAAAAACAGATATGTTTAGTGGAGATGCTTAGGAGGGATTATATAAGATAAAGTCTGATAATGACCAGATCAGTAGGAGATTTGCAATAATAAAGACATTACATAATGAGAGGATGTATAGGAATTTTGTATGTGATAGAGATTGAAATGGCCCAATTTGGCCTATAATGTGGGAACTGTAAGTGACAGGATTAAGAGAGTTCTTAAACTAAAAGGAAAGAGATTATTTAAGAATTGTAGTTACATAGTTATATAGTTAAGTTCTATGAGCCATTTCCCCAAGTGTGTTTTTATTGAAAGCCATGGCTACAGGGCGGGCTGGTTAACAGGGTGGTATGCAGGGCCTCCCTTTATAGTTGCTGTTGGATGTACCTGGCATACTGGATTGCACTGCACAGTGGAACAGTGTATCCATCAAACCATCAAACATACAGATTAGATATGAATACTGATCGACACAGCAGATAAAGTGGGACTTGCTTGTTGGAGACCACAATGTAAACTCTATAATTGGTTTGGTGATTTTTGATGATCTTTTTATACGTTGTGTAATTTACCCTTCTTTTTTTTCTTCCTTTTCTTCCTTTTCTTCTGTGACCTTTTTATATTACATATTCCTTTGCAGCCCTTTTGTCTTTTTTAACCCTTTATAACCAAGTGGGTATGCATGAGAACGTGACCATGTAATGTTACACTTCTCTTCCATTTCTGTTTCTTGTTCCAGGATTGCTTAGATAACAATATACACTTAATAATCTGTCAGTCCTGGGGCCCTGCTTCACGTGCACTTTGTCTGCACCTCATGATTCTTTTTAATAGTTTCCTGAATTGAATGAAATTCCTGCCAGCATTAGCTATTGCTATCCTCCATGTCAAGTGTGTCATGGTCTCTTTAACCTCTGCCACATGTTTTGGTGGTGGTGTTTGCAAGCGTTTATCCATTGTTTTTGTCTCTCATCAATTTTGTAGTTACATTTAATATTTTATAAGACAAAGTCAATCTTTATTTATTCTTATGCATATCTGCTTTTGTTTTCTTTTACTTGGGAAATGTTTATTTCATAATGGTCTGAAATGAAACTCATATTGACAAGTTCCTGTATTATCTAACAGGGGTCCCCAACCTTTTTTACCTGTGGGCAACATTTAAATGTAAAAAAAATGTTGGGGAGCAAAGCAAGCATGAGAATTTCCCAGGGGATGACCAATAAGGGCTGTGATTGGTTATTTGATAGCCCAATGATGACTGGTAGACTACAGGAGGCTCTGCTTTGACAGTATACATGGTCTTTATGTCCCCAAATCTTTTCTTCAAGTCAAAAATTCAAAAATGAAAACCTGTGTTGAGGCCATTGGGAGCAGCATCAGAGGGGTTGGTGACAACATGTTGCTCATTAGCCAGTGGTTGGGGATCACTGATTGAGAGTATGTCGATATACTTTACTTAACCGCAGCCTAGTGCAAGTAAAAATGTTGGATCCTTACACTTCCCACATTCAAGCATCAACTCAAAGTAATTAATCTAGGGAGTGATTTCATTGCTGCTCTGAAAACAATAATTTTCCATCTTTGAGGTTGGTAGCTTACCTGGGCACAATAAAGTTTAAAAGAAACCAAGTAAAACCTTTCAGTCTTTGCCTCTTTTCCATCCCAAGGCAGCACTGTTCTTTCATCCTTTACATCGGGCAAAGTGAGACTGTACATGCAGTTTGTATTGGTGGTTAGATCCTTGCATTGCTACCCAATCCTGCATGACACAGAGCAACCTTGAGACATACAAGAGGGAGAAGGTAAACATTTTATTGCTATGTTTCATTAGATGTTATTTTTGTAACATTGGTTATAACTAAACCAGAGAATCACGTTTCCTTAAAAAGTTTAACATAAAGAAATAAATAACTGTTCGCCCAAGGTTTAGCCAAAACCAAGTTACATTATTTTCCACCATATTTTTTGTATTACTTTAACTATCAATTTCATATATTCCAAACAGCTTATTTGGGGAGAATATTCTACGGAATTCTTAAGTCTCATTTTGCTGTAGACCAAATATATCCCATATGCTTTCAGTCCCGTTTATTCATTTGCTGAGCAGGATAACGTAGAAGGGTATTCCAGCGGTCATAATAAATGTGAAATCTGAGGATATTATAGATTTAAAGACATCTCCAAAATGAGATCCTGGCTCTAAATGGCTGCCTTAAGGCAACACTAATATACCTAATCTAAAATCCTATTTTGTTGTATAAAAAAAAAAACAAGAGGCAAATACTAGACAATAACTTAAAATGGCATTTGCTGGTAAGTAATTTAATTACAAGATTATAAATAGTCTATGGAATGTTTTTCCTCCATCATTTTTCACTAGATTGCAAGATTTCATTATCTTTATATTGTAGGTAGGGGACCTGTTATCCAGAATTCTTTGGAACTGGGGCTTTCTGCATAAGGGATCTTTCCGTAATTTGAATCTCCATTTCTTAAGTCTAATAAAAATCATTTTAACATTAATTAAACCTAATCAGGTTATTTGCCTTGAATAAGGATTAATTATATCTTAGATTGGATCAAGTACAAAACACGTTTTTATTATTACAGAGAAAAAGAAAATTGTTTATAAAAAATTAGAATTATTCAACTAAAATGGAGTATATGGGACTTCCCATAATTCAGAGCTTTCTAGATAACGGATCCCATGCCTGTATTAGGTGCTGTCCATTTACATTTATAGCAGACAAAACAATTCACCAAAGGTGAAATGCTGAATTTCGCTGCGAATCCATACCTGGCGAAGAAATTCGCGCACACATCTCTATAAGATTCCTTGTGTTTCATTCATTTATTTTGTGCCTATGTTGTACATTGTGTATAAATTCATAAAATGCATAGAAAACCCGATTTCTGTATTTTTTAACAGAACTGCAGTTATAACTCTTTTTCTGTAAACTAATTTATTTTTATATTATATAAATATATGATCCCTACATATATGACTGTTACATAAATGGTTTGTACTCCATATCTTGCTATATACTGTATGGGCCATTAATGATCCCTCATCACTCTACATCTGCTACTATTTTCTGAGACCTGCAGATGATGTTACATTACGGAGAACATGTTGTGTCAATATCCGAGCTTTACTAAAAATATGAAATGTCATTGTCTTTCTAAGAAGAAAGGATTTATTTATTTTTATCAGATAGATGAGGATTATTTGTAAATCCAGACAAATCCTTAACCATACCACATAACAAACTTGCACCGATGCATTTTATTTTAAAGAAAAGATACCCAAACTTTGCCAGTTGAGTCTGAGTAAGGCATTATAGCTTAAGTACTAGCTATAATTAGTGATGGGCGAAATGTTTTGGCAGGCATGGATTTCCACGTTTCGCCATTGGCGGATTGTTTAGCGAAACGGATGAAAAATTTCGCAGTGGAAAAATTTGCAACACGTCCAAAAATTGTCGCGTCTAAAGAATAGTCGCGGGCGACAAAATAATATCCGTGTGACAAAAGAATAGCTGCGGGCAACAATTTTTTTTGACGTGCCGTTTCACGAATTTTCCACCATTTTGCAAATCTTTTGAACGATTCGCCAATTTTTCGGCGAAGCGCAAAGGGAACAGATTTGCTAGCTATAATTAGTTACCAAAAACATATGGGAAGGCATATGAAAAGGCTAGGGTGCAGAGACCTGTATACAAAACTGCGTTAGTAATCTCCAACATCAAGCATAATTTTAATGATTTGAAGAGCAGGTCCAAATAGAAATTGTATGACTCAGAAGATAAATTCCATATATTCTTTGCAAATTACTCAAATGACATATATTATATAAAAAAAAATGATATTTTTAAGTACATTATTTATATGTTAGATTATTCACCTGAATGGGATTTGGGGAGCCATTAACCAATCTTACACTGTATAACCTTGAAGGCCCAACTGGTCAACCAGGGATAACTCCTTTATTTGAGATACAGCCCACACAAAATATGGCCATGTTAATACAGAAAATTGATGTTGAAATACATAGAAACATAGTAAGTTGGGTTGAAAAAAGACACACGTCCACCAACTTTTATGTCCATATAAAACCTGCCTAATTGCTAGTTGATTCAGAGGAAAACAAAAAACCCCTTCTGAAGCCTCTTTAATTTCCTTTAGAGAGAGAAAAAATCCTTCTTGACTTCAAGATGGCAATGGGATCAGTCGCTGGATCAACTTGTACTAAGAGCTATTTCCCATAACCCTGTATTCCATCACTTACTAAAAAGCCATCCAACCCCTTTTGAATCTACGTAATATATCAGCCAGTACAAATGATTCAGTGAGGGAATTCCACAACTTCCCAGCTCTCACAGTAAAAAACCCTTTCTGAATATTTAGATGGAACCTCCCTTCTTCTAATCTTAATTGATGCCCTTGTGTCTGCTGGAAGGACCTAATTGTAAATTTTATGATTCCCTTATATATTAAGACATAGATATATCCCCCTTCAGCACCTCTTCTTTAGCATAAACTCACCCAACTTGGCCAGTCTGTCTTCATAACTGAGACTTTCCATACCCTTTACCAGCTTAGTTGCCCCTCTCTGGACCCTCTCTAATTCAATAATATCCCGTTTGACCACTAGAGACCGAAACTGCATGACATGTGTGGGGCACTGTATCAAATGCTTTGGCAAAACCCAAAGAGATCACATCTACTGCAACCCCACTGTCCAATTTTTCCAAATCTCATAAAAAAAAGCAATCAGATTTGTCTGACACGACCTGTCCTTCATAAAGCCATTCTGATTACTGCTTATAATGCCATTCTCCAGAACATCATTTTAATGTGATCCCTTAACAAGCCTTCAAATAACTTGCCCACCAAAAAGGTCAAACTCACTGGCCTATAATTGCCAGGCTGAGATCGTAATCCCTTTTTTAATATAGGAATTAATGTACATCAGCTTTCCTCCAATCCAAGGTTCCATACCTAAAGAAAAGGTTAAGATCACATTTTCTGATCTAGATCAGTCTCCTGTACTTATACTAAAAAAATGTGCACATTTGGTTCTGGTTTGAAATGTCTATTTTTAACTGCCACTAAAGCCATATATTCTATCCCAAGTACCACTATTTAATTGCCAGGGTTTTTTTGTAGGTCCTTCCCTATTGGAAATTACATTGGCAAGGGCGTCTTTTCTCTTCTATGATTTTAGCCTTAAGCCATTTGTTAAATCTGTTTGTAAAACTTCAGATATCACAGGCCCTAGAGTAAAAAGATGGTAAATTATTAACTTCTCTCTCCACAAATGATATTCTTCTAACCAGGATCATGCTTATATATACCTTTATAAACTTTATTTGGTATGTAGTAAACTTACTGGATATAAATTAAATATAAATAAGACTGTCAAATAAGACTATCAAGGATTTACTGAATTTTCCCCACTGTAGATTTTATCTTGGACAGATCTTCACCCTATAAATGTAATCTATAATATTTACCATACAAATGCTGTCTATAAATTTCCTTAACTACTGTAATCCTTTTCTAATACAATGTACATTATTAGTGGCTAACAAAATCAGGTTCCCTTTAAAGCAGGGGTCCCCAACCTTTCTTACTCGTGAGCCACAGTCAAATGTAAAAAGACTTGGAGAGCAACACAAGCACCATAAAAGTTCATGGAGGAGCCAAATAAGGGCTGTGATTGGCTATTAGGGGCCTCTATGCACACTATCAGCTTACAGGGGGCTTTATTTGGTAGGAAACCTTGTTTTTATTTAACCAAAACTTGCCCCCAAGTTAGGAATTCAAAAATAACTCCCTGGTTTGGGGGCACTGAGAGCAACATCCAAGGGGTTGGTGAGCAACATGTTACCCCTGAGCCACTGGTTGGGGATCACTGCTTTAAAGAATAAAAATACTGAAGGCAAATGCACAGGGTATTAGAAGTATTAATTCTAAGGACAAATACATCAAAAAAACATTTCAAAATATGCAGGAAATCAAATTACAGCAAAGTTACGACATTACCCCATTAGGTGCAAAAAGTCCATTTGCATTTAGACTTAATTCTTCTAGATACTGTTTATCATGGCCTCGATGGATGAGAATCTTCATAGAAAACGCCTTAAATTGGCAGTAGACACAGCCAGTCGAGGAATGTGCATTTCCCAGCATTTGGTGGAACCTGGAATCTTATGTTCCATAGAAATTTATAACTGTTTTGCTGCCAGCATGGACTCTATATGGTGTTAACAATTTATTGGTTAAATCTTCTTATTGTTTTTGTATGGACAGGACTAGTTTCAGAACATTTCTCTACTTGGTGTCTAATACTCTATGCTTAACTATTCCTAAAGCCACCTCTCCTCTCCATCTGTACCCGGCCTTAGTAACCTCCCTCAGCCTGTTTGTGAAACCAAAGAACATATTGTTTCTCCTTCAGTTCACATTGATAGCATTGCAGTTGTGATATAAGTCAAAGCCCAGCTGCAGCTACTGATATAAAATAATTTTTCCCTCTTTTAGTTGTAATTTCAGCTGTAAGCTCATCCCTAACTGTCTCTCTTAATCTGGACAAGAACAAACGGAGACCAGGCCAAATGACGCACACTTTTAAGCCGCTTGCTGCCTGAATTAGACAGTTTATCTGCTGATTAGAATTCTCCATTGACCTTCTCTCGTTAGACAAAATAATATAAATTGCATCAGAACATTTAAAAAACGGACTTTTTAAACTAAAACAGAAGTCAGGATTTGACCGTTATAACTAGGACAACCTAGGAATTCAGTATTATATATAGTGAATGGTTAGAAAATGTACATATTTTAAAAATAAAATCACATATAAACAAGTATAAAATACAAACGCAAGAATGAATAAGTACAGTAAACTGTTGCTAACTTCACCAGAGCTTTCAAAGCGGGCAAAAGCCTTGATGCTGCTCTTAAAGGAGAAGGACAGTCACATTGTCACATTAGTGCCGCATAGAACACTATATTTATTCAGCAGGAAGCTTTATCATACCTGAGTAAAGAGCCCTAGGAGCTTCCTCTGTTTGTGTAAGATTGCAGCTGCCATTTTAGCTTGGTCTTCATAGCTTCCTGTTGTATAGCTCTAGCAGTCATAGCTCTGATTACGCATTCCTAAGGGAGGGGGGAGGGAGTTCTTAGCATTCTTCTGGGAGGGGGGAGCAGGAGAGGGGAGAGAATAGAGAGCTGCCTCGAATGAAGGATTTTTCGGAGGAAGTCATAAACCCTAAAAACATGTTTACAAAAAGGAGACAAGAAATCCTGTTTCTTTTGATAGAGGACTTTTCTGTGAGTGCTTATGGCTGTATTTACATAGACCTTTCTGATAAAGCTTACTTAGTTTTTACCTTTCCTTCTCCTTTAAATTTGGCTTTTCACTGCCCCTGGTAAGTGAAGGATCACTGCTGCCTTTACTTTTACTCTTAGGTTGTCCAGATGAATCAAATCCGTCTAGGAATGCCTAGAGCGTAAAGGATTCTGCTTTACGTCTATGAAGATTTTCATTCATCCAGGGCATGGTATATCTAGTATAAATAAATTTAAAGCAACTGGACTTGTTAAGTAATCATTGAAGACGTTTCACTACTCATCCGAGCAGCTGCTCGGATGAGTAGTGAAACGTCTTCAATGATTACTTAACAAGTCCAGTTGCTTTAAATTTATTTATACTAGAGATTCTGCTTTATATTAAAAAACAATTAGGGCAAATGAAATCCATTGTTTTGTTAGGCTAAACCTTCCCAAACCTTCATTATAATCTGCCAGTGTTAGGTAGTGATGGGCAAAATGTTTCGTCAGGCATGGATTCGCGGCTAATTTCTGCGTTTCGCCATTGGCGTATTGTTTTGCAAAATGGATGAAAAAATTTGTCAATTAGTCACGCGTCCAAAAATTGTCGCAAGAATAGCTGTGTGACATTTTCGCTGTTTCGCGAATCTTTTGAAAGATTCGTGAATTTTTCACTGATGCGAAACTGGACAGATTCGCTCATCACTAGTGTGAGGCGTTATTCTCTACTACTGTTATTTTCCAGTTGTCGCTGTCGCACATATACACCCTACAGTGCTGTAGTTTTGTCACTGATTGTCCCCTGCTTAACCTCCGGCTAATCAGCCAAATAAAGTATCAGGCTTATTATGGAATAACTGCTGCATCACCTTTGGAACATAGGGTAATGTCCATCACTCAGAGCTTCGCTGATATTGTGAAAGAGGGGCAGATTAAACCATTTGCAACCAAATTACGCATGTTATGTCCCCACGGCGAGTTCCTCATTTTCCAGGAAAAGAAACTGGGAGCTAAACACATTAGTTATAGTGTGTTTTTGCCGAAGGTTATAAAAGGCAAACAAACCTTTAGCTATGAATTCAGCTTCACTTTCTATTTTCCGTTTCAGCTAATAAACTTTGTTGAACATGATACATAAAAATAAAGCTTGTGCTGAAGCCTGAAAACAATGTGAAAAGCAATGAGTAGTGATGAGTGGATCTGTCCCATTTTGCTTCGCCGAAAAATTCGCGAATCTTTCAAAAGAATTGCGAAACAGCGAAAAATTTGGGAAACGCCAAAAATGGCAATTTTTTGGGGGGCACACATAATTTTTTTACGTGCGCGACAATTTGTTTTGACGTGGGTGATACATTTTTTGTCACACGGCGCAAATCCATGCCTTACGAATTATATTTTCACAAGGTATGGAGTTGCTGTAAAATTCTACATTTCACCATTGGCAAATTTTTAGCAAAACTGCAACAAAAATGAGCAACGAAAAAAAAATTGCCAAAAAATGAGAGATAATAATAATCGAGAAAAAAAATTGTAATTTCACAATTTTTTTGCAGTTTTACAATTATTTTGGTGAAACAGGACAGATTTGCTCATCACTAAACATGAAATAATTAGTGGGGTATAGTGATGAGCGGATCTGTTCCGTTTTGTCGAAAAGTTTGCAAATCTTTGAAAAAGATCGCAAAACGGCAAAAATGTTGCTCACCAAAAAAATATTGTCACACACTTTATTTTTTTGACGCAGGCTACAATTTTTATTGACACATGTAACTTTTTTTTTGACACAGATGCCAATTTTTTGTCACGCACAGAAATTATTTTTGTGCCGAATTTTGCCGCCAAATAAATGGATGTTATTTGTTTATTTGATTTGTTGTTTATTTTTCTGCGATTTAATTTTAAAATCTAAAATATTAAAAATTGATACACTGGTATCACTGATACCCTGCTTTTCTGACTGCCCTCTTTTCTGCCTTCTATATCTCTGTTTCAATGAATATTGATATTGGGTTTTTTTTTCTTACAAATGGTAAAAGCACGAGGTAGCATTACACAATAAATGTACAACAGAAGGATATAAAAAATATAAAAAAATGCATTAATGAAAATATCATAAATACAAAAGGTGATCTTTTTTCCACTAAATAACCATAAAGTGATAGGAGGCTGTGCCCCTCCATATCTGTAATCTGTCCATGGTTTATTGTGTTTATCTAGTGATGCTCGGTAATTTTTCATTAACAAATATCCAACCTATTTTCAGTTTGAAGCTGGGGAAATTAATTGACAGTCGTTTCCTTGATTTTGCCACTAAGTCATCATTTCAGGAAAGGCTTTTGTTAATAAAGAAATAGTAAAAGTAAACCCCGTATGGTGGTCCCATATATTTACCTTCAGTAAAGGCTGGTACCTCTCTGCGCGCTAGCATTCCTTGGGATCAGTGTCCCCTAATTAGGCATTGGTTTCCCTAATCACTACAGGGGAATGCTGCCTTTAATAAATGTGTACCTACTAATCTGACAAAGGGACAATATATCCCCAAAAGCCCTGGAGGACATCAAGTTCAACCAGGAAGACCCTGCGCCTGGATATATGGAAATGCAATCAGGTTTATGTGTTGAACGGCTCAATTTAATATGATGATAAAAAAAAGTTCAAAAAAGATTGGGACATCTAAAAATGAAATAGGAGATACAGAAATTATAGATATTCTGGTATTTAATCACAAAAGACTTCAGGGGCCTATAGGACCTGCCTAAGTTGCAAACAAAGACAACTCCCCACCTCTCCTAATATCCTTTTGCGGCACATGAGTTTGCTTGGAAGCTTTTCTCTTGGACACTGTGTTCTCTTGCATATGTCTGACTTAGGGCTTTCCTGAATAGTATGTGGTATAAGTGGGCCAAGAATTTCCCATCTGTCATCACCTTCTAAGTCTCTATATTTGTTTGTGGGTAAGTGCCCAGTATCATATATGTTGACGTGAAAGCTGACATGTGCGCCCAGATGGGGATACACAATGCCCCATGGCAATGGAAGCGTTAAATGATATGTTTTCATTTCTGATCCCACTGTCACCATGGCTGCAAAACAAACACTGTAAAAAGATCCATGTTAGGTGCAAGATTGGCACAGGGATGAATCCTTGTAATTCATTCCGAAAGTGGTTTGACCTGTGGACCCCCCACCTGATATCTGTGGATGTGCCTTACAGGAAAAGCTTTGCGGGCCAGTTCCAGAGTTACATGTCCATCATCACCACGCCATTGTCAATCTTATACTAGTCACTTCTTCACTCTTATGGGCCCATGGGAATGCGTGCCAGTTAACTGCCATCGAGTGCAATGACATTACTATTAATGATTTTGTTTTATTGGGAGGACGTGCATCACTAATCAAAAATGTCTCTGGTCTCTCTTGTGCTTCTCAAATAGGCCCAAAATTTTTCAAAATACGAGAAAGAGTTTTAGAGCAAAATCTTTAAGAGAAAAGATGTAGGAGTTAAGATTTTTTCAGTTCAAGTACCCCTTAATGATCCTATGTTTGTTTAGAGATACCTTTAGCTCATATCAAGTTACAGATATATGGCATGGACACTGTTGTATTAGCCAAGTTCAGCCACAGTTTGAAGAACATCTAATGAAGTAAATAAGTAAAGGTTCATCCTACAAATCTTACTGTTATTCAAGGTAGCTTTTTAGAGGTACCTTGGAGAACACAAATTCTTGCCGTAACTTGCCATCAAGCTTATCCTCCCCCCCCCCATTACTACTTCAGACCCACCTAGGGGAGCCAACCCCACCATTTTGGAACTTCTGCCGTAAGCTGTCAAATGCACGAACACAACATATTACTCCTGCAAAACAAATTATGTACACATATCATTTTGCACATTTGCTTTGTTTACACAATTGTGCACAGAAGATATATTTTTTGGCACACGACATAAAAAGAGTAAATGTTATGTTATCACCATTATATGCTCCACTAAACTGATTTCAGAAAACACACAAATGTACTGTGTCTTTTGGGAAAAAAAGGCAAATTTACTTATAAAGCAGTAAAGTACTTTCATGGCATTTGAGTAATGTTGATGTGGAGTTTTGTGCCAAGCCAAGCCAAAGAAAAACAGCAGGACTATGGCAACTATGAATGGTCTTGTTGCCACTTGTTGGTGTCGGTACTACAACCCAGTACTGATTGACAGGTGAACAGTAGATTGCATTTACTGAAAGAGCTACCTGCATATTTAATTAACCCCCTGGTCACTAGTACAAGATACCTTAAGGGGAGCTGCCATACCTAGCTGGGCAACCTATGGAATATCTTAAAAGAAAAGGTAATAGCAGAAGCAATGAGGACCTCATTTTAAGCAATTGTACTTCAATTTTGTAGCACCACGCATTTCTTCCACAACTAAACAGATAAGGATGCAAATTAATCACTGTTTCCCAGGGAGCACTGGTGCTCTCGTGGAAGCACTACTATTTGCTGCCATGCAGATGCTGTCTAGGACAAACCTTGGCACTCTAGAGCAGCTTATTTGGGTTCCCTTGAATAGCTACAGCTTGCCAAGCATTTACGATAACGCACTCTCCATATGTACAGGCAGAAAGGTGCAACATTCTTTTAACCCACACACATTTTTAATCTCCCCTAACTGAATCATGTCATTAAGCAATTACAAAGTTTAGTTAAGAGGCATCATTTGTAGTGATAAATGTCAGAAACAGCTGCCGTATTCCATCCAAGATACTCAAGTATGAGCCCATAAAGTGTTAGATTCTTCTCCAGCCAGCACACTATAGGGAAAAATACAGGAAAAGGGAAAAATACAGATGTTAGATACTGGGGGAAAGTGAAACCAAGTGCCCCTGAGTGATCTCTAGTCATTCCTTTAACATATTTCTGGGTCAGGGTTTTTCGGGTCACAGTTAAATGAATAAGTGCTTGAAAGTGAGTGGGTGGAGGAATGTTTGCAGCTTATGCACAAATAGTTTGCCCCACCAACCCCCTCCTCCACCACCAGAGGCTTATCAGTATAAGCGTGGATTCACTTGAGTTTTCATTTAGTTACTATAGACACACATCTCTCAAATGTAATCATTTCTTCAAGTGAATCCTGTTTCAAAGCCATCTACAATATCTTTCATATTGAAGACAAATCCCTCCTAACTCAGAGAAGGCCAAAGGTCCATTTCCAAGATCAACTTTGTACTAGGAGTTAATTTTAGTAACCCTGTATTTTCGCTCATGCTAAAATCATACCCAACCCTTTCTCAAAGTAAAATGGATAGACTGTGCAAAATAAAAAATATTAGTAATATAGTTAGTTAGGCAAAAATGTAATCTATAAAGGCTGGAGTGAGTGGATGTCTAACATAATAGCCAGAACACTACTTTCTGCTTTCAGATCTCTAACCTCTTAGTTAGTCAGTGACTTTGGGGGGGCATATTGGACATAACTGTTCAGTTAGTTTGTGAGCAAACAGGTCAAATTCAAATGCAAACTAACTGAGCAGTTATGTCCCATACGGCCCCCCTAAAGTCACTGACTGCTAACAGCTAAAAGAGCTGTTAAGGAGGAAGTAGAGTTCTGGCTATTATGTTAGACATCTGTTCACTCCAGCATTTAAAGATTACATTTTTGCATAATGAACTATATTGGAAATATTTTTTATTTTGTGCAGTCTGTCTTTTTTACCCAGTTTCATTTTTACACAGAACTGTTCCTTAAAGATGTAACCACCTTCTTTTCTCTTTTAACTTGATTTATGTTGATAGATATAGACCTGCCTAACCTAACTTTCTCCCTCTTCACATAATACTACCAATTTTGGAGCCTCAGCCTGGGGTCCTAGAAAGTCCCCTAAAGGGAGAAGGAAAGTCATTTTGGCATTTTACTGCCAATAGATTTCCCACATTAGTGCCACATAGAACACTATATTTATATATATAAGCTCCCTCCGTTGTTTAAGATTGCAGCTGTCATGTTATCTTGGTCTTCATAGCTTTCTGCTGCAACTCTACCCATTGGTAGCTCAGATCACACATCCTAAGGGAGGAGGGAGTGAGTTTTATGAATTCTTATGGGATGGGGGAGCAGGAGAGGGGAGAGAGGTGAGAGCTGCACAGACTCTGGCCTCGTGAATGAAGGATTTCAGAGAGAGGAAGTCAGATACCGAAGAACATGTTTACAAAAAAGGAGACAAGAAATCCTGTGTTTCTTCTGATAGAGGACTAGTTTTTACCTTTCCTTCTCCTTTAAAAGTCCCATTTTCTTTTCATAGTCTTATCTTACATCACCCCTATACTGGAGAGGACAGGATAGGGGTAGTAATGGGTAGTGATGAGTGAATCTGTCCTGTTTCCTTTGCTGAAAATTTTGCAAAACTGTGACTTTTGTTATGTAGCCACAACTTGACATGGCGCAATTTCCCGAAATCACGGAACTTGCCTTGATAGGAAACTTCCACGATTTCGGGAATGGCATTTCGGGGAGATTCGGGGAGAAATCTCCCTTGTCGCGGGCGACTAATCTCCCCATCTGTCACAGCCCTAACAAGGTCAAAGAGGGAGAGGTGCTGATCATTACTGTTACAGGAGTTCTGAAACTCAGAGCTGGTACCGTAAGTTGAGTATAAAAGCTTTGCTAGGCTTCAGTTCTCCTTTATTCTCAGCTGATCTATGTCTTTAATCAAGCAGATTAAAAATGAATATAAAAAAACTACCCATTAAAAAAACCGAGACAATACAAATATATTTACACTGTTTCTATCCAACCTTTCTATTTTGGTGCCGGTGTTCCTTTCAATAACCAAAGGGCACCACGATGTTCTTCCATTGTCATCTCCCTGACCAATTTATCCATCCGCACATTGCAGAAAAACCAGACCTAAAGGTGAGTCCCAGTGACAGAGATAAGCTTAATATCTTTAGACCTCACCCAAAAAAATGTAACCTTAAGTTTACTTTTGGCAGTGGGGGATAATTTGTGACACTGCTAATGTGTTCCTTTTGGC
This sequence comes from Xenopus tropicalis, assembly GCF_000004195.4. Classification (NCBI taxonomy): domain Eukaryota; kingdom Metazoa; phylum Chordata; class Amphibia; order Anura; family Pipidae; genus Xenopus; species Xenopus tropicalis. The sequence continues at coordinate 29,677,616 of NC_030686.2, read as the reverse complement.
AGTTTGTGCAGAAAGAATGACAGACTCTAAAGACATGTATTCAAACCCAGCTGTTTCCTGCTTCCTTTGCAAAGTGATTTAAACCGCTTGTAAGAAAGAACAATGCCGTTACTTCCAAATATTTGCAGAAGAAATATCTGCTGTCTGCACTGAGGCCATAAAAATGACTTGTTACTTGGTAAAATAACCTTTCAAAATTATCACCTCCAGCCTAGACACTCACAAATCAGCTTTCTATTTTTCCCCTAAGTAATCATGTTTTAAATTTCCATTTCAACGAAAAATGTTACCGCGGCTAGAGAGAGATTAAGGATGAAATGCGGAGAGGCCTAGCCAGAAAATGGTTTATAGGTACAGTCTCGTTGCACAAAAAAAACGTGGTGAGATTTCCTCCAGGGCTGCCCTCTTATACAAGCCTTCGGGACTTTAGGGTTTGATGTCTGGGCGAAAACATTATTTTTAATGCTTTTGCTGCCTACAATAAGATGGCAATGAAGTTGGAAGTGGTGAAACCACATCAAGAGATCAAAGCAGTGAGAAGCCTTTAAAATTAATATCATGTGGCAACGCTACAATGGGAGTAGGCTTGCTGGATAAGTAAATGCTCACTTCTCTTCAATTTTCTCAATTAGGAAAAATACATGCAGAACAAATACTTATTCAAATAAGTGGCGTATTAAAGAACATGACCAAATTTGCAAAAACATATCAGTAAATATGAATCTTCTACATCTTGAGCCACCATGTTGTGCTATTAAGTGTGTCACTTACTGATCACCTGCAGGTTCTAACTAAAGCAGGAAGAAGCGTGGGAGTAAAAGACACAGTTCTGCCCATTCATTGGCTGATGTAATTTAGGGGCAGGTTTACTAATCCACGAATCTGAATCCCGAAAGAGAAAAAATCGTATTGGAAACGAAAGTTTTTGCGACTTTTTCGTCGCCGTCACGATTTTGCGTATTTGTCACGACTTTTTTGTCGCCTGCGCGACTTTATCGTATTTTGCGCAACTATTTCGTCGCCGTCACGTTTTTTTCGTATTGAGAGATAGTAAACGGCGGAAAAACCAATCCGATTTTTTCGCGACAGTGACGAAAAAGTAGTGGAAAATATACGAAAAAGTCGCAACGACGGCGAAAACATCGCGGGACATACGAAACAGTCACAATGGCGACGAAAAAGTCGCAAAAATACCGATCATTACGAAAAAACGCCTTCGGACCGTTCGTGGATTAGTAAATCTACCCCTTAGTATGTGTACCCTTGGCCTCATAGTAGCCACAAGGTGGACTTGAGCACTTAAAAGAGAATATTCAATTAGAAAGTATATTTTTCTTTATTTCTACGAAGCAGTGTTTTTTTACTGTACTACATAATGCACAGCTGGCACCACCACCCCATGTTTTTGGGAGTTTACCTGATTTTTCAGCTTCAATTCAGCATTTGTAAAGTTACGTCCTGGTATAACCACAACTTTTCGCCACACTATCCCCCGGCCGCCAGTGCATTTGAGTTGACAGCTCTGATAAAGGAGCACAGAGGCCTGCATCGGTTCTTCAAAAGCACAAGCAGTGTGCAATGTAAATGCCCTCTACCATGTTTTTGTGTAGCCTTTTCTTATGTTGGATTTTCACACAATATAACAACATGCTATTTTACCCTTTGGTAATTTGAATAAGCCCTGGGGTTTTGTGCTGGGACCAGGCTGACTCTGGGCAGCACTTCTGTTTATAAAATATCCCCCAAACAAATTAAAATCTTAACACTGTCATACATAAAATTATAGTTTTATATTTGAAACTTGGAATCTCCTGAGAATATTGACACATGTAATAGCCAAATGTCTACGGTATTAACTGCTGGCTGTACATAATGTTTTTTCTATTAACTTACATTCTCTTTGTCCCTAACTAACACTGCCTAACACGGGAACCTTTAAGCAGGACACTTACGGCCTGATTCGCTAAAGGGCGATAAAACGTGCGCTATTCTTATTGTGCGCAAAAATTTTTACCGCCGCTTAATTTTGGCGATTTTTCGCACAATTCACTATAAGCATACTCGCGCTTTTTTACGTGCGATATTGCAAGCGTTATTTAACTCGTGAAAGACTATTTCAATGCGGTATTTGCCTGTACATGCGCTAAATTACGCGAATAATCGCCGAATATGAATGGTAGCATAGAAATAGTGTATAAAAATTGTCGAAGCATATAAATGGTGTATATAAATATTAGCCACATATAAATAGTAGATGCTTATAAATAGTAGCCACTAGTGATGAGCAAATGTGTTCTGGTTTCTTTAGTGAAAAATTAGCAAATCTTTTGAAAGATCCCCGAAACGGCAAAAATGTTGTGCGGGCAAAAAAATTGTTGCCCGTGACTATTATTTTTTGACACTTGTATCAATTTGTGGATGTGCGGTGAATTTTTGCGTGGCGAATTTTTTCATGCGTTTTGCCATTGGCGGATTGTTTTGCGAAACGCATGAAAAAATCCGCCGCGAAAAAATTCAACGCACGTCCAAAAATTTGCTGCGAATCCATGCCTGGCGAAACATTTCATCACTTGTAGCCAAATAGAAATAGTTGCGCAAATGAACGCACGCCATGTTAGCCATACACGCCAATACTGTATTAAAAATGAACATTTCGCTGCAAACTGGCGGCTGCGTCACTCTGGGGGAAACACAGACTTGAATAAATAACACTGTAAGTCCATATTTTATTGCAAAAAATCATTTACTGTACTTTTGTATAATTTTTCGCCTGCCTGTAGTAGGTGTTAATTTTCGTATAGCTGAATGCGATATTTAGTGTGCAAAAGTTATAGTGAATCATGCGATCGTATTCTTTTCAGCGCGGAAATTAACGCAAAACGGTAAAACTAGTGCGAGAAATACCCCAATGCGAAAATGGCGATTTTTCGCACGCGATAATACTATGGTGAATCGCGCGCAAGTTATTTTGCGTTTTTTAACGCGAAAAAGCATGTGATAATTTTTATCGCCCTTTAGTGAATCAGGCCCTTAGTCACTAATGGCAGGGTTGATACCTAAATGTATCCAAAGATATTGATATCCTGCTTACCAATGCCTGAATTGTTCCCTAACTTGCTTAATTCAGCCACGGTCAAATCCTGCCACTGTTGCTGTATGACAGGCCTGAAGGTTTCCACCCTCTTCTGTGGTCCTGAGATGCAGGTAAGAATTTTCCTTAATCAGAATCTGCAAGATTTGGGTCTTTCCTTTCTTTACTTCCCATCCCTAGTGCATATGCGGCTGAATCTAGGACAAGGACAGCATCAAGTGCCACGGGAAGGAAACCCCACAGATACCTACCTTATACCTGTATCCCTTCTTGAACCTCTTTCCTCAAAGACACAAATAATGACATCCAGGTTTTGGGATATAAGAAGCCACAGCTTCAAGATCAAGATACAGATACGTTAACATGAATGTATTAACTTATCAACAAAATGTTCACAATCATTTTTTCAAAAAAGTTTCAGCTTTCAGTTTTTACTTACTAGTGTAGCTAGAGCCCTGCCCCTTCCTAGAGAGCCAGCTTTAGGGGGATAGTTCTTGGGTATATACATAGAATAACAAATGTACAGCGCTGCGGAATATGTTGGCGCTTTATAAATAAATGTTAATAATAATGTACCACCTCCAGGCACTCCAACAGCAGAGCTTAAGAAGAAGGGTTTGCACATGTGGCAATTGACAAAGGGGGTGCAGTCTGTAGCTGGTGCCTAGGGCAACACCAGATCCAAATACATCATTGAGTGTAGCCTTGTTAATATATTACTGACCAACATGTACCAACCGGCTATATTTAGCATTTTATGGTTGTTCCTGTGATTTGGCATTCTGGCTCTGCTTCTGCTTTGTGGCTGTTATTGTCTATCCTGATTTTCATTTATTGTGTTGTTCTGTTTTTCCAGTTCCTTCTTTTTTATTTGGATTCTGACTCTTGACCTATGTTATATCTTCTCTTTACTAGCTTGTAACATACAAAGTAAACTAAGCTAGGCTGAAAAAAGGAAAAGGTTTAACCTTTTATGCCCATATATAATTTCCCTAACTGCTAGTTGATCCAGAGAAAGGCAAAAGCTCAATCTGAAGATGCCCCAATTAGCTTCAGAGAGGAAAAAATTCCTTCCTAATTCCAAGATGGCAATTGGACCAGTCCCTGAATAAACTTGTACTAGGAGCTAACGCTCATAACCCTGTATTCCCTCACTTGCTAAAAAGCCATCCAACCCCTTCTTGAAGCTATCTAAAGTACCACCTAGGGGCACATTCATGAAAACGCGAGTTGGAATCCCGAATGGGATAAATTCGGATTGGATACGATAATTTCTGAAGATCGCAAATATTACAAATATGCTTATGAAAAAATCGTATTAGTTATGATAATATTGTATTGGCAATCCGAAAGTCCCGAAATTTTTGTCCCGAACAATTGTAAACAGCGGGAAAACCTTTCCGATTTTTTCGCACAAGCGTATGAAAAAGTCGCGCGGGCGGCGAAAAAAATCGCACAAGCAATGAAAAATTCAGCGAAAATACGCTCCGAGCATTCGTGTCTGAGTAAATCTGCCCCCTAAAGTGCCTTTTACCATACTAGTCATTCTTTTTGCAGAGTTTTCCCTGGATCTGTACCGTTTGATAGTACCGTATATACTCGAGTATAAGCCGAGTTTTTGAGCACCAAAAATGGGCTGAAAAATGCAGTCTCGGCTTATACTCGCGTATATACGGTAATGAAGATGTCATTCAAGGCATGCACCAACACCTCCTCCGTGGCCGTAAGTTTGTGCACCCGCCCCCTTGGCTGTACGGTCTTGCGCTTGCCAAAGCCGTATACACTCAAGTATATACCGTATATACTTGAGTGTATACGGCTTTGGCAAGCGCCAGCGCCAGCGCCATCTAAAATAAATAAATTGTGCAATCAATAGTACCGTATATAATATACGGTACTATTGATTGTACAATTTATTTATTTTAGATGCCGCTAGCCAAAGCCGCCATCCCTCCGTCAGCGTGAGGGTGGGGGGTCGGCTGACGGGCAGGAGCGCCAAGTCTGCACATCGAGCTCCGAAGCATTGCGCACTGTTCTCAAGAGGTATCGGGTTTTTTTTTTACACAGTATAGCGCTGTTTTTGCGATCTGCGCCGGAGCGGAGCGACACAAAAGCACATAGTAACCGTGTGCTGCGACAGCTGCCTCTTATGGTTGGTGGGAGCTGGAAGTCGGCAGGAGTTGAAGCGCAGTTTTCCCACCCATTCCTTGTAGTGCTGTGTCCGCTATTACGTGTAAAGGCCTCTGTTTTATTTCAAGGGTAGCCGTGAGCTGAGCGCAACGTGTATAAATAAAGTTTAATTCCCAGTTCTCTATACAGGACATATATTAATTGGGGGCAATAATAAACCCTGAGAATAGGGAAATGATCTATGCAAATAGCTAGTAGTGTCATTTCCCCCCTCACACAAAGTTTTGCAGGGCCCCCACCAATAACCTGCACCTTCAGCAGAAATCCATGGACAGATATATTTTTTGTCTGTGCATAATTAGTGGGAAAGTATTTCTAGGTGCTTATTATTCATTCACTTTGGATACTGTCTTGTTTTTCATTATCTCAAATAATTTTTCTGTCCTTGCTGACCCCCCCCTTTCTAAGTTGTGCCTTTCCTAAGTTGTGCCTTTCCTAAGTTGTGCCTTTCCTAAGTTCACACATGCGAGTGTGCGCTCGCTCCCATGTGTGCCTTTCTAAGTTGGGAGCGCACATGGCAGAAATCTAACAAGGAGTTTTAGTTGCACAGCTCTGAAGGCAAGTTGCACAGCTCTGAAGTCAATGGGAAGCAGACTGTGGTGGGCATCAGGTATTTTTTATGGCAGCTTCCTTAGCCTTCCCAAACTTGCCTGACAGCTACAAAAACTTAGCAGTAGCAGCTGCATTTCCCACCCTAGGCTTATACTCGAGTCAGTACGTTTTTCCAGTTTTCTTAGGTAAAATTAGGTACCTCGGCTTATATTCGGATCGGCTTATACTCGAGTATATACGGTATTTGTTTTGATGTCTATCTCTGCCCTGCCTGTCTCTGATCTTGAAACTTTGCCTTGTTTAAGTAATTTCCCCTATTTGTTCTCTGCTCAAGACCGTCCTGATCAGTTTAAGGCTTCTTATAGCTTGATACATTCTGTTATATGCACGGGGAACCTTCTACCATAAGCTCTGACTGCAGATAGATAGCAGATGGCTACCTGGTTGCTGTTACATGACAGTAGTGTACTTGGTATTACAACATATATTTCCTTTTGCATTCTACAAACTCATGGTTAGTGATGAACAAATCTGCCCCGTTTCGCTTCGCCAAAAAATTCGAAAATGTTTCAAAAGATTTGCGAAATGGAGCAAAATTCGTGAAACAGTGAAAATGTTGCGCGGATAAAAAAAAAATTGTCACCCGCGACTATTCTTTTGACACCCGCAAATATTCTTTTGATGTGCGACTATTCTTTTGACACCCGCGACTATTTTTGCGACAATTTTTGGACATGCAGCGAATTTATCAGCGGCAAATTTTTTCATCCGTTACGTGAATCCATGCCTGACGAAACATTTCACTACTCATTGTAATTCCAACATGGCTGTCCTTGGCAAGTATCTCTTTTCATGGGTGCCTCATCAGAGCCATAATCCTTGGATTCCCTTAGGGTACTGTGGGAAGAACAGGTTTCTTTCTGCTTACAATTACACTGTATATAGTACCCAAAATTATCACCCAAACACATCTGTCAGGTTGAATATACAGTATAAGTATATAATATACAAGGTACATGAATTACCCATAAAATATATACTTCTGAACAGAGACCATGAGAGGTCATGGGTTATAATCAGTGCTTACACATATATCCCATTGACATTTTCAACCCCCAAGTGTAAAATTTACGGTTCTGGCATTTGGGACTTCTTAGTGACTTTCAAAATACTTATTTTACAATAAGGCGGTACATTATTCCATATTCCATTAACATGCACATATATAGAAACCAATTATCCATTAGGCGACTTCTGTAAAGACGTTTTATTACCTTTTTTGGATCAAGGCTACATTCGTTCGTCTGCCATCAAACATATTCATCTTCCAGAAGTCATTATTTCTACTTCAAAACAATAATTTGAATGAGGGAGACATGGGTCTTATTTCTATGGAACCAGTCAAATCCTTAAAAACAAAAATCACCTGGAATTTAATTTAGTAAGTTTTGTCTCATTCAGATCTATTTGTGTCTGTAAAGATTTTCATAATCCTTTCAGTCCTACTTAGCCGCCTTCTTAAATTACATAACTCATAAATATCGGCCTCTAGTTTGCCAATATTATGGGAGTAAAGAGCAGGAATCCTATTTCCACTCAGAAAAACATGTTCATTTTTCCTTCAAACTTTTATATTATTGTAATACTGCTTATAATTTTTTTAATAAAGATTACAAAATATATTTATTATTATTATAACAATATATGTATTTTTTAGACTGAGGTTAAAATAAGGGGGTAAAAATAGGCAAATAGTCAAAATACTGTACAGGTATCGGATCCCTTATCCGGAAACCCATTATGCAGAAAGCTCCGAATTACGGAAAGCCTGTCTCCCATAGACTCCATTTTAATCAAATAATTCAGAATTTTAAATCTGATTTCCTTTGTCTCTGTAGTAATAAAACAGTACCTGTAATTGATCCCAACTAAGATATAATTACCCCTTATTGGGGCAGAACAGTCCTATTGGGTTTATTTAATGGTTAAATGATTCCCTTTTCTCTGTAATAATAAAACAGTACCTGTACTTGATCCCAACTAAGATATAATTACCCCTTATTGGGGGCAGAACAGTCCTATTGGGTTTATTTAATGGTTAAATGATTCCCTTTTCTCTGCAATAATAAAACAGTACCTGTACTTGATCCCAACTAAGATATAATTACCCCTTATTGGGGGCAGAACAGCCCTATTGGGTTTATTTAATGGTTAAATGATTCCCTTTTCTCTGTAATAATAAAACAGTACTTGTACTTGACCCCAACTAAGATATAATTACCCCTTATTGGGGGCAGAACAGCCCTATTGGGTTTATTTAATGGTTAAATGATTCCCTTTTCTCTGTAATAATAAAACAGTACCTGTACTTGATCCCAACTAAGATATAATTACCCCTTATTGGGGGCAGAACAGCCCTATTGGGTTTATTTAATGGTTAAATGATTCCCTTTTCTCTGTAATAATAAAACAGTACCTGTACTTGATCCCAACTAAGATATAATTACCCCTTATTGGGGGCAGAACAGCCCTATTGGGTTTATTTCATGGTTAAATGATTCCCTTTTCTCTGTAATAATAAAACAGTACCTGTACTTGATCCCAACTAAGATATAATTACCCCTTATTGGGGGCAGAACAGTCCTATTGGGTTTATTTCATGGTTAAATGATTCCCTTTTCTCTGTAATAATAAAACAGTACCTGTACTTGATCCCAACTAAGATATAAATAATCCGTATTGGATGCAAAACAATCCTATTGGGTTTAATTAATGTTTTATTGATTTTGTAGTAGACTTAAGGTATGGAGATCCAAATTACGGAAAGACCCCTTATCCGGAATACCCTTGGTCCCGAGCATTCTGGATAACAGGTCTTATACCTGTATATGTGTAAAGCTGCAGAACTGAGTAGCCAAATGATGCTGCTCCAGTACAACCCAGCCAGGGTGGAATAAATGGATTTGATTTTAATGGGAACTACCTTCTACAAAGGAAATGATTTGGCCAATGCAATACATCACATATTTGTCACGTATTTAAAAAAAATGGCTTTTAACATAAAGTAGGGATGAACCGAATCCACTATTTTCGTTTTCTGCCGAACCCCAAATCTTTTATAATAGATTCAGCTGAATTCTGAACCAAATGTGAATCCTAATTTACAGCCAGGAGCATGGATTCAGCCGAACCCTGCAGAAAAAGGCAGAATCTTGGCCAAATCCCGAACCAAATCCTGGATTGCAAAAACAATGGATCTAAAGATAACTGTGGCCATAACTAGCGATAGGCGAAATTATTTGGCAGGCATGGATTTGCGGCGAATTTCCATGTTTTGCCATTGGCAAATTGTTGCATGACAAATTTTCTAACGTGCGTCATTTTTTTTTTCACGTGTCACGGTTCACCATTTGCTAATCTTTTAAAAGATTTGCTTATTTTTCGGCAAAGCAAAACGGGACAGATTCGCTCATCACTAGCCATTACCATTCAGACAATTGTTTTCATGAATCTAATTGCACCAGACCAGTCAAAGCTAACTGATTGCTGCTATTGGTTACTGAGCTGGGCCAAGAGTTGTCCATGTTACTACTTCATTCCCTAAAAGACTAACTATACTGGCCCAGAATTAATATTCCATTTTAAAGAGCAATGCAAAATGCGTTCACATTCATTCACTATCTGTACATGTTTTAAATTATTGAAGAAATATTCAAAAGGAAAATGGGAATAAAAAATCACCTTCCTGTTTTATATTTCATGATGTCCAGCCAATTAATGAAGGGCAGTATTAGCCAATAAAAGCAAAGTCATATTATGGGGTGGGGATTGTCAGTGTGGCATATTTGTGTGAGTTTTCTGCCAGCTTGGTAGCTTTATATTATAACCTAGGGCGTTATCCCTGGTTTGTCCTCTATGGTTATGGCCTTGATGGTATGGCACTGTAATTTAATGTTGCTGAAAACCAGTATTATCAAGGGTAGTGCAATGAATGGTTATTGATTGGATCCACTGACTCTTATTTCAGTGTTGGTTACACAGGGGCATACTTCTCAATAAGCACCCAGATTAGCAGGGTCTGACTGGACTGCTAGGACACTGGGAAAAATCCCGGTTGGCCCCGGCTGCCCAGACCCGACCCTTGCTGGCGCTTCCCCTGCCCGACAGTTCCTCCCCTGATGCGTTAAATTTATGCGAGCTCTGGGGAGGACATCGGGTGGGGACCCCTGCAGGGGGAAATAAGGGGACGTGGCTAGCGGGGGCACCTGCAGGGCCCCTGGGGCGGGAGCCCCAATGGGCCCTGCACCCCCCAGTCCAACCCTGCACACTAGTAATACTTGATTCTGGTCTCCTAGTGAACTAAGCCATAATGTAGTAATGGTCCAAAATATAATACAAGTATCCTCCCTTTAGGTCTCTCTCACTGACCTGAAGATTGAGGTATGATCCAATCAGCAATGAAATAAAATCTGCTGCGGCTGAATTATCCACAGTTCCAGCTGAATCGTTTTGATATCCGCGTCTGCATGTTTTTAGGCTACAGGTTTGTATGAGACTTTTTCATATTGCTACAAGCATTGGGTTTCAGTGACCCACAGTTTTACTGATGCTTTTAGATTATATTTTATATAATTTTATAGAGAATCATTTTATAAGCCTGAGACATATACATTGGCTGTGTTGTCATTAGTGATAAGCGAATCTGTCCCGTTTCGCTTCACCGAGAAATTATCAAAATGGCAGGAAACGAAAGGTGACATGACCGCACCTATTTTCCCTAATATTTCCGTGGAGAATTTTCGTGGAAGTTTTGCAAAACAATTCGCCGATTGTGAAATGCGGAAATTAACTGCAAATCCATACCTGGCAATAAAAATTTGCTCATCACTAGTTGTCATTCAAGGTAGAATTACTGTGTATAGAGAATTGACACCAGAATCAAACGCAGCTCATACTAGTTGTCTGGTCTGTCTGGACTTCAAACGACAAAAGTGTCATGGAAGCCTTTAGTAACAGGTTTCTTTTAAACTTGCTTTTTAATAAACATCAATACATTATATCAATATCATGTTTGCAGTTTATTTTAATATAAAGTACAGCAGAATGTAAATGCAGAACACTTTTATAACATAAAATGCTGTATCAACGTTTAATTCATAGAATAATCCGAGCATTAAACATGATCATTTTGTTACTGTGAGTGTTTAATATGTTGATAGTTGCCTAGAAATATGAATACATGGAATATAATGATGTGAAACTAAAAATACACCAAGTACACAGAACAAAAATAATAAAGTGTAGTCTGTTCTGTAATACATTTTCCTTTGGCATAACTGACAGACAGACAGATACTAGAATTAAGGAAGAGACAAGTGAAGACGCTCGGCATACAATGGAAAGCAGAGTGCATACCCAAAAGCCATAACCACCCAATATTTTAATATATCCGTTCACCTCTCTGGAAACATTTCCCGGCCCTGCTAAAATCACACCTTGTAAATTGTGGCAGGATGCTGAATATATCCAGAAAATACATTGTTTGGGTCGGAAATTTGGAGCAAGCCTAAACAGCAATGAAGAGTGGAATCCAGTGATTAACCGCTAGAGTGCTAAGAGGAAGAAAGGCAGAGTACCAGTGATACTTTCGGAGATTTTATTTCTAAGGTACATAAAAGGTTTGCATAGAGCATTCTGTATTATACAGAGAATAGACAAGCCTGGCAGTAGTTCTATTTGTATATTTTACTATTAAGAACCAGTTACACCAACAAGACATTTAAGCTAACATTTATTTCTTGTCTACATTCTTTTATTATTGCACTGTTCAGTTGTCTGTAGGCAGAAGAAGCAATGTTTTCAGTTCATGGATAGTGATGAGCGAATCTGTCCCATTTCGCTTCACCGTAAAATTTGTGAAACGGCAAGAAAATTCACGAAACGCATTTGTCACCCGTGCTTTTGTTTACACAACCGCGCCCATTTTTTTACGCGGCCGTGTACAATTTGCCGCGACCGCACCCAGTTTTGAGGAGACCGCTCCCTTTTTTTACTCGACCACGCCCAATTTGACACGCAGCAAAATATTTGGACACGCAACAAATTTTTCTGCTGTGAATTTTCACTAAAGTTTCACAAAACAATTCACTATTGTCAAAATGTGGAAATTCGCTGCGAATCCATGCCTGGCGAAAAAATTTGCTCATCACTATTCATGGAGGTTATTGGAACATTAGATAATACAATTTGTTGGATTCGGGCACTGCGCTGATGAGCCCCAAGAAGGGCAAAACTGGTCTGTAGTTGGGAATCTGATCAGCTATTATCCTGGCTTCTGCTTTAAAAACCCAACGGGGGAGCTTTATCCTATAGGATAAACCCATGTAAATGGGATTTTCTTGGAGCTGTTTGGGATTCATTCCCAGAATTCCCTTTGTTTATTTGTATCTGTGTGAGGCAGTCTCCTCAACCCTAATGAATTGTTTATGAATTGGGGCAGAAATTCCCACAAAATGAATGACATTTTTGAATTGAAAAAATAGCATGGGTTGCACAAATGTATGTTGGTATATATTTATTTCTATTGTGTAATTTTTAGAAGTAGCCATGTACAAACAAGGAGGACAAACACTTCAATAAATAAACAGTGATAAGCGAATCTGTTCCATTTCCCAGAAAAATTTTCGAAACGCGGTTGTCAACAAAATTTTTTGTCACACAAGTCTTTTTTTGGCATGACAGCGCCTATTTTAACCCAACCACAACTTTTTTTGACAAGTGACAATTTTTTTCACAGCAAATTGTTGCAGGAGTTTTATGAAACAATTCGCCAGTGGTGAAATGTTGAAATTCCCTGCGAATCCATGGCTGGCGAAAACATTTGCTCATCACTATAAATAAATATAAATACACAGTTACAAAGATGATGTGCTAAGACATGCAGACTGAAGGAGAAGCCTGCCCCATAGAACATACAGTCTTTGTTGGTAGGCTTTACCCCATACTGTTCTAGTGCACCAAAAGGTACCATCTGATTTAAAGGGAACTATTGTGAAATTCAATATAAGCTTTATCTCATTGCGATATGAACATTTCTAAATATAATAAATTGAAAATTCTGTCCCGTTCCTGAAATAATCAAGTTACTCCTCTCTATATCCAGTTCCGGGTTTGTGCCGAGGCCCCAAAGGCCGCATGTGGAGGGGGGGGGGGGAAAGGGGGAGGCCTCTGGGCGTCCGAAATAGAAATCCGGGCTGACTATCTCCCTCTCAGCATCTTTCCTTTTTCATTCTTTCTTCATGGGGAAATCAGGGTCAGATTTGGATTGACAGGTAGGTCTAATACATCTTTTAGGGGGGAGGGGCTCCATTTCCCAGCAGATGTATTAGAGCTAACTCAAATAAGCAATTATAACACTTGTTTGGCTTATAAATGGCAAAACCCAGGCTAGTGATAGGTATAGAGCATGTGTTACATGCGACCTTAATGCACAGGAGTGGGCCTCCGCTATATGGGAGGTACTAATGGAGCTGAGGGTGTAGTTGAACTACAACTAGATAGAGCTTGTGTGGTGCAGATAGAATAATGGACGCCAGAAAGGTTCTTGCTGATGAACTATAGTACAAGTTTATTGGACAAGGCACAACTTAATAGTGCAGCAGGGATTATACACACAGACACAGCAGTATAGGAATTGGTCACAATGGAATAGAGCAGATGTGACACTGAAGGAACAGAATATCCCACTTGGAGGATGCACAGAGGATTAGCTGATACCCGAGATGAAGACCTTTCAGAAGGGAGTGTTCCGGCCGACTATGGTCCAGGGGAGAGCTCCTAACACTGGTACCTGGCGTCTAATAAAACCGGTCCCTAAAGAACGACAACAGAGCCGGGGTAGGCTAAACCCTTTTACAACTCCTGGTTGGGGCTATTAACTGCCCTTTCTAAATAAGCTGACTGTTCTCACCACTTCTAGAGGGTGCTATTAATAGTACTGACTGTTCTGGCTTTACCTCGTTCACGGGGCCCTGTCCCCGACTTTAGATAAAGATGTTCTCTTTACTGGGGCCTTATGCCTCCAGGCTCAATGACGTGAAGCCTGAGACAACAGCAGCCAGAGAGGAAGACACTTCCTTGTGCAAGACACTATATAGTCTGCCAAGGGGAGTGGTCAACCTGGGCTAAACCTATAGGGGGTAGCCTAAGAACTGTAATCTGAGTGTAGAGGGCTCTGCCCTATAACAGCACAGATAAGGAAAAGATAAGGGATAACACCATAGGGAGCTTAACCCTATGGGTCCCTACACAATTCTGGCACAAACAAAATCATACAAAATAACTGACTCAATTGCTGCCTGTAGAGAAAACAGGATTTCCATCAGAGCCAGTTATTTTAGAAAAGATAGCTCTAAAGAGAGAATGAAGAGAGGGGGGATAGGGAAGATTTAACTCAATTATTTCAGAATACAGAATATTTGATTTATTGTTTTTAGAAACTTTCTTATTTCAGTGAGATTAAGTTTATATTACATTTTTATAATTTCAGAAGTAAGAAGCAGCAGGAAAGAAAGCAAAAGGTGAAACATTAGAATGGAAACCATATCTATTTCTTACCTTATCAATAGAAAGTGAAGGGCAAAATAATTCGCCAGGCGTGGATTTGCGGCAAATTTCCATGTTTCACAATCTTTTCAAAGATTTGCAAATTCTTCGGCAAAATGAAACGGGACAGATTCACTCATAACTAGTTCTGGCTATTAGTTGTGGCACCTGCTCATTCCAGCCTTTATAGATTACATTTTTGGCTAACTAACTATATTGAAAACATATTTTATTTTGCACAATCTATTTTCTATATAATTTTCTAAATTTTTATTTTTACACTGAACTGTTCCTTTAAATAGACATTGTAACAGATAACCCCTGCTGTACAACTAGGGATGTAGCGAACCTCAAAAAAACTTTGCGAACCCCATAGACTTCAATGGGAAGGCAAACTTTAAAACCTAGAAAAGCCATTTCTGGCCAGAAAACTGATTTTAAAGTTGTTTAAAGGGTGCCTGGACAGTGGCATGCAGGAGGGGGATCAAGGGCAAAAATTTCTCTAAAAATACGTTGTTGACACCGCAAGCTATTCCTATGTATACGCAAAGGCAGCTGGCAGACCTAGCGGAAATACGCAGCGTTTTTTGCTATTTCGCACTATTAGCACCATGGAAACAGGATTTGCTTAAGTCACCAGTACTAGGCTGAAAAACGCCATGTGTGCGGCGTTTTTAGGCCGAGAAAAAACGCAGCAGAAAAACGCCTAAGGCGAACCCAAATTGCGAACATTGCGAAAAGTTCGCGAACTTGCGAACACCCGATGTTCGCGCGAATTAGTTCGCCACATCTCTATGTACAACCAGAGCATGGTTTCAAAAAAGTGTGGCACCGGACCCCAATACTTCCCTGCCTGGGAAGAAAAACAATAAGAGCAGTGATCCCCAACTTTTTTACCCGTGACTCACATTCAAATGTTAAAAGACTTAGGGGGCAACACAAGCATAAAACACGTTCCTGGGGGTGCCAAATAAGGACTGTTATTGACTATTTTGTAGCCCCTATATGGACTGGTTATGCAACCAAAACTTGCCTCCCAGCCAGGAATTCAAAAATAAGCCCCTGCTTTAAGGCCACTGGGAGCAACATCCAAGGGGTTGGTGAGCAACATGTTACTCACGAGCCACTGGTTGGGGATCAAAGAATAAGAGAATTGGTCAAGGCATTGTGGGAACTGTATTCTTGGTATTGATTTCTGTAGCCCTGCAAACTGAGAAGCCAGTAACAAGGGATAGAAAGAAACTGCTTTATATTTACATATTAGCATGTACATGTTCTTTCATTTTGCAAAAAAACAAGCTAATAGCTAGAGATGTAGCGAACTGTCGCCGGCGAACGAATTCGCGCGAACATCGGGTGAACATCGCGTATGTTCGCAATTTGGGTTCGCGTGGCGTTTTTCCGCTGCGTTTTTTCTCGACCTAAAAACACCGCGCAAGCCACACATGGCGTTTTTCAGCAAATCCAGTTTCCATGGTGGTAATAGCGCGAAATAGCAAAAAACGCTGCGTATTTCCGCTAGGTCTGCCAGCTGCCTTTGCGGTTTTACGCAACGCTGTGTCAACAAAGTATTTTTCAGATAAATTTTTGCCCTTGATCCCCCTCCTGCATGCCACTGTCCAGGTCGTGGCACTCTTTAAACAACTTTAAAATTACTTTTCTAGGTTTTAAAGTTCGCCTTCCCATTGAAGTCTATGGGGTTCGCAAAGTTCGCGAATATTCACGCTTTTTGGCGAAGGTTCGCTACATCCCTACTAATAGCCCTGTAACCGGTCATCTAACCAAAAAAAAGGGCTAGTTGTGCTGCTAGGTCAGGCCATGGCTTTTATGCACCTACATTCTGCTGCAGAATTAGAAAAATGTGATGATGAATGCATTTTCTAAAAAACAAAAACAAAGTAATTACACAAATTCCTTCCTATCGTTTCATTAGAAAAGAGTTTTTATACTTCAAAATCTGCAACCTTTTTGTTCAACAAATCTATTCTGCATCAGTTGTTTTGCGAAAAAAATCTGCCAATGGCGAAACACTGAAATTTACAGCAAATTCATGTGAATTTTCCAGGACAGATTTGCCATTACTATTAATGGAGGCAAAATAATCCTGTTGGGTTTAATCAATGTTTAATATTTCAATGATTTTTTAGTAGACAAAGTATGGTGATCGAAATTATGGAAAGATCCAAAAAAAAGCATTCTGGATAACAGGTCCCATACCTGAATATAAAAATATGTTCATAACAAGCCTGCTAGTTCTGAGACCTCCTGTTACAACAGAAAGCATAGAGCCCAAAATGTCACCTTAATGGCTTCCGATTATACTGGAATTCTAGAAAAGAAAATTGATTTGTGACCAAAAATACAATAAATTGTGTGGATTCATTTTTGAGTACAAGTTTAATATTTCCATAAATACTGTATTCTAGGGATCAGGGAAAAAGCTCAGTTGAGTTCATATTGCCATTAGGGATGTAGCGAACCTCAAAAAAAAAGTTCGCAAACTTACGCCAAAAAGCGCGAATATTCGCGAACTTTGCGAACCCCATAGACTTCAATGGGAAGGCGAACTTTAAAACCTAGAAAAGCCATTTCTGGGCAGAAAACTGATTTTAAAGTTGTTTAAAGGGTGCCACGACCTGGACAGGGGCATGCAGGAGGGGGATCAAGCAAAAATTTCTCTGAAAAATACTTTGTTGACACAGCATTGCGTAAAACCGCAAAGACAGCTGGCAGACCTAGCGGAAATACATGGTGTTTTTTGCTATTTCGCACTATTAGCACCATGGAAACGGGATTTGCTTACACCAGTACTAGGCTGAAAAACGCCATGTGTGGCTTGTGCGGCATTTTTAGGCCGAGAAAAAACACAGAGAAAAAACGCAGCGGAAAAAAAAACGCGGCGAACCCAAATTACGAACATACGCGAAAATTTTGCGAACTTCCGAACTTGCGAACACAGGATGTTCGCGCGAGTTAGTTCGCCGGCGAACAGCTCGCTACATCTCTAATTGCCATTTTTCCCCAAAGAAAGACTTTCAAATTAAGAATGAATAGATCTGCCTCCACATGTATGCTTCTTAGGTAGCATGTTTTTTTTATGACTTTTTTCATACATAACTTATTAATAAGTCTTCAAACTTTTGCCAGAAATATCATTGCTAGTCCCTTGCATCATGTGGGGAGTCCCCTGCTGACTTAAGCATAACTTACTGGCACTTTGAAATTAGCACTCAGTTTCCTGAGAAAGCACCTATCTAGTTTAATACATAAAATGTATAGGAAATACTACCCTCGATGATATCTGGGAACCTCACAAAAACCCGATTAGCTAGTTTATTCATCTCTGCTATTTCTAAATGAAGACATCAAATGGGATTCATTAGGCAAGGCTTAGGAGAAAGAAAGGTAAAAACTAAGTAAGCTTTATCAGAAAGGTCTATGTAAATACAACCATAAGCACTCACAGAAACGCTGCACTGAGTCCTCTATCAAAAGAAACACAGGATTTCTTGTCTCCTTTTTTGTGAACATGTTCAATATCAGACTTCCTCACTTTTAGGGCTCCTTCAGGTTTGGGGCATGAGTCTGCTTAGTTCTCTCCTCTCTCTCTCTCCCCCTCCCTTATTCTGCTCCCCCTCCAATTAGAGTGCATAAGAACTCACTCCCCCCTCCCTTAGGAATGTGTGATTTGAGATTCCAAGGACTAGAACTGCAGCAGGAAGCTACCAAGCTAAAATGGCAACTGCTAATCAGAGGGAGCTTCTAGGGCTGTTTACTCAGGTATGGTAAAGCTTTCGGTTGAATAAATATAGTGTTCTAGGTGGCACTAATGTGTCAAATCTATTGGGGGTAAAATGCCAAAATGACTTTCCTTCTCTTTTAAGTTTGAACTGATTGCATATTCACCATCAATAGGCACCCAAAATAGACTAGGAGAAGGTTGCTGCCATTGGAAGCACAGTTACCTAAAAGACTGCAGGATATAATGAAGTTCACCACAGCCTAACAGGCTGTCAGGGAAAAAGGAAACTATCATACTGATATCAGTTGAAAGAAGTCACTGGAAGTGTTCTTCAGATAAGGCTACTGTTGCTGGAAAACAATGGCGAAGCTTAAAGAACTAATTTATGGAGATAATCGTAAGAAGAAGCAAACATATTTAGAAACCAGAAGTGCGGTTTTAGATATTTTAATAAATTTGATATTTTAAAATAATATACAGCTGCCTGGGGTATTGTGCAATGAAGATAGTTATGATAAACTAGATTAATACAATAACTGCTAGCAAATATAGTGGAAATCTCTATGGTACAGCTTTAAAAAAGGAATGGTATCAAAAACTGTCCCCAAAATAACTGGGGATGGAGCAGGAATTATTGGAGCTTTGTATTTGTTATTTAATGGTATCAGGATAGAATCATCAGGACAATATAAATAAGTTCTATCACTCTAGAACTCTGGCATCTATAGATGAAAAGAATCATCAGGATGATATAACAAATTGACTCTTGAACCCTGGCATCTATAGATGAAAAGAATCATCAGGGTGATATAAACAAGTTATATCACTCTAGAACTCTGGCATATATAGATGAAAAGAATAATCAGGATGATATAACAAGATCACTCTAGAACTCTGGCATCTAAACATGAAAAGAATCATCAGGGTGATATAAACAAGTTCTATCACTAGAAATCTGGCATCTATAGATGAAAAAAAAATCATCAGGGTGATGTAAACAATTTCTATCGCTTGTAAGCTCTGGCATCTATAGATGAAAAGAATCATCACAGTGATATAAACAAGTTCTATCACTCTAGCACTCTGGCATCTACTGTATAGATTAAAAGAATCATCACAGTGATATAAACAAGTTCTATCACTCTAGAACTCTGGCATCTATAGATGAAAAGATTCATCAGGTTCCATCAAGTTCCATCACTGCATTTCTGATTGATGGACATTTTTGGCTCTAAACTTGAAGTTCACTGTCAAAATGGAGGACAGTAATTCTCAATTTTAACTTATCCTATGTATGGTCTAAAATGTTACTGTAATAAAAGACTTTGAATAGAAATACAGCATCTTGCGGAACCAATTGCTTGGAGAGGAAAACCCAGTACTAGTGAAAGACCAATTATGAAGATGCATTTCTAGATGGTCATGACATAGTTAAATAAGGAAAAACACCAAAAGTAGCTATTCAATATACAATGAACTTTTTTCAGTTTTCTGGTAAAAATATATTTTTTTTTTAACAGAGCTTTAAAACTTGGAGCTCCAACAGTTGTGGGGTAAACATGTCCATAGCAGCAGCTAAGTCTAAACCTAACTATATTCCTGACAGCTAGAAGATCATATTGTATCTTATTTTCCATTTAGAAGGTGTTGGCATCCATAATAACTGTCTGGAAAAGCAACATCTGGTTTGAACATCATACAGGCTTAATACCAATATCCGCATAGGAGCTGTATTGACGGACACAAGCACAATTAGAAGAATGGGCATTGTACTGGGTTAGACAGTCGTTCAGCTAGCCTGGAGCTAGGATAACATGAAGGATAAGGTTTCCTGCCAGCCATTATGTTATGTGGAGCAAGGAGTTTTGCATGTTTCAGGCTTGTACTGGTCAGTTGTTCCTACACTACCTGATATGTTTTTTTTCCTACTTTGCCAGAACATTAAATATAGCAAAGAACCAGTTTTTAATATTGCAGGGAAAGCCTTCTGCTCTGCTTCCCATGCAACCCGCTTTCCAATGTAATATATGAGCAATTTCTCAGCCAGCTGCGGAGAAACATCAGAATGGATTGCAAACACCTTTGTTTTACCACTTGGAAATATATGTTGAATTTTCCTTTATATCTAAAAATGTTTATGCTTGCATGGAGAAATCAGTCTCATTGTACTCACAGACCTTCTCTGTTTCCCTTTTGGAAAGAAGACATCTTGTTTTATGGCAGGGATTCTAGATAAACTGTGAGGATCAGTCAATGTTCCACAATGCAAAGCAGAATCTATTGCAGGTCTCATTTTCATTAACTACAGTGCAGATTAGAGATACTGGATATTATTTACAAAAATGACTTTATTGACCACAATACTGTGTGTACTAGACTAGTATCTTTAACCTTGCTGCAGGTCCCCTTGATATTGTGTGCTCTCTGCTAGCTGCAAGCTACGCTACAAAATGATTTCAAGGTTTTCTCCTGACAGTAAATATTGTACAAGGTGTCTCCATGTTATTGGTTTTCTCTTATATATCTTCCAAATTTCCAAATTTGTGCTTAAAAAAAGAGGCTGCGGGAACCATAGATCTGATGCCTGTGCCATTGTTTTTTTTCGATTATAAACTTGCCTCTTAGCTTTCTGTGCCTTGCTCTTTAATTACAAACAATGGTTTAGAGCAGTGATCCCCAACCAGTGGCTCAGGGGCAACATGTTGCTCCCCAACCCCTTGGATGTTGCTCTCAGTGCCCCCAAACCAGGGAGTTATGTTTGAATTCCTGACTTGGGGGCAAGTTTAGGTTGAATAAAAACAAGATTTCCTACCAAATAAAGCCCCCTGTAAGCTGATAGTGTGCATAGAGGCTGCCTAATAGCCAATCACAGCCCTTATTTGGCACCTCCATGAACTTTTATGGTGCTTGTGTTGCTCTCCAAGTCTTTTTACATTTGACTGTGGCTCACAAGTAAGTTGAGGTTGAGAACCTCTGGTTTAGAGATACATTTTGCACTAAATACTAAAATAAAGCCATGGTGACATATTTATCAATAAAGGTGGAAAAGATAAGGCAGCTTGATTGAGGTTGCATGAAAAGAAATGTTAGACTAAATATATATTATTTCAAATCTGAACCTTTAGTGCGATGGAACTTAACACACGAGCATTAAAGTGTATATAAAAATTATAAATGCTATTATAATAGAAGGGCTTAATTATGTGATGACAGTACGCCTTCAAGTCCTGTCAAGCTGTGAACGTTTCTACATAATATTACATTCTATCTATGTTCCACTGAGTTTCTTCTATTTAAAGGACATCCTGCACGGCCTCCTGGGCCTGATTATAAACAACTGAATAAGAGAGACAATGGAAAACAGTACACTTTTCAAACACTATTTTGGAGAGAATGATATTTAGCTTCTAAAGCATAGCAATGGAAGTCCTGACTCTGCACAATATTAATGGCTGGAATGTACCCATTGATGGGAAAACAAACACATCTATATGAAAATTATTCATAAAACAACACAAGTATTCTTGTCTAGTTCCTGCGGTTTTGGGTCCATCTTCTATCAAGGCGATAAACAAAGATCATTATCAGCGGTGGTTAATTATGTTTCCATTTCAGAAGTAATAATTTAACAATCATTTTTTAGACATCTATATAGTGTAGTCATTGAAGCAAACTATAATAATATAATAATAAACAAGTTAAATACTGGTCAGTAGGCTCTTTTGTTCCTCCTACAATGACATTATAATAGCAGTTTAATACTTACAACACCAAAACCATAGAGTTGTATTTATAATATAACAATGTATATTTTACCCACAAACACTTATGGGTTAATAACACTAATAAACATGCTTGGCAGCTTTTCACAAGTTCCATGTGTATCTGGAGTAAGAGGTTCCCAACCATTACATCATTTCAGTTATACTTTATTGCACATATATATTATAATAGAACTGCTCGAATGAGGGTAATGTATATAAGACAGATGGGATTTTTGGGCTATTTATCTGTCTTGTATATTTACAACAGAAAATTAGGTTAGTACAGGTATAGGACCCATTATCCAGAATGCTCGGGACCAAGGGTATTCCGGATAAGGGGTCTTTCCGTAATTTGGATCTCAATACCTTAAGTCTACTAAAAAATCAATAAAACATTAATTAAACCCAATAGGATTGTTTTGCATCCAATAAGGATTAATTATATCTTAGTTGGAATCAATTACAAGGTTCTGTTTTATTTCTACATAGAAAAAGGAAATCAGTTTTAAAATCCATTTGGGAGACCACCCACATATTAACCTTACGCCGGGGTATCTCTGTAGAAACTCCTCGTCGTTATCTCCTTCGGCTTCTTCCATCTTCTCTTTGTTCCGCTACGCACAGGCGAATGTACAATATACTGAAAGCCAAACTTAGGGCTGTGTAAAAAGTGGAGTGAAGCATTACCGGTCATGTTACCCAGGGCAACCAATCAGCAATTAGATTTCAACAGTTAGAAAACCAAAGCAAAGCATCTGATTGGCTGCTATGAGCAACATCACCAGTAATGTAACTGCACTTTTTACACAGCATAATAAATATACCCCTAAGCACTCCGTGCTTTGTGGCAAAGTTAAAGATGGCTGCGGCCATGGACACAACGTCACTGGGCCATTTATTGATGTGGTGTCGGCATGTGATGTCAGAGACCTGGGTTAAATGCCCGAGTATAGGACTTTCTTAGTAAGCCCCTGGGTGCGTTGTTAATTGTTTCCTCTGATTGAACTACCGGTATTTGACCTTTTGCTGTTTCGTTGGAATACGTTTTCAAGCATTTCTGGACTGTTGTGCTTCCTCCTTGGTCCCAGAATCCAGTCCAAATGAGAGCCGAGCAGGCTCTTACACTTAGATGCAAAATGTCAGTTTTTTCACTCCACTGGCAGTGGGCTTGGAGTAAAGAAGGCAGAAGAGAAAGAATATTGCAATAAAAGAGCTTCTACAAAAATCCCCCTGACTGGTAGAGCCGGACAGAGGCAATTATCCACTGTATAAAACTAAAAAGTTTGCCTTGTCATACAGGGGAACAAAGCACAACTAATCTTAGAGGTCATAGCATCACATACCTTACTCAATAGAACATAATGACACAATTACAGTGACGGAATTTTCTGCCTATTTAATTAGCTGAAGCTTTGGCTATTGTAAGACAAGGCAGTTGATTTAGAAAGATATTCAGAGCCAGTGTATTAACATTAGGGGGTCCATTTACTTTTTTTTTAGATAATTACGTATTTTTTCTAACTTTTTTTTAACTTTTAGAACATTTCAGAATGTATGGGAAAAGTTTGTTAAAATTCCATTTTGTTAGAAAAAAACAGGAAAAAAAAATGTATTTTGCACAAATACTAAGAACATTTTGGAATTCTTTAAAGCTTTGGTTAAACTTTCCTCAGGATTATATTTTTGCCAGGTTTGATCTGTCGAGTCCCATTGAGTCCTACGGAAGGCTTCCAAAGCCAGACATGGAAGGCATCAAAGCCAGAAAGGTTTTCGTGGCTTAACAAAATTTTCGGCACAAAAATGTAGTGACTTTCGGAACGCAATTCGTACAAATGATAAAAAAATTTCTGTTACATTTTAGAACTTCAGAAATTATTGTGGTTACTCCGAATTGATACCATATTGTGATTTAAGCCCAGAAAAACATCAGATTTGAGTAAATGTGCCCCTAAGTGTGAAAAAAAAGCTTGTTTTTGATGCAGCAGTACAAAATAATAATTTTTATAGAGCGTATAGATAAATACCTTGGCTTTTGCAGTAGCACAGGACAATAAATAATATTTGTGTAAAATAAACACAGACGGCAAGAGCACTGAATCTGTCACTCACGTCAGGAACTCATAGACATTGCATGTGTACCAACTTATTGACAGGTATTTACAGCTGGTCTCTCCAGTCAACCTCTCACTGAACTCATACTGCAACAAAAAAAACACTACATGGTCTGCACAATCAAAACAAAGAAACATAGAAACTGATGGAAACAAAAAAACATCTCTTCCCCCCTTCAAACTCCCACAGTGAACAAACTGGACCTGTGCTTATTTATATGTATTAAGCTAAAGGGATTGAGGAGACCGCCTCATACGTATGCAAATGTCATAACAGGATTCTGGGAAGAAGTTCCTTAAGGCTCCTAGAAAAGTCCATTTACATGGGC
Source organism: Xenopus tropicalis (assembly GCF_000004195.4). NCBI lineage: Eukaryota > Metazoa > Chordata > Amphibia > Anura > Pipidae > Xenopus > Xenopus tropicalis. Next base: position 29,653,233 of record NC_030686.2, on the reverse strand, counting down.
TTTGTCCCATTTACATGGGTTTATCCTATAGGCTAAAGCTCACCCACTGGGTTTAAAGCAGAAGCCAGGATAATAGCTGATCAGATTCCCAACTACAGACCGGTTTCGCCCTTTTTGGGGCTCATCAGTGTAGCGCAGGGTTTTCTGATCAGCTTAGGTAGAGCCAGGAGTGGGGTTAGGGTTCGTTTGGTAGGTTTCATTTGTGTAAAAGGCCATTCTTTATACAGTACCGGCAAATGGATCACCAAATCCACAAAAGCACAAATCCAATAAGGCTGTTTTTCAATGTAAACATTTTTGACAGTGTGATTGTGGCATTTAAAGGGTTTGAACAATAATATTCTGCTTATATCATTCAAGCACACAATTATTATAGCACAAAAGTGTTGAATGTGTTTACTTGTAACACCAAATGTAACTCCAAAGGCGTATTTTAGAATGATCATATAGCCTCCTGTGTGAAACCAGAAAATACATGGTGTAGATCAGTGATCCCCAACCAGTGGCTCAGGGGCAACATGTTGCTCCCCAACCCCTTGGATGTTGCTCTCAGTGCCCCCAAACCAGGGAGTTATTTTTTAATTCCTGACTTGGGGGCAAGTTTTGGTTGAATAAAAACAAGATTTACTACCAAATAAAGCCCCCTGTAAGCTGATAGTGTGCATAGAGGCTGCCTAATAGCCAAAGTTTAGGGGATCCCTGGTGTAGAGTATACATTTGGGGCTTGCTGTTGCTGCTGCAGCACTGGAAGTACAAGAACAAAGCCAAAAATATACATTTGATAGAGATGGAGGCAGCTGGAGGAACCCCTAAATCACTACCCTGCTTTATGCCCAATTTGACCTTTATGCATCTCTAACTATATTATACATACCCTTCACCCACATTCATGGCTACTCCTGGATGTGGCCACACTTAATAATATACCTAACCCCAACCACACCCCAATTCTGCCCAAACATGGTTTATAAATCCAGGTCTACAATACATCAGTTTTTACGCTAACTGGTCTCTGTAGAAGATTCTCTCGCAGGAACACAACAATTTTCCTCTATCAGAAAAATATATTTCTTCTAAAAAAATGAAGTGTGTTATTTTCACCCACTGAAATCACTTAGCCGAAGTGACCTTAGAAAACAACACTCTCATCACGACTGTTGTGCGTGATTTCCATGTCACTTTGTTGTGGTTCATGTCAGTTTGCTGCCTCTCAGCCTCCTTTTCAATAGTTGGAATAAAAGTGATCTCCTACAACACCGGATGAGGACCCAAGCACGCCATCCTTTCATACGCAGCTAATTGTTGTGTTGACCCTGTAGTCTGAATAACTTTTATCATTTCTGCTGGACGCCCTAACCTGCTTTCTTTGCTCAACATCCGCTCAATGCGTTTATTCAGTAGGGCTGATGCACTGAGATAATAGCTTTAGCACATACTCAAACATGGCCACCTTGAGAATTCCAAAACACTAACGACGGAGGGGCCTTTATCTGAGTAATGAATACGGCGCACATTTCCGCCATAGCGGAAATTGGAACTTTGAGATACGGCCGCGCCAGGATCCATAACTCAGAGCGTGACACATAAAAACAAAACACAGAGACGTTGCTTTTACCTACGGTCATTAAAACACTGTCCTAAGCAGTTTTCTACCTGTTATTAACCACCAGACCTTATCTGGCTCACACTTTTTTCCATTCTTAGCACACATTTCATGTCTCTTGAGTTGATGTAAAACAAATGTTCACATCTGAAATAACAATGCGTTATTGTTTGGAATGCCATGGGAAAACACATTTGAAATAATAGGGGGGTGCTAAGCTATAATAATCTAAATTCAGAACCACTGGTCAAAGATCAAGTTCTTTCAACAGGAAGATATACTGTGATGACACTGCAAATTCCTATTGGCCCAAGGCATTATACTTTTGAAATTAACCTAACAATCTAATATTTCCGTAACTCAGCAGTAACATATGAGTTGCAAGTGCCTAATGGCTTCCTACTGAAAGCAGGCTTTTTTTATAGGGGAATGGAAATACAGGTATTGGATGCCTTATCCGGAAACCCATTATCCAGAAAGCTCCGAATTACAGAAAGCCTCCCATAGACTCCATTTCAATCAAATAATTCAGAATTTTAAAACTGGTTTAATTTTTCTCTGTAGTAATAAAACAGTACCTTGTAATTGATCCCAACTAAGATATAATTACCCCTTATTGGGGCAGAACAGTCCTATTGGGTTTATTTAATGGTTAAATGATTCCCTTTTCTCTGTAATAATAAAACAGTACCTGTACTTGATCCCAACTAAGATATAATTACCCCTTATTGGGGCAGAACAGCCCTATTTGGTTTATTTAATGGTTAAATGATTCCCTTTTCTCTGTAATAATAAAACAGTACCTGTACTTGATCCCAACTAAGATATAATTACCCCTTATTGGGGGCAGAACAGCCCTATTGGGTTTATTTAATGGTTAAATGATTCCCTTTTTCTCTGTAATAATAAAACAGTACCTTGTACTTGATCCCAACTAAGATATAATTAATCCTTATTGGATGCAAAACAATCCTATTTGGGTTTATTTAATGGTTTATTGATTTTTTTAGTAGACTTATGGTATGAAGATCCAAATTACGGAAAGACCCCTTATCTAGAATACCCTTGGTCCCGAGCATTCTGGATAACGGGTCCTAAACCTGTAGTAATAATATGCACTCTCACTGTGCAATAGATGCTCATTAAATCCTAAGAATAAATGTTGTGGGGTTGCCTGAAAACTTGCGGGAGCAACTTACAATGGGGCAATGTGCTACTTTGGAAATAATCCTATTCTTATGAACGGATTTATTAAACATTAACTACCGTTTGGTGGATTTTTGACATTTCCTCTTTAAACAAAATAAGTAGGGTGAATTAACCTAAACCAGAGCTTCTGTTGTATCCATTCATTAGTCACTGCCAGGATTAAATGAATAAACTTTGCCTAGCGAGGTCACTTCTACAGAAACATTCCCGTACAAAGTTGCAACACTAGGAAAATGTTAGACAAGCAGACCAATTATACTGTATGTACATATATATATGTATATAGGGTTTGTCTGATAGGAAATTAGATTTAAGTTCCCCTTAGGTAGGGAATGTTTTCAAGAAATAAACATTTGCTATAAAGGGCTACATTACGTCAGTGTTATATAAATAAAGAAAATAAACAAACACAAATGGTAACTGTCTGCCACTGAATTCTATTATCTTATTTAACATGGTCATAGTAAATCACTCTGTATGCCCTGTGGAAAGGTAGATTTGAAAATTCTGGCTCATCGCTTTATTGCGGCATCATAAGGGTTATTTATTAGCACCGGGAAATTTGCCTGTGGGCAATAAGCCGTGGCAACCAATCAAGCTGTTGCAGTCATAGCCATTACCTGCAGCTGCCTAAAAAAAAGTCAATCACTGCTTGGTTGCTATGGGTTATTGCCTACAGGCAAATTTGCTCAGCATTGATAAATGAGCCCCCACTGATCAAGGTTTTCATAAACAGCGATGCACCTGTTTCTAATGGAACCAATACACAGCTCAACCTGACCATTAAGTATTTCCATGCCTTTTATTCATTTGTATTGCTCTAGTGAACATTGCCTGAGGATGCACAGCATGGAATGGATCAAAGCAGGACCAGAGATTCTAAAATCTACCACAGGGGTACCGTTATGTCTGCACTATAAGAGTCTGTTGTTGTTGGAGTTAAAAGGGTTAAATTCCCACACTCGTGTAACCCTTTAAATGCCAAGAATCTTGCTGGGACAGTTGGTTCCATTAAATCCACATGCAGCATAGATCAAGGGGTTAAGTTGAAAAGTAAACTCTATAAGTGTACAATTTTGTATACAGTATGATACTGATATTTCCATTTACACCCAAGGCAGTTGTCCTACTACACAGACTTAATTACAGGATACACTATGTTGAGTGAGAGGAAAGGATCTGTGCCGTATATCAATTGTTTTTGCAGTTGCTTTAGCATCTTATGCCTTTTCTCTTAATCATAGTCATACTGGCTATTATTAATTTCTGAGCCAAAATCTGCTCTGTGCATGTGTTGAGAGGCTGCTCCAGTGCCTGACTCTGATGGCAGCAAAATGGCTTTTTTCATCTGGCATATACTGTATAGGCTAATAGAGAAAACAACCCTAAAGGTCCCCATACATGGGCCAATTATAGCTGCCGATATAGGTCCCTTGGCCCGTGTAGGGACAGAAGCGAGGGGCCTGGCCGACCGATATCTCGCCTGAAATTGGCCAGATATCAGTCGGCCAGGTTAGAAAATCCAGTCGGATCGGGGACCGCATCGGCACATTGATGTGGTCCCCGAACCGACTGCCCCATTGCTGCGTGTAGAATTCGATCGTTTGGCCCCAGTGCCAAACGATCGAGTTCGCCTACATGCCTTCCCGATATCGCCACCCGTAGCTCACAAAGGATCTGCCCGTGTATGGCCAGCTTTAGCCTTAGGTTTCTTATCTTTGATCTAAGCCTAGTAGTGTATTCCTTCTTACAGGGTTCGAGTTTAAATTGGGGTTTGAATGATTTATTACTTTTTTTTTCTGTCTGCCAAATAGCAAAGACTTTGTAAATCTAAAACAGACTTAGCAAGATACCACTTCCAATCTGCTATGGCGAAAGGAATAACCTGGATATACAGATGGATCCACAGTTAAACAATCTTACACTAAAGAAATTTCTAGCGGAAATATACAAGAATATAGACATTGGCTTTAAAATAATATTCCAAATCATCTTATTATTTGATGCAATTTAATCAAGACAATTCATGTGCCTGTATGATGCTATAAAGAGGAACAATGGTAATTAAAATGGTTAAGTGACAGAAATCACAAAAAAATCTCAGGAGTAGAAAAAGATGGTGCCTATAGTATCAAGTGAGGATAATAGCCTCTGGGAAGGGACTGGGGCTGTGGGATAGCAGGTATAGTAGGGAGAGATGGTGCCTATAGTAGCAGTGGGATAATACTGTAGCCTCTGGGAAGGGACTGGGGCTGTGGGATAGCAGGTATAGTAGGGAGAGATGGTGCCTATAGTAGCAGTGGGGGGATAATAGCCTCTGGGAAGGGACTGGGGCTGTGGGATAGCAGGTATAGTAGGGAGAGATGGTGCCTATAGTAGCAGTGGGATAATAGCCTCTGGGAAGGGACTGTGGCTGTGGGATAGCAGGTATAGTAGGGAGAGATGGTGCCTATAGTAGCAGTGGGGGGGATAATAGCCTCTGGGAAGGGACTGGGGCTGTGGGATAGCAGGTATAGTAGGGAGAGATGGTGCCTATAGTAGCAGTGGGGATAATAGCCTCTGGGAAGGGACTGGGGCTGTGGGATAGCAGGTATAGTAGGGAGAGATGGTGCCTATAGTAGCAGTGGGGATAATAGCCTCTGGGAAGGGACTGTGGCTGTAGGATAGAAGGTATAGTAGGGAGAGATGGTGCCTATAGTAGCAGTGGGGATAATAGCCTCTGGGAAGGGACTGTGGCTGTAGGATAGCAGGTATAGTAGGGAGAGATGGTGCCTATAGTAGCAGTGGGATAATAGCCTCTGGGAAGGGACTGGGGCTGTGGGATAGCAGGTATAGTAGGGAGAGATGGTGCCTATAGTAGCAGTGGGGGGATAATAGCCTCTGGGAAGGGACTGGGGCTGTGGGATAGCAGGTATAGTAGGGAGAGATGGTGCCTATAGTAGCAGTGGGGATAATAGCCTCTGGGAAGGGACTGTGACTGTAGGATAGCAGGTATAGTAGGGAGAGATGGTGCCTATAGTAGCAGTGGGGGGGATAATAGCCTCTGGGAAGGGACTGTGGCTGTGGGATAGCAGGTATAGTAGGGAGAGGTGGTGCCTATAGTAGCAGTGAGGGGATAATAGCCTCTGGGAAGGGACTGTGGCTGTGGGATAGCAGGTATAGTAGGGAGAGGTGGTGCCTATAGTAGCAGTGGGGGGATAATAGCCTCTGGGAAGGGACTGTGGCTGTGGGATAGCAGGTATAGTAGGGAGAGATGGTGCCTATAGTAGCAGTGGGATAATAGCCTGTGGGAAGGGACTGTGGCTGTGGGATAGCAGGTATAGTAGGGAGAGATGGTGCCTATAGTATCAAGTGAGGATAATAGCCTCTGGGAAGGGACTGTGACTGTAGGATAGCAGGTATAGTAGGGAGAGATGGTGCCTATAGTATCAAGTGAGAATAATAGCCTCTGGGAAGGGACTGGGGCTGTGGGATAGCAGGTATAGTAGGGAGAGATGGTGCCTATAGTAGCAGTGGGATAATAGCCTCTGGGAAGGGACTGGGGCTGTGGGATAGCAGGTATAGTAGGGAGAGATGGTGCCTATAGTAGCAGTGGGATAATAGCCTCTGGGAAGGGACTGTGACTGTAGGATAGCAGGTATAGTAGGGAGAGATGGTGCCTATAGTATCAAGTGAGGATAATAGCCTCTGGGAAGGGACTGTGACTGTAGGATAGCAGGTATAGTAGGGAGAGATGGTGCCTATAGTAGCAGTGGGGGGATAATAGCCTCTGGGAAGGGACTGGGGCTGTGGGATAGCAGGTATAGTAGGGAGAGATGGTGCCTATAGTAGCAGTGGGGGGATAATAGCCTTTGGGAAGGGACTGGGGCTGTGGGATAGCAGGTATAGTAGGGAGAGATGGTGCCTATAGTAGCAGTGGGATAATAGCCTCTGGGAAGGGACTGAGGCTGTGGGATAGCAGGTATAGTAGGGAGAGATGATGCCTATAGTAGCAGTGGGATAATAGCCTCTGGGAAGGGACTGGGGCTGTGGGATAGCAGGTATAGTAGGGAGAGATGGTGCCTATAGTAGCAGTGGGGGGATAATAGCCTCTGGGGAGGGACTGGGGCTGTGGGATAGCAGGTATAGTAGGGAGAGATGGTGCCTATAGTAGCAGTGGGGATAATAGCCTCTGGGAAGGGACTGGGGCTGTGGAATAGTGTGTGTAGTGAAGTTATATAAATAGTTGGTCCTGCTAAATGCTTTTTTTCCCTAAGCCTGACTTTAAGAGATTAAACTCCCAATACATTGATTTTATTTTGCAACAGAAACCTAAAACTTGAAGTGAAGTGAAAATTCTCAAATAATTGGTCAAAATAACCTGCCAATTCCCACAAGTCCTGAAATGAAAATACATTTGGCCGTTGGTCCCTCGGCATACTTGTGATGCAATGGTGGATACAGGAGTTAATTTACAAGAAATCAGATGACTGTAAAAGGATTCTAAAAGGTTTATTGTGAAGGCATTTCTTGTATGTCACTATACAGCCCATTGTTTGGTACTGCGCTAATTACCAGTTACTTTCCTCACTTTCCTTTAATGAATTAGATGAATGCAATGCATTCCCCATAGAAGATTTGCCAGCTCTTAGCGAGCACCTGCCGGCTCTTGAACAATAGAAGAATGGAAGTCATGTAAAGATCTAGGGAATTTTTCAGCTTCAGAATGTTGCTTACACTTCTGCTAAAAGCACGGGATGTTGGCAATTAAATTGTTCCTTCTAAATATTACAGGTAGTTGTATCACATGTACCGCACCATGGATAGATCTACACTAAAATCTTCCAAATGTAGCAATGTGTGCAAAGTGCAAAAAAGGCAGGAGTTGTCGAGTTTTTTGCAATTTGCCCACTGCTTGGGGTATTATGCGAATATCAACAGGTCTCTGTGAATTTAGTTTGGCCTTTGTTAGACAGTGTTAGATTCAAAAATACGAACAGAGGGCAACATGTAGGCATGTAGTGTCTTGCACCCCCCTTAGTGCTTTTGCACTTGTGCCCCCCTTTGTCTTTTACAAAACTGCCAGTGATCCATGATCCGATAAGGACAGCTGACTGCTCTCTCTGCATTGCAGTAGATCCACTCTCTCAGTTCTTCCTGGATCCAGTCCCTACCCAGTTCCAGTACAGGTATAGGACCCATTATCCAGAATGCTCGGGACCAAGGGTATTCCGGGAAAAGGGATCATTCCATAATTTGGATCTCCATACCTTAAGTCTACTAAAAAAATCAACAAAACATTAATTTAACTAAATAAGGCTGTTCTGCCCCCAAGAAGGGGTAATTATACCTTAGTTGGGATCAAGTACAGGTACTGTTTTATTATTACAGAGAAAAGGGAATCATTTAACCATGAAATAAACCCAATAGGGCTGTTCTGCCCCCAATAAGGGGTAATTATATCTTAGTTGGGATCAAGTACAGGTACTGTTTTATTATCACAGAGAAAAGGGAATCATTTAACCATTAAATAAACCCAATAGGGCTGTTTTGCCCCCAATAAGGGGTAATTATATCTTAGTTGGGATCAAGTACAGGTACTGTTTTATTATTACAGAGAAAAGAGAATCATTTAACCATTAAATAAACCCAATAGGGCTGTTCTGCCCCCAATAAGGGGTAATTATATCTTAGTTGGGATCAAGTACAGGTACTGTTTTATTATTACAGAGAAAAAGGAAATCAGTTTTAAAATTCTAAATTATTTGATTAAAATGGAGTCTATGGGAGATGGGCTTTCCGTAATTCGGAGCTTTCTGAATAATGGGTTTCAGGATAAGGGATCCCATACCTGTACTTGAATCTTGTCTACATCTCACTCCAGCATAGCTCTGAATTCTCCCTCCCTAGCCTTATCATTGTCTGAAATCCTTTTTCTCTCCTTCTGTAGCTCTTAAAGCAGAAGGAAAGTCATTTTGGCATTTTACTGCCAATAGATTTGCCACATTAGTGCCACCTAGAACAATATATTTATTCTGCAGAAAGCTTTACCATACCTGAGTAAACAGCTTTAGAAGCTTTCTCAGTTTGCTTAAGATAGCAGCTGCCATTTTAAGTAGCTTCCTTCCTGCAGTCTAGCCATTGTAGCTCAGGGGGGAGGAAGTTCTTAGCATTCTCATTGGAGGGGGAGCAGGGGGGAGTGAGGAGAGAACTGTGCAGACTCTGGCCACAGGAATTAAGGATGTTTCTGAGAGAAGAAGTCAGACACTGGAACATCATGTTTACAAAAAAAGAGACAAGAAATCCTGTGTTTCTTTTGATAGAGGACTATCAGCATTACTGTGAGTGATTATGGCTGTATTTACATAGACCTTTCTGATAAAGCTTACTTAGTTTTTACCTTTCCTTCTCCTTTAAATCATTTCTTTGCTTTCACAACCAGAACTTTAAGAAATTGGCTTTCCCGTGGGTGCCGCGGTACGTTGCTATTGGAAACTGCAAGAATTGCCGTGGGTAAAGGATCTAAATTGTGTAGTCAAGTGAAACTGGCTTCTTTTTTTATTTCATGAATCTACAAGATTAAAATGTTTGACCTGCGGCAATTCCTATGGTTCCGGGGGAGTGTGATTTCCCGTGGGTGGCAAAGCACCCTGTGTGCCATCATCCAGCCCAGTGTAGCTTTAAGTATATCTTTATCCCAATATGTTAATGTTTAATAATCTGCTTCACTATGCACGTTTTCAATATTATTAAACTATAAAATTAACTAGTTAATGTCATTAATATGCATACTAATTGGTATTTTTGGTGCTCAATCATTTTAACTATACAATGTAGACTTAATTGGGTTTTTTTTTTTTTTTTATTTCTTGATGAAGCACGTTATCAGCAACATTTGTTACCTTTGTACAGTGTGAATTCAATAAAATAATACAACAGCGAAGATACAGAGCGCGTCTTGTATCATTTACAAAAGGCTTAAATTGGTTATAGCTTCACCGATTTTATGCCTAACATGAAAAAAAACAAACCAATAATGGTAGTAATGGAAACAGAAAGGGGGAGAAAAGATAGAGAAAGAAAAGAAGTATAAGCATTGCTATGCTGAGCATGTAAAGGCAAATAGGGAATAAACATTTAACAAAAAATAGAGAAATAGAGAGCGCTACTGGCTCTTTAAAGACATATATATATATGTAACCCAGGACCTGAGTGAGTAAAGGTTAGCTTGGGGAGTAACCGCTTTTTTAACCCTGTGCGGGTTTATCTAATGACTCGGTAGTTTGTAGGTAGGTACGTTTCAAAATGGTTAGTGAAAACAATCTGGATTGCGTTTATCTGAGTATTTAGTAGAATTCCAGGGGCTCCATTTAGCATGATATTTATGCAAGAGGTGGTTATTCCTAGCATTATAGTATTCCATGGTGTTAGTATTGTTGATTAAAGCTGAGATTTCCTCTAGCGAAGGAATTGATGTTGATTTCCAATTTCTTGCTAGTAGAAGTCGAGAGGCTGCTAATATATGTGTTATCAGACACTTTTTGTTCCACAAAATGTGGTCCATGTCTAAATTTAGGAGAGCGGTTCTGGGAGAAAGAGTGATAGACATGATAAATATTTTATACCATGGGCCAAAACTCCTTAAGCTTGTGGCAGTCCCACCATATATGCATAAAAGTTCCCACCTGGTTGCATACACTTAATTGTTTTAATATAACAAAATAACTATTAGGCAGGCATGCCCATTCTTTATGTGGACATTCTTTCTCCATTATCACATGACATTCCAGCCTACTGTAAGTGGGCGTGTCCCCTGGAAGAGGAAGTAAGCCCAAGAGCCCACAACATGACTGAAGCTCTAATTCCTATCTTCTAATACATCACAGGCTGCTCCACACCCCAGAAATAAACAAGTTAAATATATAACGGAAGCTGATTCACGTTCTTTGTCTCCAGAAGAAATTTTAAGCCCTCACCTGTTATCTCCATTTTATTTGTCTAATTTCTACAGTGGAAAGTCAGTCAGAGTTCAGAGTCACATATCCAAGGCCAGGGTATTTCATTTGATGGTAACACAAAACTGCGAGTGCTATTAATGCAGCCATGAATCTGCAAATAGACCTGCCCTTTTCTATCAGCAGGATCTCTCATACAGTATTCTTCCGATGGGGCTCAAGCTGAAATCTGAAGAGACCTTTGGGACCGTGGACATTTCAATCTGACACAAATAGCTGGTCAACCACAGGCATTTCACAGGACAAATGGGAGAGTCCGCACGGGATGGGGTCTTAGCAAAGAACGGACAACTATACATACTTGGCAGCTTCCCTGCTTTGGCTTCCTAAATCTGCTCCTCAGAACATGTTTTAAGCGCCATTGATACTCAAAAGCTGGAAACAGTGGGCTTCTATCTATGTTATAAAATACGTTGGGTAACCTTATACCTCCCCCACCCCCCAAATATATCTTCACTGAGTGGCTGTCCTTGTTTACAACTGATTTAAAACTCTTGTCTCTGACATGAAGGGAAATAGCATAAAGGTTAATGTTGGAAATCTGGGAGCCCAACAATCTTTATTATATATAATCTTTAAGCAATTGATGGGAATTTTAGTTCAAAATTATCTGGAGGGCCACAAATTAAATATCTGTTAACTAATATGTTACTAATAAGTTATAGTGTAGCAATTAGCCATTTGTGTGACCAAGGGGTCTCTAAAGATGGAGCAAGGGGTAACTGAGAGGGATCTAGGATTTTTTGTGCATAACAAGGTAAACCAACTAAACTGGTAAAGGAGATGGATGATTTAAACTATGAGGTTAGAGGGTTGGGGTTGTTTTCTCTAGTAACAAGGCACTTGCGAGGGGGACATGATTATTCTTTACAAGTACATTAGAGGGGATTATAGGCGTAGAAAAGATCAACAAGGCCACCCATTTAGATCAGAGGAATGGAGCTTCCATTTGCAGCAGCGTATGGGGTTTGATAATGCCTTTAAGAGGGCTTGAACAAGCATAATATCCAAGGCTATTGAGACTTAAGATCTACTGGAAGTTTATTATAGGTATTGGTATACATAGTTTATATATGTGAGTATATAGATAGCTCTATAGATGTGTGTGTGTGTGTATATATATATATATATATATATATATATATATATAGTCTTGCAAAGAATCGGCACTCACCAGTATCGGGCACAGGCTGGGTGCTGACAAAAATAATACATCAAACTCAACAGTAGAAAGCACTCACAGCTACAGCATCAATCAGGTCAGTGATTTATTTCAGCATACCATCTACGCATTTCGATCACCACAGGATCCTGATGACGATCCTGTGGTGATCGAAACGCGTAGATGGTATGCTGAAATAAATCACTGACCTGATTGATGCTGTAGCTGTGAGTGCTTTCTACTGTTGAGTTTGATATATATATATATATAGAAAATAATCATCTGTGGCCAGCACACCCTTCAATGTTTCATCAAAAAATTTTTATTGTAGATTATTGGAGAAAGGTCCTAATAAGGACCGAAACGTTGGTTTTAACAATATATCTACAATAAAAAATGTTTGATGAAACATTGAAGGGTGTGCTGGCCACAGATGATTATTTTCTATACAGACATAATTTTGACTAGCACCCCGCAGAATATTGAGCCTTGGAGTGCGGACACCATTTGGATTGATATATATATATATAAACAAAGGATGGCACACCGCTACATAACATACCTCGGGTGCTCGGTAAAGGGTTCCAATAGTATAAAAAAGACCAGCAACTCCGGGATTTCTTGTGAAAAATCAAAATATATATTCAAAGTAGCATAAACAGCCGACGTAACGTTTCTGTCCCCATCGGGACCTTTCTCACAGGGGTTAGGTTTGCCACCTTTTGATCTGGCAAAGTCCAGGCAGGGCTGTCAACGTTTTGAGGGCAGTTTAGAGAAAATAGGGGCAGGGCTATAATGCAGAGATTGGCTGATTGCCACTTTATTCACTTTACAGTCCGAGTGAAAACTGACTGTAAAGTGACTAATTATGCAACTATAACTAAACAGGTATGTAACCTTTCTGTACAGCATCTTTTTGAAGTGTGGGGGAACACTAGAGATTAAATAGCCAGAGCTTGCAGAACTGCACCATTGCACAGCCATTTTTTGCCAAGCCAAATACATTATATACTGTATATATATATATATATGCTAATTATACTTCTCTCCCCAATGTCTGTACTTTTAAAGTAGCACTATCCTCTCACCATAATGAATACTGATTTCCTTGGCATTCAGCATCCCTACTGGAAAGACTGCGGGACACTTCAGAAACAGGGGGATAAAATGACAAGTTCTAACTCAAAAATAGATGCCAAGAGAATTGGTCCCTGGCTTTTTTCCTCTCTCAGAGTCCAGTGTCTGAGCCCACGACGCCACACGTTTGCTCATAACAAACAGTTATAACTTTGCATGCAAAACACTATTACCCAGCAGGCAAATATTATTTAATAATGGTAGAATAGAATGGTTGCCAGGAGTAGATTTATTGATAGAGCATCACCGTGTGTTATTTATCAATTGAATAAACTCAATTTTTAAAAAAACTCTAAATGCTTGGAAAACTAGTTCTAATAAAAAAAACTCAAATGCTCGGGACCAAGGGTATTCTGGATAAGGGAGTCTTTCCATAATTTGGATCTTCATACCTTAAGTCTACTAAAAAATCAATAAAACATTAATAGAACCCAATAGGATTATTTTGTATCCAATAAGGATAAATTATATCTTAGTTGGGATCAAATGCAGAGCACTGTTTTATTTCTACAGAGAAAAAGGAAATCAATTTTAAAAATATGAATTATTTGATTAAAATGGAGTCTATGGGAGAAAGTCTTTCCGTAATTCGGAGCTTTCCGGATATTGGGTTTCTGGATAAGGGATCCCTTACTTGTACCTCGAATTTGCGAGTTTACAAACTCAAATAAAACAAAAAATTGAAAATATGGCTTGACTTTGCCTATGACAACTCCCATTGCCCTTTGCATGCTGCACTCTGTAATTTACCCTTATAAGACCAATGAATCTATAAATTATTTTCTGTGCTGCTACAAAAACTTTATTATTTCTGCATTATTTTAAAACAAGCAGTCCCTCTTTCTGTCTTTCTTTTTTTATTTTTATTAGACCACTAGAGGCACTGTCTCAGCCAAGAGTTTTCATGAATTTAATTGACCAAAGCATTCATGGCTGCTCCCACCAAAATTCAAACAGGCAGATAAAAAAGGTTCTGGAAAAAAAAATGCAAATCCTACTTAAACAATAAACAGGACATATGTGTCCTTTTAAGTCCCTCAAACTTTCTCAGAATTTGGTGTTTACATTTCATTTCAGTCATTTCTACGTCTTGTTGTTCCTTTACACGTTCATCCTGTTTAAGTCACATAATAAAAATCAAGCTGCTAATTTCCTCGCATCAAAAGTTTGGGTTTGTTTTACCCTCTGCAGAGTTTCCTCTATTTAGATTTGACAGGGCCAGGGCCTTAGTGACGAATCTTAGTGTTTACAGCTTATAAAACAGCTGTGGATATTTGAAGAGATCTTATCTCGTATACCCTTTAATCCTGATACCCGTGGCCTCCGCACATGGTGAAAATACATCCTCTTGTGAACTCATACAGGTGCAGGTCTTACATATTCATATGCATGAGTCAGCACACACAGGAGGGCAAGCACAGGGAAACACGCAACAGCCACTGAACCATTGACCTATCTGCTTTGGATATACATGTACTAGTAAGTATATATATATATATATATATATATATATAGAGTGGCATACAATGATCTTTTTTTTGGGCATCAATGAGCAAATTCTTCTGCCCCCTTCTTATAATTCTGCCCCGAGCAGCTGATGTACCTTCTGTCTCTATTGTTGTACCATTAAACCAAACATAAAATGCATCTCCAATAAAAACCTTTTTTGAAATATTGGCATCCCCACACAGTGTACCCTTCATCATCCCTGGGTCCATAAATGCAGGGCAGTGCAGCAGGTTGGTGTCTGCCATGTTTGTCCATGTCACATTTAGTGCTCAGGCTTCCTGAGGGATCAGGAGCATGTGTATTAGAATTAGGGCCAGGTTGTCTTCCAGTGAGCATGCTAGGGAGCCTGGGCACCAGATGTGGCAGGTTCAGACAAGATGGTCACCAAACCTGCTGCTTTGCTTTTCTGAAAATGATATAGGAAAAGGGGCCACCCTCTGAGGGAGTAGTTAATGTGGTTGGAGAGAGGGAACTAACCTACGAGGTCTAATAAGAGGTTTAACCTGATTGGTTGCTATGGGTTGCTGCACCTGAGAGTGCGCAGGGAGCAGGGGATGTGAGTGGGCAGTGGATGGAGTAGTGGGCCCAGGTAGGGTTGGCTGTACGTACCATGCCTCTTCAAAGGTTTTTTTGTTAGGTTTCCCAGCACCACATGGTTACACCACTGAAAAGAAGGACATATAAACAAAACACAATATGGAGAATGACTGTTGATTTATACAGACTCATATTTTCAACAGCTATCAACAATGAAGGGCTTGTTGAATAACCTCTGACACCCATGTATTTTTATCTCTGAAACTTACTTTCCATAGTTCAGGGCAATGTGATAATTACAGATCATATAATACATGGCCAGGTTATTATGGGAGACATGCCTTCTTACAATAGCCCATTAAGTTTCCAACTGTCTACTAACAAAAGTGGCATATGTCCACAATGGGGCCTCAGGAGGGAAAATCATAAGAGCTTGGGGGCAGGATGACACTATTTCTGTTTCCAAATTACCCCTTTTATGTTCACAAGTGACCTTGGTGACTTGTAATAACATTATAAGTTATATTAGAGGTTTTTTTTAGACAGGTACAATTATAAAACAGATGAAAATGTATTGATATGTGGTGATGTTGGATATGGTGACATCCAAACCTAACAAGAGAAGCACAGTGAACTCGGACCCTTAATATTCGTTATACCTGTAAGAGTCACATTTGGACTCAGGTCTAATGTTCAGCAAGTCCTATGCTCTCAGGGCTTAAATGCAAAAGACTTCATGACTCCCATCAGGGCATACAAGTTTTCCAGATGTAGATCAACTAGGTTCTAACCAAACTAGCATGGTCAGTAAACAGTCACAAGTTGGAGCATTTTAGGAAAGCCAATAAGCATCATTATTGATCTAGAACAAACCAAGATGTTAATTATTGGGGTTCAGGAACAGGTCAGGACAGGAACTGCAACTAACACCCAGATCTGGAGTATTAAAATACTAGATAACTGGAATCCATGTCTGGTTAGGGTTTATATAAAGTATATAGACAATGAGTGGCACACCGCTGAAGTACTGCAAGAATATTGCAAAAAAGACCAGCACAAAAAAGACTGCACTGGTCTCAAGTTATTTACAGTTAGTAGTTCAAATACCTGTACATATACAGGGTTTAGAATTTACTATATACATTTAAATTGAATACAAACACCATATGTTGCTAATACAAGCTAAGTTAAACTCATATTAAATACATTGTTAGCAGGTACTGACAAACCCAGAGCAGACAAACAAAAGTGCATCAGTTGGCCAATTTGGCCTAATGAAGAGAAAGAGAAACAGAAGATCAGAATTACACCATTCACCATCATTTTTATGATTAATGAATAATGGATAAATTCAGGCCAAAGGGCACTGAGCTGAATAAAAACCAACCTGCTATAATAAAAATAATAAAAGTTCAGCAGTAAAATATAGCAGGTTTGTTTCATAGGGAAACCCTTCCTATGATGGCAGTTTTGTCATAGACTGGACAAATGGATTGTAAACATTGTTAACTGAAGCAGCTTTATATAGTTTGTAAAGTGAAACTGATACTTAACCCTTAGCCAACCCTTAAGCACCCATGAGATCCCAAATCCTTGTCTTTTACCCGTTACCTAATTTATTGTAGCTGGAAGTCAGCACCCCACCAGCATCCAATTTATATTGGGTGGACGTCCCTCTGTGTTCACTCAATCTCTAATTCCTGGAGAGCACTCCAAACAGCTTTCTCTATAAAAATAAAATGCCTTTATTATTCCATTGGCACAAACCCCTAAAGCAACCTCTTTAGGTCTACATTGACCCTTTTGAAGCTACATTACCTAAGCCACAGGTGAAATCACAATGGATAAGGTGCCCTCCGCTGTAGTCACAAAGGTAGAGTGGGTCTAAAGGAGAACGTCTATACTCATCACCTGCCCAAACAGAAGTGTCTTACCAGTTGGCCTTGTGCTTTTTAGTGATTTGGGTGTCAGAAAAACCTGACCTAAATCCAACCTCAACCCACTCTTGAGAAAAGGCCCAAACCTACCAGCTCCATCACTGATGTAAAAAAAGTAGGGGGACATAGAAGAAAATCTAAGGGACAGGAACCATGTTCAACAGACCCCTTTTCTGGCATGAGCTAACCTAACTAACTGGTCTGGGATGACCTGCACATCATTAGTTTTGTTTTTTTGTGGGTTCTGCAGAAACACTGTAGCCCAGTAATCCATAGCAACCTATCGGATCCTGGCTTTTATTCCTCTAACCTCATTAGACCTATACATGTAACTAGGGTCATTGAGCTAGCCAAGATTGGTCCTTGCTTCTCCATAACCTTTTGTACCTTCTGCGTTATCCAGTTCTACTTTCTCTGCTGTATAACCATTCTTTCCCCTTTCCCAGTTTGAATCGAGTGTCCTTTGACGTTTATTTTGGTTTAATCTGCACTTTTAATCAAGGAAATGACACGGGGAATTTATGCTCTCTCAGTACTATTTTTGTGGCTCAAATATAAATCCTCATATCTGGGATATTAATGTAAATTACATCTGAGTTTTTGGCTTCATCCCAACAGAAATTGTTGCCTTATTCTCATCCATGTTTGGCATCTGCTAGACTTTAATACAGTATGTACTGTATATCTGACATTATTTCAATAATCTACAATTCCAAGGAATATTAATAGAATTCTAATATTACGCACACAAGTTACAGTTTAACCCTTTCTACAACATTTTTTACCCAAAATCGGCATAAGAAACACTAGGTAGGACACAGGCAACAACATTTTTTGTCCAAGCTATAGCCAATCAGCTGTTGAACTACAAAAATAATCAACTCCCAACCCCATCAGGAGGCAGTGGGATGCTGGGATATGTAGTTTAACAACAACAGCAAGTTGGGTAACAATCAAAAAAAATCTTGTGATAATAACATTGGATATTTTTTATCCAAAGGGACACTTTGGGGCACATTTACTTATCCACGAACGTCCGAAAAGCGTCCGAATGCGTTTTTTTCGTAATGATTGGTATTTTGTGACTTTTTCGTGAATTGTCGCAAATTTTTCGAGCGCTCAATACGAAAAAGTCGCGACAATTCACGAAAGTCATAATGGCTATGAAAAAGTCGCGACAATTCACGAAAGTCATAACGGTTACGAAAAAGTCGCGACAATTTACGAAAAAGTCGTAATGGCGACGAAAAAATACGAAAAAGTCGCAAAATGTTCGTTTTCCAATCCAAATTTTTCTCATTCGGATTCGTGGATTAGTAAATCAGCCCCTTAGTGAGGTGTTGCCGTTGGGGTTAATTGCCTAGTGGACCTGCTTTAAAGGCAGCCTTTGCCAAAATGAGTTGGTACTCTTTTAGAATAGAAATAGTTCCCTTTAAGTCACAAGACTTCGGAATTTGCTTCCAAACATTTTACTCATTTCTTCATGTCTGTTTTACTTTGACCTAAAGTTTGATGGGAAAGATCACATCTACTAAAAATATTTTCCCTGTCATGGAGCCCAGCCAGAAACTGCTGGCGTAGGCGAACTAACCTTGCAAGGGTGCCTGCATCATTGCTCGCGTCAAAACTGTTAAGAGTAAGATGAGCCCCCAAATGCACATCGCTCTTTACATCCTTGCGCTCTCTCTAAAGTTGTACAAACCGGACCTTCTTACATTTTTTTCAGTGCTTCTTGAAGGTTTCAGCATTTTTCATTCAAGATTAGGTTGGGTTATTGCTTCAGCTTGCTCTGTATACTGAACAAATTTCCTTCTAATCTTTATCACAAATAATACATTGTGGGGGAAAAGAAATATATATGTATACTGCATATATTTGCTGAACTGAGGTTAAATTTATTATTTTTATGATTTCATACATTTGGTTGGGCTCCCTCTGATGCACCTTTCTGTGTGTTCAGAAATATCCAGTGGGCAGTAAATAAGAACTTACTCAAAATATCATGCTTGTTGATGCTCAGGCTGCCCCACTTATCCATGCTCTGAGCCTCCCTACATTGGGCCTAGGACGCAGTTTGGGAGCCACTAGGTCACACAGTGTACATACCTGTACAATGGCACACATACCTGTACAATGGCACACATACCTGTACAATGGCACACATGCCTGTACAATGGCACACATACCTGTACAATGGCACACATGCCTGTACAATGGCACACATACCTGTACAATGGCACACATGCCTGTACAATGGCACACATACCTGTACAATGGCACACATGCCTTACATAAACAATATGACAATGCACAACCTAATGGCACATCCTGTACAATGGCACACATGCCTGTACAATGGCACACATACCTGTACAATGGCACACATGCCTGTACAATGGCACACATACCTGTACAATGGCACACATGCCTTACAATAGAACACATATCTGTACAATGGCACACATACCTGTACAATGGCACACATGCCTGTACAATGGCACACATACCTGTACAATGGCACACATGCCTGTACAATGGCACACATACCTGTACAATGGCACACATGCCTTACAATAGAACACATATCTGTACAATGGCACACATGCCTGTACAATGGCACACATGCCTTACAATAGAACACATATCTGTACAATGGCACACATGCCTGTACAATGGCACACATACCTGTACAATGGCACACATGCCTTACAATAGAACACATATCTGTACAATGGCACACATACCTGTACAATGGCACACATGCCTTACAATGGCACACATATCTGTACAATGGCACACATATCTGTACAATGGCACACATATCTGTACAATGGCACACATGCCTGTACAATGGCACACATGCCTTACAATGGCACACATATCTGTACAATGGCACACATGCCTTACAATGGCACACATATCTGTACAATGGCACACATGCCTGTACAATGGCACACATGCCTTACAATGGCACACATATCTGTACAATGGCACACATATCTGTACAATGGCACACATATCTGTACAATGGCACACATATCTGTACAATGGCACACATGCCTGTACAATGGCACACATGCCTTACAATGGCACACATATCTGTACAATGGCACACATGCCTGTAGCCCACTCAGCCCCAGACCATTCAGATCTGTATTCCACTGCAACAATGCAAAAATAATTGGGTGGTATCTAGAAACACAAGGGGGTGCTAGATACCAGTCTCAATATACTATTACAGGGTTATGGAATATAAGGAGCAGATAAAGAAGAATCCATGCCTTTCTTTCATCTGCAACATGCAAGATGCTCATAAATGCTCTCA
Organism: Xenopus tropicalis; assembly: GCF_000004195.4. Lineage (NCBI taxonomy): Eukaryota > Metazoa > Chordata > Amphibia > Anura > Pipidae > Xenopus > Xenopus tropicalis. The sequence goes on along the minus strand of NC_030686.2, from coordinate 29,632,820 downwards.
CTTTATTCTGCCTAGACTACTGTAATCTACTACTAACTAGTCTCCCTAACTCCTGTCTTTCCCCACTGCAGTCTGTTACGCTGCTAGAATTCTCTCTACTAAATCAAAATTAGGTCAAATAAAGTTAAGTGGTTAGGTGGCAAACACCACAGTACCACCACAGTACCACCAAACAATTGCCAGTGGAATCTTTGGGTGCTTTAGTACTCGTGATAAAGAACACACAAGAGGGAACTAAAATCTACAACTTAACATGGATAGAAATGCTGCATTTTAAATACTGAAAGAACTGTACCAGCCCAGAGCGTCCAGAGGTTCAGAAGTGATTTCCTTTTTTTCTGTAGTAATAATAAAACAGTACCTGTACTTGATCCCAACTAAGATATAATTACCCCTTATTGGGGCAGAACAGCCCTATTGGGTTTATTTAATGTTTAAATGATTCCCTTTTCTCTGTAATAATAAAACAGTACCTGTACTTGATCCCAACTAAGATATAATTACCCCTTATTGGGGCAGAACAGCCCTATTGGGTTTATTTAATGTTTAAATGATTCCCTTTTCTCTGTAATAATAAAACAGTACCTGTACTTGATCCCAACTAAGATATAATTACTCCTTATTGGGGGCAGAACAGCCCTATTGGGTTTATTTAATGTTTAAATGATTCCCTTTTCTCTGTAATAATAAAACAGTACCTGTACTTGATCCCAACTAAGATATAATTACCCCTTATTGGGGGCAGAACAGCCCTATTGGGTTTATTTAATGGTTAAATGATTCCCTTTTCTCTGTAATAATAAAACAGTACCTGTACTTGATCCCAACTAAGATATAATTAATCCTTATTGGGGGCAGAACAGCCCTATTGGGTTTATTTAATGGTTAAATGATTCCCTTTTCTCTGTAATAATAAAACAGTACCTGTACTTGATCCCAACTAAGCTGCATGGATTCATATTAGTGCCAACCCAATCCAATTTAGTTTATTTAATGTTTATTTGATTTTTAGCAGACAAAGTCTGGTGATCCAAATTATGAAAAGATCCCTTATCTGTAAAACCTTATCCTATACCTGTAATAATACAGGCCTTTAATGTTGTCTACAGGAGATCGCCATCTTTGACATCAGATGCTGTGGAGTATAATCCATGTGGCCTGGGCAAAGGGAAAGGGTATGGTGGGCAATCAAGTTACCTTGTTGTACATGCAGCTAGTGTTAGAGAATATTAGAGAAACATAAAGTGAAAGTAAACCTTACCCTTTAATATTTGACATGGTTTGAATGTTCTGCAATTTATTCTCACAGTTTCCATCGTTGCCTTTTGCCTGTGTGTATTTCTTTCAAGGCTTCTCTCCCACACTCAGGCCTGGCTCATCATTATGTGCTGTTTGTCATACAGCCCAGTCCCTCTGTGGGTCTCCTCTCTCTCTCTGCCCAGTAATACAGTGTCTCTGCCTGCCTCATCAGTATGTCCCGTGCCAATGTAAACACTCTGATTGTCTCTCAGTTGATGTTGGCACAAATAACGATGATGAACAAGGCAGAGGGATTCAGAGGAAACAGGGTGGTAGAATTGTACAGCACAAGTTGCCATTTCAGTTTGACACTGATCAGTTTCCCTTTAGCAATATACAGACTTTTTATTTGGAAGTCTATTATTAGTAGGGTTATTAATATAGTGGGAGAGAATAGCCAGGCAAGGGAAACACGCTGCTTGGGGTCCGTTAGTTTAGTCACTCACCCGAGGAAACTTAGGGGCCTATTTAACATACAGAGTAAATTTATTTGTGCACAATGGAAATCATGGAAGAGCATGAAAAAAATAAAAATGAATACAAACGCAATCTAGTGAAATACGTTAAGATAATATAGTAATAGCACCAAAAGTGCAAAGTGACAAAATAATTTGGTGTGTATCAGTGCCCAATCTGTCAGTTTAAATGCTCACCAGATGTATATTGGATAAAAGCCCATAGAAACCCAGATCAAATATTGATTGCAGTCATTGTCCGGTTGTCAGTGGGTTAAATAGAAGAGAAAAGAACATAGTGTAATACTGTTTATTGAGACAAAAATCCTGCACAATGCAGGCTACTCACACTGTTCAGAAGTGGTAAAATCCGTAACAAGTAACAAGTACATTTATTTACCCAGGAGAAAATAATTAAAAACTGTGTAAACTAAATAGCCATTTTATAAAGGTGTGTGTTTTCCTTTCTCTTTATTTTTATGGAGTTATCCATTCAAGTCAAAAGGAAAAATTCCAGTTATATTTACTATGTAAAAAACAGCATAGTAGCTGGATGGACCTCCCAACATTTGGAAAATGGAAAGAGGGACAAAAATGTTTTGACCATGCTCATTTTTGCAACCACACCCCCTGAATGCCACTCTCATTTTTCTAAAATTGGGGGTTTTGGGGTTGTTTTATGTGTAGGTGAAATTACCTCAGTTCCCACAAGAGACCTGTTTAGCTTATTAGTTACCCTTGTATCTAAGTGCAGGTGTGGCTTGTTAAGTTTCTGGGCTCTCTGCCAAAAGCCCAATTATTTAAGTAAGTGTGAGAAACATTGTATCTAAGTGCAGGTATAGCTTGTTGAAATTTCTGGGCTCTGCCAAGAGCTATTTTTTAATTAAGTTTGACAAACATTGTATCTTTTTTAGCATTCAATGCAGGAGATCAAATGCTAATGTACTGTTGCAGGCAATTGTGGCAGACAACTCTAAGGGGCACATTTACTATGGGTCGAATCCGAGTCCGAATGGAAAAAATTCGGATTGGAAACGAACGTTTTGCGACTTTTTCGTATTTTTTGCGATTTTTTTCGGCGCCTTTACGACTTTTCGGAAATTATCGCGACTTTTTCGTTACCAATACGATTTGCGCGAAAAAACGCGAGTTTTTCGTAGCCATTCCGAAAGTTGCGATTTTTTTGTAGCGTTAAAACTTGCGCGAAAAGTTGCGCTTTTTTTGTAGCGTTAAAACTTAAAAAGCGCAACGTTTTGCGCAAGTTTTAACGCTACGAAAAAATCGCAACTTTCGGAATGGCTACGAAAAACTCGTGTTTTTCCGCAAAAATCGTATTGGTAACGAAAAAGTCGCGATAATTTTCCGAAAAAATCGCAAAATACCGATCATTACGAAAAAAACGCAATCGGACGCATTCAGCCCGTTCGTGAGTAAGTAAATGGGCCCCTAAGTTTACTAGAATTGGGAGGGACACACTGCATTTTGGGTGAAAAATATGGTAAATTGTATCCAGAATTGTCTTTGTTTGCTGCAAGTGTGTTCCATACTTCACGGTATGTCACCACGTCAAATCACTTACACTTTTTTTTATAAATCGGGTGCAAGTTATGGTTAAAACTTTTATAGTGGGGCGTTGCTTGTGTGAGGTGTTAAAATAGAGTTAACTTGTCCCTGTTTGGGTGCAAATCGGGTGCAGCTATGAATGCAGGAAAGCCTGGTGCTTACAGGTAATGTGGTTTAATTGTTTAAATAACTACAATGTTAGCATTACTACAGCAGTTGAGAGGGTTGAGAGCACCTGGTCAATACTTCATACAAGCAGGAGAGATGCCAACCATTCCAACCATTCAACCTTCCCAGATTCTGGCCCTTGGGTCCCTTTTTTGCACGTCCTCGCCAGGACCATCTGGGGACCAGGTGAATGTGAAGGATTTGGTTTAATAGCAGAGCTGAACCATCAATTAAGAATATAGAAGTGTACAAGTGCTATATAATAGTTTGGGTAACTTTCCGGGTTGTGGCTGTTTGTTGCCCCTGCACGAGTGCTGCTTTGGGGCAATGCTAAATATCCTTGGGGCAATTGAATAGATTACTAAAGGCTGCTGCATGGTCATGGTGGTGTAGGCAGACTTTATGTCTATTGGTTTAATAATAAATACAGTAAGTTCTAGTTCAGTCTTTACTTTGCTCTCTGTGCAATGGAAACCTAAGGATTTCCATTCCAGAATATAGTAGGGGTCATTTACTGACCACAATGCATTTGCGGTCACTTTTGCCTGCAGTCGCTTGTGCAAAATACCCATTCATCAGGGGTACTTGCATTACAGGTACTCATTGCACTTCTCTATAGTTGGACTTGGCAACTATACAGTGTGACTGAGTCAGAAAACTGCACATTGTGTGTGTGGAGGTAATTTACCCCTTGTATGTTTACAAATTATACCTTATAATGCAAATAGGAGAAGCTGCTGTATTAGTGACCCTGCAAGTACATTCTAACAGTATAAAAATAAACATTTTTTCTTATATCTGTAAAATTATTTTACAATGCGGTTTGAGCAAATATAGGAACAAGGGCTTAAAGGTTTTTACTTATAGTCTACAATGTTCAGGGACCCATATGACTCACGATGAAGCAGCGCTAATATATTTATGGGTTATTGTCCAAGAGTTATTTATTAATGCACAGGCAATTTGGGTGGAAACTATCAAAAAATTCTTAGCCATATGTTTAGTGTATGACCAGCCTTGGTCTGAACTGGGAGTCAAATAGGCCCTGGCATTTCAAGCACACAGAGGCCCAAACAGCCCCCCCACCAGCCCAATAAATAGTGTCTGTCTATGGCATCTTACAGCAGCCCCTCTGGCATTTGCCAGAACCCACAGATTGCCAGTCCAGGCCTGGACCAGCCATAGTAACCCAGAGGTGTTCAGTCATATGTCACTTAGCTGGCCAATAAAATACCAGCTTTACATTGCTTGTGCAGGTATGGAATCTTGGGGGGACTTCGGGTTTTCTGGATAAGGGATCTTTCCTTAATTTTAGTTACCTTACCTTAAGTCTGCTTAAAACCTTACATAAACCCACTAACATTGTTTTGCCACCAACATGACAGCCTAGTTACCATCAAGTACTTTCTTATTACAGCAAAAAAAGAAGACGTTTAAAAAAAAAAAAAAATTAACAATCATTTATGTAAAACAAACAGGTCTTCCTGTAATTCAGTACTTTCTAAATATCTATTTTCCAAGAGAGATTCTCCTTCTTAGCCATTACAAAGTTTCTGCTCTTGCCTTCGGCCTGTTCATATACCATGTAACACTAGAGTGTGCATTTTGGATTTAGTGCTCCTCCAAGGCTTGATATTTTGCTATCGACACCACTGTCCAGCTCCAAGCGCTTTAATCCAATACAGTGCGGTCTCTGTTCTGTAGAACTGTACGGCTGCAGGGTAATTATCACGGCTTTCACAGATAGGCCAGGGTAATAGAGGAGCATTGTTTAGAAGAATAGACGATTCATTTCTGATTTTTCGAAAGCATTTGTAAGGCGATTAACTGGAGAGATTACATTAGATATTACTTTGCTGTCATTACAAGTTTCCAAATCAAAGAACCATGAACTCCAAATAGAAAAGTGAATACTACATACGATGGATACCTCTTCTACACATGTAATTATGTTAAGAATTACAATATTTTACTCTGTCTTTGCAAGTCCCCTGTTCCCTGCATTCCCTGCTAGCCCCCAGCTGTCATGGGTGCTGCTTGCCCTACATCAGTGATCCCCAACCAGTGGTTTGGGGGCAACATGTTGCTCACCAACCCCTTAGATGTTGCTCCCAGCGGCCTCAAAGCAGGTGCTTATTTTTTAATTTCTGGCTTGGAGACAAGTTTTGGTTGAATAAAACCCAGTTTTACTGCCAGTCCTTACACAAATAGCCAATAACAGTCCTAATTTGGCACCACTGGGAACATGTTTTATGCTTGTGTTGCTCCCCAAGTCTTTTTACATTTGAATGTGGCTCAGAGGTAAAAAAGGTTGGGAACCCCTGCCCTACATTTATACCATTGTTACTAAATTACATTGTACATATGTTGGCAAATTCCTTTAACCCAATAGGCCGACTGCTATGTAACTCATGCAGAAAAATTGGGTTTATTAAGCCAATAAGCCAGGGCCTCTTACTTTACCGTCTTATAAGGAAAAATATACAGCACATACATCATTTATAACTTTATTTTTTTCTCTGAGGGCATGGGCTGCGCATCTAAGCAGGCACAGGAGGAAATTAAGGTCACAACTATGCACGCTGAATTCAGAGCAGATCTAGAAGGAAAGGAGTTTATTTAGTTGTAATGTTCTCGTTGTGATTGTACAGAGATGTCCTTCCAAAAATAGCTGAGTATGCGAGTCTCTGCAGCTGTCTAAAGAGCTTAGTACATCGAGAGGGAGACGGATTTAAACATTAAAATTATTAACTTGGCATGGTGCAAGGACATGTTTGTGCAAGGGGAGACGTTGAAGAATGGTTTGTTGGTGTCATCAAACGTCATTGTGTGTTTTGTAAGTAGACAAAGTTTTAGTAAACATTATAAATGTACTGGGGGTCAGTAGCGCAGAATTTTTTGCACAGTGAACATATTTGCCCTCCCTATATTTATATTTATAAAGCTGGTGCATTTAATGTGCAAACATACTGTAATTCCGAAAATTCTATTCGCAGTGCCAGTGTCCTTAACATCTTTTCAAATATGGCATATTCTCAAACCGCAAAAATATATGCGCACTCTCTGCATCCAAGTTACGCCACAACTTTAGTGGCGGAAAAAAATATTCACTAAACTGATTTTGCAAATTTTTCTGTTTTTCTGTATCTGCAAAGTGAAAATTGGCGCTATATTTGTGCACGATAAACAGGAACAGAGGGCGTGCTCACACAAACTGATTTGCGAATTCCTGTGCGCAATTTGCATTTCACTGCGATTCGCAAATAAAGGAAAGACGGGGAAGTAATGCATAATTGTAAGCATTTCAAGAAAAACATGCACAAACACTAGTGATGGGTAAATCTGTTTTGCTTTGCCAAAAAAATTGTGAATCTTTGAAAAGATTGGCGAAACGGCAAAAATGTTGCACTTCAAAAAGAATTGACGCAAATTACATTTTTTTGATGCACGCTGCAATTTTTTGATGTGCTGCAAATTTTTCTGCCAATGGCAAAACGCGGAGATTCTCTGCAATTCCATGCCTGGCGAATGATTTTGCCCATCACTAACCCCCACTATCTTAGGCCCCTGGAAGCAAAAACAATGCAGCAAACCCTGTACATTGACACAATAACATACCAATAAATACATCACTGCTAATTACACCATGCCTGTTAACAACTAATTGCGTAATAACATGGTGCCACGCAGCATTAAATGCACCCATGCTAATTTACCAATCGCTGTCAGCTAATTACTGAGGACTCATTTTATTGAACTAATTATTGTTTCAGTGGCTGATAAACATTGATAAATGTTATGCAATTGGCAGCTATGTCTGTTATTGATTTAATAGTTTCTGATTTTATTTATTTATTTGCAGGATAGAATTGCAAGAGGACACAATGGCTAGCGTAAATATGTATATATCTATAATCAGCTCAATATGCAGATGTTGAATTGTCTAATTTTTTATTCCAATTTCAATTTTTTTAAATTTCTTAATACATTTTGGAGATTCAAGTTCCAAGATCACGTGATAGAAGCTGGCAATTTGTAGTTGCCCAATTTTTTTTTTTATTAAATCTTTTAAGAAAAATTCAAGTCAAGTCAAATTCCAATTCGAAAAAAAAGAATCTCGTATTCTAAAACAGTTGCTACCCTGGCAGTGGTTTAAATGAGAGACTAAAAAATGAAAAGGAGAAGGTCTGAGCAGAAAGATAAGTGATAAATGAAATATCAATTAATATCCAGCCTCACAATTAATCTTTTGTCTGGTTCTTATATATATATATGAAGAAAAAGGCTGAGGCACACACTTATAGGGATTACAACCTGGGTGCAAATCAGAAAGACAATATCAATATGTAAAAAATGCTGATGCACACCAGGAAAATTTCATCAAAGAAAAGAACTTATTTTATTTAGATCGACGTGTCAGTCCTCACCTGGGACCTTTGGCAAGATGATAAAGGTCCCGGATGAGGACAGAATTGTCGATCTGATCTAAATAAAATAAGTATTATTCTTTGATGAAATTTTCCTAGTGTGCATCAGCATTTTTTACATATATATCTATATATATAATAGAAATAGTGCCGCACACACAGGGACTTGATACAAAAGAAAAAATATATATATTATATTATATTCCAAAAACAATCAATTGTGTATTAAAAATGCATGAACAGTGGCTGTTCATGCGTTTTTAATAAACAATTGATTGTTTTTGGAATATAACTCGCTGTTGCTGGTCTTTTTTGGATATTTGGATCATTTACTTTGCACCCGAGCTAGGAGCTGAAGCAGAGTCCCACCCTGGGTTCGCTATATATATATATTCACTCCAGATGAAGGTTTCTGTGTGAGACGTTGATTAATAAACCTTTCTATTTTTGCATTTATATTTTGCTCACAACTCTTTAAATCCTAGGAGTGCTGTCCTTGTTCCAGTATATATATATATATATATATATATATATATATACAGTATATATATATATATATATATATATATATATATAACATAATAGAAGTTTAGAAGATGCTTTATTAGGTGGTTATTCCATTACAAGATTCCAAACTGCACATTGGGCATCTATAAGGACTACTTTTGGCATAAAAATAAAATGTTATATTTTTTTATATGCTTTTATAAGTATATATATATATAATATATTTACGCAAAGAAAAAATTGCCCAGACAAAGAAATGTGACACTGAGCATTGGAATTAGCACTAGTTCCTTGCCCTGACTCTAGTGCCTTCCTATCCTTGTTTGGTGTGTGACAGTTTACCAAGAGACTAGTATTTCTGGTATATTTTCTACTCCCATCGGGACTTTTTTAGTCGTGCTTCTGTGTTATGATATTGTTTCATTACTAAGAAGATTGCTATTATTAAATCACTGAGGGCGATTACTGTTGCTTACAGTGCTACACCCATATGACACATAGGCCAGAAAGGCCCTCCACCCCCCTCAGGATCGAACATGCCGAGCAGTGGGGACAGGACACGCTTAGATTTTCTGCGCATCCTGTTCCGAGTGCTCCGTATGGAAGCAATTCAGGTGTGGCGGGGCAGTATGCCGGCCCTAAGTTTGTGCCTTGCCACAAATCCGTAGAATGCTGGTGGGTGCAACAAGTATCCCGGGTCTGTTGGAACTGATCCATGGGACTCCAGCTGGAACTCTATTTTTGGCAGTTAGTGCATCTAAGCTAAATAACTGCGCTCTAAAATAGGACTGCAGTTTCTTCTAGCAGGATGGCACACCAGTGAATCCAAGTCTGACATAAATGCAAAGTTTGGGTATTGAGCTGCCAATGATACACAACAAATCTTGCACATACTGTCATGTCCCTCTCCTGCCACATTATTTATGTGAGCATTGAATACTCAGTAGTCCTGTTAAGCCGCCCTTACTGAAGTCCCTGCCATTGCAGCAGAGCACAAATCTCTTTTTAATCAAGTTATCATAGAAGCAGTATTTAAAGAAATGGCTAGAGCTATTAGTGAGCTATTTTTAAGTGCATACGCTAGATTTAATGATCTGTAATCTCCGCATTCAGGAAGTGATGTCACTGGTTGCCCAAGAAAATAATGGTTTTTTTGTGAGTGATTAGATATTAGGGCTGACTTTAAAAGCTCAAGCCTTTTTTAATTGTGCAGTTGTGTATATTCACGTTATAAGAACCTGCTGCAATATCATGTATGTGTGGAAATAAAGCTATTTTCTCTTTAGTCTTTCCATGAAGTTCTATGCTCTTTTGTCGCAGCTCGTTGCTGTTCTAATCGTTCCTATTCATTTCACTCTACTCACAGGCAGTGTAATGCTATCCTTATACAGACGAGTTTCTTTCTCTGTTTAAGAATTGTTTCAGTCCTCCTGAAAGAAAATTAATTAGAAATATATTAGTTAGACTTAGTTAGAAATAATATACTGTAAATTCATTGCCTTATCAGTAATTCTGATATGACTGCAGGAATGGCTAAGATTAGGAATATTAAAAATACATTTCACTCCAAATTGTACCCTAAGCAATGGGCAGAACAATGGGAAGGGAGCAAGATAGCAGGTCCCAGTAGGTATCAGAATAGCACTCAATAGTAATAAATCTAAGTCAGGCTTGGGACTCCTCCAGTTACATGGGAGTAGAGAAACAATAGTTTACCTGATTAATGAGTGCCACCGGAAAGCCTGTGAGATCGAATCAAGCGGTGGAAGGTGGTAGCTGCATACCCCCTGCACAACTCTGCTGGTTATTATGGGAGTGGGGGTCATTTTGGGGTGCATCCATATTGTAGTTTGGGCATTGGCCTTGCACCTACATTGCTTTAATAGGTTTTATTCTCCTTCAATAACCAAAGAAGACTAATGACAATTAAAACTGCCCCATTTCATTTTGCAGAAAAATTTGAGAAACCACAAAAAATTTTGCTAAATTTGTGAAATATTTCCAAATCAGTCAATGAAGCCAATGTACATTTTTAATGCATTTTTTTCTTTTTGCCATGTTTTTTATCATGGGTGTTTTTTACCAATGGGTGTTTTTTCTCCTGGCAAAACAAAACTCATGGAGAAATTCAACATCTCAAAACTCAGGAGAGAAAATTCTCTCATCCCCGGACAGGACCCAATTCAAAAGACCACTTCAGGCTACGGGGAAACTAGTCATTTTAAGAGTTTTTCCCACAACACAAATGTCCTAAAGCAGTCCCAGAGGCCCTAAGTAATAATAAAGTATTTAAGCATTGAAAAATTTGATTTTTTGAGTAAAGAAAAGCTCACACATATCTGACACAAACAAGCATTTTAAAATGTTACTAATAATTAGGCCACTGGGGGCGCTGATGCCTTTCTATCTAAATTAATTTGCACCCCTTTTCTAAAATACATTTGCAACTCCTGCCTCTTTTGCCTACACCTAGGTCCAACTGTGCAAACACTTGCTTCCCCAGGCAGATGTTATTTTATTTTATTTAATGTAATCAAATGCAGGGATTAAAGACAGATCAAGTGATTAAACTCCAGGTTTCTAGCATACAGTTTCTAGGGAAAAACCATTAGAGAAACATGGAGCGCTCAGCCGCCTCTATTAGAAGCAGGGTTTCAAAGGTCTAAGAATAATTTGACTATCGATCTGAGAACAAAATACATGGAAATTCCTCCTAGCTAAAGCTTGTACGGCTCTCTGTTTGCCTATGGAAAGTAACAGGCTGCAGTGTTTACAGAAGAAGCTCTGTGGTGCAGCTAGAGTCAACGATTGTTTAATTGCATGTAAAAAATGTGGATTTGCATTGCAGCGTGAGTCAGCATGGGAAACCCAGGCAGGACTGGCCATTGCATAAGCCAACCAAATGCTGCTCTCACAATCCATTTCCAACACATTCTGGTTAAAGTAGCACTCACGCCACTCTTTCAGCATCAACAGCACCCCTCTACTATGTTCCTTTTTATTCTGCGTAGGACTGAAGGCTGAAGTTATTTTTCTCTGTATATTATCCCCCAAGACTCACTCTTAAACAGAAGAAATATCGATAGTTTCTGTTATTTCTGACATAAAACAAGAATATGAAGCCAGTTTCACTTCCTGATTCTTCCTGATGCCAAAGAACTTGGTAAAACAAATTACCAGGCCACTAAGAAGCCCCTGATAATAAGCTGTTTAAAGGCTGCTGTTTTGAGAAGTGTTTGTTTAAAGGTAAACAAGTTACCTTGTTTATAAATGAAGGGGGGCAAATTGAGTGTGAATAGTACAAATTTCAAACTACAAGTCACTGGTAAGGATAGGGGGACATGGGGCATATGACCTGCTTCTCTCCACTTGTGTTTTGTATCACATAGTTACATTATTACGTTGGGTTTAAAAAAGACCATCAAGTTCAACTCCTCCAAGTAAACCCAGCAAGCACAAACTCATACTGACCGATCTATACACTCACATACAGACCCATACTGACCTATCTATCCACTCACATACAGACCCATACTGACCTATCTATCCACTCACATACAGACCCATACTGACCTATCTATCCACTCACATACAGACTCACACTGACCTATCTATCTACTCACATACAGACCCACACTGACCTATCTATACACTCACATACAGACCCATACTGACCTATCTATCCACTCACATACAGACCCATACTGACCTATCTATCCACTCACATACAGACCCATACTGACCTATCTATACACCCACATACAGACCCATACTGACCTATCCACTCACATACAGACCCATACTGACCTATCTATCCACTCACATACAGACCCACACTGACCTATCTATCCACTCACATACAGACCCATACTGACCTATCTATCCACTCACATACAGACCCATACTGACCTATCTATCCACTCACATACAGACCCATACTGACCTATCTATCCACTCACATACAGACCCATACTGACCTATCTATCCACTCACATACAGACCCACACTGACCTATCTATACACTCACATACAGACCCATACTGACCTATCTATCCACTCACATACAGACCCATACTGACCTATCTATACACCCACATACAGACCCATACTGACCTATCCACTCACATACAGACCCATACTGACCTATCTATCCACTCACATACAGACCCATACTGACCTATCTATCCACTCACATACAGACCCATACTGACCTATCTATCCACTCACATACAGACTCACACTGACCTATCTATCTACTCACATACAGACCCACACTGACCTATCTATACACTCACATACAGACCCATACTGACCTATCTATCCACTCACATACAGACCCATACTGACCTATCTATCCACTCACATACAGACCCATACTGACCTATCTATACACCCACATACAGACCCATACTGACCTATCCACTCACATACAGACCCATACTGACCTATCTATCCACTCACATACAGACCCACACTGACCTATCTATCCACTCACATACAGACCCATACTGACCTATCTATCCACTCACATACAGACCCATACTGACCTATCTATCCACTCACATTCAGACCCATACTGACCTATCTATCCACTCACATACAGACCCATACTGACCTATCTATCCACTCACATACAGACCCACACTGACCTATCTATACACTCACATACAGACCCATACTGACCTATCTATCCACTCACATACAGACCCATACTGACCTATCTATACACCCACATACAGACCCATACTGACCTATCCACTCACATACAGACCCATACTGACCTATCTATCCACTCACATACAGACCCATACTGACCTATCTATCCACTCACATACAGACCCATACTGACCTATCTATCCACTCACATACAGACCCATACTGACCTATCTATACACCCACATACAGACCCATACTGACCTATCCACTCACATACAGACCCATACTGACCTATCTATCCACTCACATACAGACCCACACTGACCTATCTATCCACTCACATACAGACCCACACTGACCTATCTATCCACTCACATACAGACCCATACTGACCTATCTATCCACTCACATACAGACCCATACTGACCTATCTATCCACTCACATTCAGACCCATACTGACCTATCTATCCACTCACATACAGACCCATACTGACCTATCTATCCACTCACATACAGACCCATACTGACCTATCTATCCACTCACATACAGACCCACACTGACCTATCTATCCACTCACATACAGACCCACACTGACCTATCTATCCACTCACATACAGACCCATACTGACCTATCTATCCACTCACATACAGACCCATACTGACCTATCTATCCACTCACATACAGACCCACACTGACCTATCTATCCACTCACATACAGACCCACACTGACCTATCTATCCACTCACATACAGACCCATACTGACCTATCTATCACTCACATACAGACCCATACTGACCTATCTATCCACTCACATACAGACCCATACTGACCTATCTATCCACTCACATACAGACCCACACTGACCTATCTATCCACTCACATACAGACCCACACTGACCTATCTATCCACTCACATACAGACCCATACTGACCTATCTATCCACTCACATACAGACCCATACTGACCTATCTATCCACTCACATACAGACCCACACTGACCTATCTATCCACTCACATACAGACCCACTACTGACCTATCTATCCACTCACATACAGACCCACACTGACCTATCTATCCACTCACATACAGACCCATACTGACCTATCTATCACTCACATACAGACCCATACTGACCTATCTATCCACTCACATACAGACCCATACTGACCTATCTATCCACTCACATACAGACCAATACTGACCTATCTATCCACTCACATACAGACCCACACTGACCTATCTATCCACTCACATACAGACCCACACTGACCTATCTATCCCCTCACATACAGACCCACACTGACCTATCTATCCACTCACATACAGACCCATACTGACCTATCTATCCACTCACATACAGACCCACACTGACCTATCTATCCACTCACATACAGACCCACACTGACCTATCTATCCACTCACATACAGACCCACACTGACCTATCTATCCACTCACATACAGACCCACACTGACTATCTATCCACTCACATACAGACCCACACTGACCTATCTATCCACTCACATACAGACCCACACTGACCTATCTATCCACTCACATACAGACCCATACTGACCTATCTATCCACTCACATACAGACCCACACTGACCTATCTATACACTCACATACAGACCCATACTGACCTATCTATCCACTCACATACAGACCCATATTGACCTATCTATCCACTCACATACAGACCCACACTGACCTATCTATACACTCACATACAGACCCATACTGACCTATCTATCCACTCACATACAGACCCATACTGACCTATCTATCCACTCACATACAGACCCATACTGACCTATCTATACACTCACATACATAAACTATATATACCAACATCAACACTAACCGTAGATATTAGTATCACAATAGCCGTGGATACTATGCTTGTTCAAGACTCATCCAGGCCCCTCTTATAGGCATTAACAGAATCTGCCATCACAACATCACTAGAAAGGTCATTCCCCAACCTCACTGCCCTCACCATGAAAAACCACCTACGCTGCTGCAAAGCGTATCACAGCATATGGTGTATCACATCTAAATGCCAAAATTTGTGCAAACGTTAAATGTCACTGGTGTGTGAAATGACACCATTAAATTGCCTGGTGGGTAAAAAAAAAGTATGACCAGTGTCCATTAGTGAGTCTTGTTGGGGAAGAAGGATATATATATATATATATATATATATACATTTAATATTAATAAATTAACTAAAAATAATTGAAATAAAATAACTGATAACTAATATGAATCAATGCCCATAATTTTATAATATATTAATTGTTTGCTAATTATTAGTTAATAGATACAGTGTATTGTTAATTTTCACTGAATTATACCAAGTGCAGCATAGCACATAAAAGTAATATTAGTGAATTAACAACATACAAAATACATACAAATAACTGGTAAAAGAGACAACTAATGTATTGCCCATAATTAAATAGTATATTCATAATCATCCATTTTTTAATACAATCTATTATTAAAGCATATTTTTTTTCCAGTAGGTATATCTTTAAAGAAAACACAACGCATTTTCAACAGAAGTCCCCATTACCTCTGTTATTGTACATAATTTGTATTAGGCCTTTAAAATTTGCCACTTTGCAGATCTAAACAATATTCCTATTAGATCATGGGTGCAAAAGAATTGCGTATAGAGTTTATAGGATAAGTGGGACACTCGAGAAATCCTTATCTAGACATTCTGACTATAAATAGGATTTATGTACTTGATTATCGGCATTACATTCTTAACAGCAGGAGAGGAGTTCACTGCTGACTCAACAAACAAACATGGATCACTTAGACGGTGAATTATAACGAGTGTGGTGGCGGCGGAACAGCAGATGTTACCTTGTATACCTTCCACAACAAACAAGGGGACATGTTGGGTCTCCAGGCAATTAAAGTATGACCTGCACATTAACCACAGGCAAGAACAGAATGCGAGGGCAGCCGAGCACAGGGTGTCCCACCCATCCTCTCCATTACTCAGGAGCTGTTCTACCTGTTATTTTTATTCTTATTCTTAATTTAGACATTGTAAAAGGAAGAGTGCTTGGTGGAAGGTTAAACAAAGCTAAGGGCTGAAATGGGAACCATATCCACTAACTTGCTGTACGTAAAATCTATAGTTCTGGTTCTCAAGTACTCGAATTGCCAGCTCCATAGGTTTCCCAATTCTGGTTTTATCTCTGGTCTAGGCCATACAGAGTATTGTTTGGCAAGATCAAAGAGACTGGTGGGGTCTAATTCTTATTTGGCATTACCCATATACATAGTTGGTATGGGGGGATGACCATTAGCCCCATAAGGCACAAAAAGCGTTAGGCTGTTTTTTCTGTCCAAATAAATGACTTTTTGAATTTTATTTTCACCATTACTGTCTTCATTATTGATGGCCTCTGCAATTAAGCTGTTCTGTTCATAAATATAGTTAGTTAGACAAAAATGTAATCTATAAAGGCTGGAGTAGGCAGATGTCTAACATAATTGCCATAACACTACTTTCTCCTTTACAGCTCTGTAAGAAATGGAATTGTTAACCTTATACACTAGTGCTGTATGAATGGGGGCCCAGGGCCCAAATGAACAGACACTGCTAAAATCATTAGTCTGCACAGTTAGGCAGGGCAAAGCTTTTGTATGAAAGAGACACCCCAATTCCAAACCAGGAGCGGGCCGAGCTAACTGGGCTCCCTAGGCAACCCAGTTGGCCACCTCGCCCCTGCATCGCGCCCCCACCCCCCTCTTGTTTTGGCAAGCATGCGCAGAAACGAGCGCGCAGGGTGGGGGGCGCGATGTGATGCGCGTTGCGAAACTGACTAGGGGTAGGCAGGAGAGGCTGCCTGCCGCCCCCCAATTGTTGCGCCCTAGGCAGCTGCCTCTTCTGCCTACCCCTAGTTCCAGCCCTTTTCCAAACAAACACTATGGTTTGCATTTCAGCGTGTGACTAGGGGCTTGTCTGGCCGAGATGCCATGCTTGCCACACTTATCTGCAAGAATGTATATTCCCCACAATGAGCTATACCATCTGTTTAGCCCGACAATAGATATTTGTGGCATGCAATGGTTGCTGTAACATCACCATGGAAGAGCTGGGGTGCACAAACTGCCATCAGCAGCACCACATGTATACTCATTCATTCTGCAGCCTGTAATCTGTTACTCTTTGGCTTTCTCTTAAAATGCAGGGTGTCTACTACCATGAACTTTCATTCTGTACTTCAATGCCAATGTAGGTACAGGTATGGGATCTGTTGTTTGGAAACCCGTATCCAAAAAAGCTCAGAATTACAGGAAGGCCATCTCCCATAGACTCCATTTTAATAAAATATTTCACATATTTAATACATATTTCCTTTTTCTCTCTAATAACAAAACAGTACCTTGTACTTGATCCCAATTAAGATATGATTAATCCTTATTGGTGACAAAACAACTCTATTGGGTTTATAGAGATCCAAATTATGGAGAGACCCCTAAAAAAAACCCTAGGTCCCTCAGGTCCATACCTGTAACTTAAAAAGTGCTGTAGAGGCTATAACTTCAGCATCAAGGCTATCTTCTTGATCTTGATGGCAACAATATGTTCAGCAAGATGTACAGTAAGTGCCACAGTTTATCATTGCCAGTTAGTTTAGTAACAATAACAAATCATTAGGGTTGAGGAGACTGCCTCATACAGATACAAATAAACAAAAGGAATTCTAATGATTTGTTGATATTGTGAAACCACACGGTGACTCTACCTAAGCTGATCAGAAAACCCTGCACTACGCTGATGAGCCTCAAGAAGGGCGAAACCGGTCTGTAGTTGGGAATCTGACCAGCTATTATCGTGGCTTCTGCTTTAAAAACCAAGTGGGTGAGCTTTAGCCTATAGGATAAACCAATGTAAATGGGATTTTTTGGGGAGTTTGTTTAGTAAAATGGAAATCGATCATCCTAATCCTAAGGGGCACATTTACTAACCCACAAACGGGACGAATGTGTCCGATTGCATTTTTTTCGTAATGATCTTTACGACTTTTTCGTATTTTTTGCGTTTTTTTCGGCGTCTTTACGATTTTTGCGTAAAAGCGCGAGTTTTTCGGCGTCTTTACGATTTTTGCGTAAAAACACAAGTTATCCGTAGCCATTACGAAAGTTGCGCAAACTCGCGATTTTTTGTAGCGTTAAAACTTGCGTGAAACGTCGCGCCTTTTAAGTTTTAACGCTACGAAAAAGGCGCGACTTTGCGCGCAAGTGTTAACGCTACGAAAAAATTGCGACTTTGCGCAACTTTCGTAATGGCTACGAAAAACTCGCGTTTTTACGCAAAAATCGTAAAGACGCCGAAAAACTCGCAAAAAATACGAAAAAGTCGCAAAATGTTCGTTTCCAATCGGAATTTTTCCAATTCGAAATCGTGTCTTAGTAAATCAGCCCCTTAATGTCACCCTATGAAAAAATAATTTATATATAATGAATATATATCATGTTCTAGCAATAAATCATAGTTCTTTCTCCATTAGACAACCAACAGACACCGGTTACACTCCTAAACTCTAGGATTTGTTGATATCTAGTCATATGATGATAAAAAATATTGTCATTGTGCATTGAAAATGCTCTTGAAAAC
The DNA here is from genome assembly GCF_000004195.4 of Xenopus tropicalis. NCBI lineage: Eukaryota > Metazoa > Chordata > Amphibia > Anura > Pipidae > Xenopus > Xenopus tropicalis. The sequence continues at coordinate 29,614,092 of NC_030686.2, read as the reverse complement.
AGCATTGTACTGTCTGCTTTATTTCTGCATTTTTAAACCATTTTAACTCGGTTTCTGTACTCTAGAATTTATTTGCTGCCTGAATTTATCCCATTGACATTAATGGCTTACACTCACACTGACATGCTGTAAAATATAGCAATTGGGTAGTGAACAAAAAATATACACATTTAAAAACTAAAGCTACAGAACTAAATACATGTGGTTATTGGAAAAAAACAAATGGGGCAATAAAGTATATCTTAAATAAAATGCAGTATAAAGCTTTGTTGCTGCAAATACTGGAGGGTGGTAGACATTAAATTGCAAAGACAACAAAGTAATCCTTCCATCTGATTATTAATGCATTCCAATACACTGAAAGTACTTTGACCCAGCTGCTTCTACATGCCATTATATGCCATTCTAATTACTTAAACAACGCTTTCAGTGGCTCACAAACACTACAGAAGACCAGTGCTGCTGAGCATTTCCATTAAAAAAAACATTTCTGGTCATCTTTATGTGCATGAAATTGCTATAAGAATTTTATTCTATGTGAGCCAATGTCTGCTTCATTTGGTCTGCATTTGAAATTTATTTGGGTGGCCAAACTGATGTATTATATAACCAATCAGTGAATATCCCTGTGTATGGCCAGCATTAGAGAAGATGGAACAAGACATACAAATACAGCAATATAAAGGAAAACAACAACATCGTCATTTAATAATGTTTTTTTATGGCTAGCTATAAAGCTTCTCCTTATCTGTAAGGTTGATACTCAGTTGTAAAGCTTCTATTAGCTGGCTGGCTATAACAGCATGTCTCATGCTTGGTGGTGATGTGGCTTACAAGGACTTAGAATCTATTAACATCTCTCTGTCTTGATCTAGTTGCTGGCCCATGAGTTCTCTATAAATGACCCAGCCAAGACAAGCCACTAGCAAATGTTTTGGATGGAAATCATTCTTTAGGTTGGCACACATAAAGCTTATGGTCATAAGGCTGGCACGATGTGGTTGATGGCACCATAAGCAAGTCTCGTGTTTGGTGGCAATGTGGCTTGCAAGACCTTAAGATGCACCACTGTTGCTCTGTTTAGGTCTAGTAGAATTGATAAATAAAGCAAAATCCAAATATATGCTCCTCGCTCCAGATACCTTGTGTCCCAGGTCCAATTTTAAATGTGTCTATCTCTGAAGCATCCTCTTCTGTCTTTAGACCTTACAGATGAAGCCTTACTAGGTGATAAGTTAGAACAAAATAAATAAGTAGCATGATATTGTTTCAAAAATGCTCATTATGTTTTACTATCACTCTGTAGTTATTAAACCAAGTGAAGTTACTATATCAAAACACCCAAACTTGTGCAGGATTATCCTTCTCTGATTAATACTCTACTTACAAACCACTATGAGCATCCAATGAGACCACTTCTGTGGATTCACTGACTTTCCGTTCCTTTTCTCTGCTTTTGCAGTTCAGATAGTACCAAAATCCATTTTTGATCAACGAGGATCCAATCAGAGAACTTGATAGTGAACAAGCAACTCCTCCATTTTCCTTCCCCACTTCACCACTTATGGCATGCCTTCCCAAAGGGTGCTCTCCTCTGGCGTCCTCCTTTTGCCGCTAACGCATTTTGCCAGTTCCAGCTTCTTCTCAAGCAATGACATCACTGTGCTATTATCTGTGCTTTAAAGTCCCACATTCAAAACGTCCATTGCTTTATTGTTCCAATTTGCTAATAAAAATCTTCATAATTCTACCTTTTCCTTTATACAGCAATAGATTAGAGCAATATTAGATATTTAAAACCATAGTTTAAATAAATAGATGAAAACCAATTCACTTTACAGCAATCGCTATAAGAAACATTATTATACAACATTATTATAAGAATTATTCTTATAAAAATGCCGTTAAGGAGTTTAAAGTTTATATATCCACCAACTGTCCCTACGTAATGTTGTTTTGACTAAATCTCCTCTCCTCCAGTTCAGTTCAATACTCTCTATGCCATAACATTTTAACTCCACTGGGTTCTTATTATGTGCCATTTCAAAGTGCTCAGAGACACTATGGAGCAGATTTATCAAAATTTCAGTTTAGAAATGAATATATAAAATGAAATCTGTTCATTCCTATGCAATCTTTAGAAGCGTATGAATCAAATAGTGAGTTCTAACTTTCATACATTGATAAATATGCGTAGAAATATCCCATAGGAATGAATAGAATGCGGGCGAGTTTTCATGTATTAAGCTCTAAACTCACATTTTGATAAATCTGTTTCTATGTGTCTCCAACATGTTCTCCTAGTCTCTCTCTTATATTTCTAATCCCTACATATTGCATAGTGCAGGGGCATTCTGACATATATAACATTGTTTGTCGTACACCTATTTATCTATTGTATCTTTTTATCTATTGTACACCTATTTATGTATCTATTTAAACTCCTTATTTGTTACTTTTGATACAAATGTTTTTAGTTTTCTCTTTAGATCTAAGGGCTCTGGTACACGGGGAGATTAGTCGCCCGCGGCAAAACTCCCTGCTCGCGGGCGACTAATCTCCCCGAGTTGCCTTCCCTCTGCCATCCCACCGGCGAACATGTAAGTCGCCGGCGGGATGGCAGACGCGGCAGCGCGATTTCGCGCAAATCGCCGAAAAAGACTCGCGAGGCTTTTTCGGCGATTTCCCGAAATCGCCCCGCCGTGTCTGCCATCCCGCCGGCGACTTACATGTTCGCCGGTGGGATGGCAGAGGGAAGGCAACTCGGGGAGATTAGTCGCCCGCGAGCAGGGAGTTTTGCCGCGGGCGACTAATCTCCCCGTGTACCAGAGCCCTAACCGGGGGCCTATTTACTAGCAAATAGTTTACCTGCATGTCATTCTTATGGCTAGTACTCATGCATAAAGCTTCTGCTCATTCATAATGCTAGCCAACATTAATAAAGTTGCAGTCTGGCACTCACTCATAAGGTTATATGCACATACTGTATAAGCAATTCTCATGTTTGTAAGACCCTAGTACACATCAAAGTTACTCTGTCTAGGACTAAAAGGTAACTTGTGAATGTTAAAGAAAAAAAAAGAACCAACCAAGACTAGTGATCGTTGAAATTATTTGCCAGGCATGGATTTGTGGCGAATTGCCACATTTTACCATAGAAAAATTTCCTGCGTGTCAAATAATTGTCGCTCAGGTCAAAAAATTGTCATCCGCGTCAAAAAAAAGGGTTGCGTACGGAAAAAAATGACACTCATCAAAAAAAAAAGTTTCATGCGTCATTTTTGTTTTTGACGTACAACATTTTCGCCGTTTTATTTTAAAACATTAATAATATATGTCACAAATTTATATTATAAAGTGGTAGTAACATTATTACTTTCAATTAAAATATAGATGAAATAAAATGAAAGTATCCTCCCTGGAGTAAAACATGGTGCTATCATATTTCTTTTAACAAAACCAATTGAAATATTATTTATAAACTCAGTGCACCAGTATAAAATGATACAGTGATTTCTGATGAATCATCTTTCAGCCGGGACAATGGCCTAGCATTATTCAGAGCCATACGGATCATATATTGATTTCAGAATTCATAATAGGTTAGCCCCTTTAAGAGGATTTTATATGAACAACAACAAAAAGCTCCTATTGTAATGAGACAGTAAATGTAATGACAGGATATTTTTACCTTATTAAAACAGACAAGGGCTGGAGGAAGTGATTGAATAGTGTACTAATTAACAATGTTCTGCTATGTTTCTATGGCAACCATTTGTAAAGAATGCACTATAATCAAACACACATATATGAACAGCTAATACTTTACATTGCGTGTATTCTCTGAAAATGAAGGGACTGTACAGATTGTTAATTGGTTCAGGGATGCTAACCATTACATTGAATACATGGTAAAGGCACAGCTTGTTTAAGAATAAACCAAATATATAAGATATATTAGCAGACTGTTGATTATTTTATTGATTTATTTTTATGATGGACTATGTAGAATAGATATTATTACATTGGTGTATACATTAGGTAGCTTCAAGAAAAGGCCAGCGCCACAGTTTAAGAACCGCTGCTATATTAACTGTTTTTCTGTATTAACATATCCAGTCGCTTGTAGTTTCCCCTACAGCAAAGAGTTAATTCATTACTGCCACTGCTGCAAGTACAGGACCACTAAGGGGCACAAAGCCCACCTCTCATATACTTTAGACTTAAAGCAGGGGCAGTGCTGAACTCTGCCCCTGGTGGTGCAAAGCTGAGTACAGGTATGGGACCTGGGGTTTTCCGGATAAGGGATCTTTCTGTAATTTGGATCTCCATAACTTAAGTCTGCTAAAAATCATTTAAATATTAAATAAACCCAATAGGCTTGTTCTGCCCCCAATAAGGATTAATTATATCTTAGTAGGGATCAAGTACAGGTACTGTTTTATTATTACAGAGAAAAGGGAATCATTTAACCATTAAATAAACCCAATAGGGCTGTTCTGCCCCCAATAAGGAGTAATTATATCTTAGTTGGGATCAAGTACAGGTACTGTTTTATTATTACAGAGAAAAGGGAATCATTTAACCATTAAATAAACCCAATAGGGCTGTTCTGCCCCCAATAAGGGGTAATTATATCTTAGTTGGGATCAAGTACAGGTACAGTTTTATTATTACAGAGAAAAGGGAATCATTTAACCATTAAATAAACCCAATAGGACTGTTCTGCCCCCAATAAGGGGTAATTATATCTTAGTTGGGATCAAGTACAGGTACTGTTTTATTATTACAGAGAAAAGGGAATCATTTAACCATTAAATAAACCCAATAGGACTGTTCTGCCCCCAATAAGGGGTAATTATATCTTAGTTGGGATTAAGTACAAGGTACTGTTTTATTATTACAGAGAAAAGGGAATCATTTAACCATTAAATAAACCCAATAGGGCTGTTCTGCCCCCAATAAGGGGTAATTATATCTTAGTTGTGATCAAGTACAAGGTACTGTTTTATTATTACAGAGAAAAAGGAAATCGTTTTTTAAAAATTTGAATTATTTGCTTACAATGGGAGATGGACTTTCCATAATTCAGAACTTTCTGGATAACGGGTTTACGGATAAGGGATCCCATACCTGTATAAGGATACTTGTGGTTCACTGCCGACGATGTCATTAGTGCGCCAGTGTCCATGCAGCATTCGGCACACCATGCATGTTGAGATGCAAACGGCACATCGCTAACTGTGCATTTAGATGCATACGTCGTGGCACATTGCAAACGTCATGGCGCGGCGTCCAGCACATCACACGCTGCATGCTTGCTGTGTGTCCTTACACCCTTCCTGGGCTATTTAAAGCCTCTCTGAACTTCTCATCAGTGCCTGGTTATCTTGGTCTTTTCTTCAATCTTAGCCTGCTCCTGATTTACCTGCTTGCCTGGTTTGACTTTCGCCTGATTGACCTTCTGCCTGTCTCTCAGTCTGTCCCTTTATTCAAGAACCTCTGCTGCCTGCCTCGACCTGGATCTGTTTGACTAAGCTTCTCTCTCCTTGTGTATGTCGCTGTTTTGACCGGCTACTCCACACTCCCTCGCTCCATGTATCAACCTCAGGCGAGTTCTAAACAAGGTAGCCTTGCCCTTACCTCCATAGGGCCCCATTGCAGCCTGCTGGAACTCACTAACAATTCACTAGTTAGGTGATTTGGCAGACATGGATTCGCGGCGAATTTCCACGTTTCGCCATTGGCGTATGTTTTCGCGAAACGGGCATCAAAATTCTTCGCACATCCAAAAATTGATGTTAGCGTCAAAAGGATTGTCGTGCGTCAAAAAAAGAATTGTCTCGCTGAAAAAGAATTGTCTCTCTCATCAAAAGAATTGTCTCTAAGCGTCAAAATGAATTGTCTCATCAAATGAATTGTCTTGCGGCAAAAAGAATTGTCTTTCTCATCAAAAGAATTGTTGCGCGTGACAATTTTTTTTTACGTGCAACATTTTCCCCGTTTCGCAAACTTTTTGCCAGTCGCGAATCTTTCCAAAGATTCGCTTATCACTACTCATGAATACAGTGCTGTTAATGCAGGCAGTGCTGTATTCATTGGGGGAACACAGAACACACTTTTTTCTCTCTCCCTCTATCTACCTTTTCACATTTACACATCAACATCATCATAGGCGTCATCTATTGTAATTCAATAGTTTTATTGCTCAGACATGATTAGACATCTAAAAATAAAGTAATTAATTCCCTTGAGATGTAGCTGCAAAGATAGTTGCATCCTCAGTGTGTTATAAACAAATATGTTCCTTTATCTTTGTTTCCCTTTCCAGTTGTTTTCAATATCAAGAGATCTAAAACTCTGTGCAACATCTAGCTTCCTGTACAATTTTGTACACAATTCATTAAACATAATGGCAACTTGAAATAATTGGGTCATGGGTTATATTTGCATGTGTTCCTTGTGTTCAAATAGGTTTCCCTTCTCCTCCTGCAGTTCTTAGATACCTGTAAGTACTCTGGCACTGCATGAGAATTACCCAATGTGTTTGTAGATGTCAAGTGAAGGATGGACTAAAGAAGAAAAACAGGGCTCAGTAACAAACTCAGCGTCTGGCTGCTCCTACCTCAGAATGACATGCAAGGTAAAAGCAGGTAGAGAGCAGGTGGGAGGAGTCCTAAGCAGGTGGGAGGAGTCCTCTTGTCCACCCCTTTTGAATTTGGTGCCACCTAACGAAGGCCGCACTTGATTCAAAGTGCAGTCTGCAGCAATTTCACAGTGGCAGATTTCTTCACTGCATTGGCCAAATTTATACATGTTGAACTCCTTTGCTCTCTTTACAAAATAGTTACTGGCATGGGTGAATTGCTATGTTTTTTTTTTTATATACATAAATATAAATATGTCAACAACTAGTGATGAGCAAATGTGGGCTGTTTTAATTTACTGAAAAATTTGCAAAAGATTAGCGCAACAGCGGAAACAAAAAAGTTGTCTTGTGCATCAAAAAATCATTTTTTTGGCCCATGACAATTTTTTTGCGGCACATCATTTTTTACGCTGGTGACAATCTTTTTGTTGGACGATGAATTTTCCTGTGAAACGGCGAAAATGTTGTGTATCAAACAAAAAATTTGTCGCAGGTCACAATTTTTTTGACCCGTGCACAATTTTTTGTGCAACAAATTTTCCCGCCCATTTTGCACAACACAAAATAGTTACTGGCAAGACAAATTGCTGTTGTTTCTCTATGCTTCTTCTACATTGTAACAGTATTATTACTTTATTAACTGAATTATTAATACATTATGATTATATATGATATATGCTCTTTCTATGCACTCCCTGTATAGAGTTAACTCTAGAATTGAGACAAAAAAAACCTGGTAATAGCCGCCTAAAGATGAAAATATCTCTATATACCCTGAGTATGTATACATCAATTCACTGTTTGGGGTTTAGAGTCTATACATGAAAATGTATTTTCCAGCCCAAATGGTAATTTTGAATGATGGTTTATGGTGATAAGTTTCCTATTGATTGATTTCAGTGCTGTAAAAGGATACAATACAGTATATCTGTTGGACTATGTGTCATCATTCAGAAAGGCTTCAGCTGAGCCCCCGCACATATCTTGCAAGTTAGTTAAGTATCTTTCTGTTTCACTGTACTGAGATTGTCTGATTTGATCTGACATTTAAAGAAAGCACTCGACCCACATCATGAGTCTGCACAAGTATTGTAGCTTGCCAGCTTCCCTGGGGCAGGGGCATATTCTCTGAAAAGCACCACATAATATACCATTGCGATGTAAAGAACAGCAATTTAGATTTATTTCATATATTAATAAGCTTATAGAAGAGGCCCTGGTCTGCTTTTAATATCTGATTTATGCTGTATATCTGTATAAGCTGTATATCTGTTGGGTCATTTATGGATTTATAAGCACAGGCAAAATATTAAGGTAACAATGATATCTAAGACTGCATGATAGCAGGATGAATGCCTTTCAGAAATGGACTTTTGTCATCTCCTGCAACCCTACCTTAAATAAACTACTATTATAATCACCCATAATCACCCCACAAACCTAAGTAATCAACTACTGGACCACAAATCTCAATAATCATGTTGAATCCCCTAATAATCTCACAGTAGAAACCATAGACTGGAATGAAAATCCTGCTCTGGCACTGAAGCACACCGACTCTGTTCAAGATGTTTGTTTTCTATTACTGTGACAGTGAATACACTCGGCCTTCAGTTCATGCCCCCTGCCAATTGTCAGACTTAACATAGGAAACGTCAGCGGTCACAAGCTTCAGGTGGCCCATAGTCATACATATAGTACACAGTTTGCTCTGTGCATAGAATTAAATTAGTGCCAGATCTTTCTGTGCTATGTGCCGGCTTTTATTTACCCTGTACTACGTGTCCACTCATTTAGTTTTAAGAGGGATTCAGGCCTAAAAAAACAGGGATGGATCATTATCTCCCTTATGACATGGGGTTAGCTGACTTTGCATTACTGCTTACTGGGTGGTGGAACAGCGCTGGAGTTTTCCGTTTGTTTATCCTTCTTTCTCCTTTTGCTTTGTCTCAAGGGCCATACTTGAATGTACGTGCTGAAATGTTATGCAGAGATAGGGTCACTTCAGTGCTAAACACCTATTCATTGCTATCCTGGGTCACCCCACCCCTCAAAAATAAATTACTGTAATGTTTTTCAGTGACTGGTAGGGGTTTTGAGATAATATTTTGAAACATAAGATGGTTGAATGACAAGATGGTCTATGATAGTAGATATACCATAAAAGTTTTCTTTCTCCAAGAAATGTAATTTATGGAGCGCCGTACTTGAGCACTGGAACATAACTGTGTATCAGCTGTATTTTATGCTGAATACTTGATGTTTTCCAGGGGGGGTACCAATACTTGTCCAAAAATGACTTAACTTCCACTTTGAAGGAAAAACCTTGATTCTTAAAGCTTAAATTGGTGGTATATTCTTCTTAATGCCAAGCTCCCACCAGCTGCTCACATGTAAGTTAAATGAGATTGACAAAAAGTAGCCCAATACAGCCACATACCTACCATTTGAACGGATGACTTTAACATAATGCTTGACCCTTTCACTGACAGACTGAAACCCAATCCATATGACATGATCGTTCTCCCATAATGTTCTGGGTAAGTGTAACATTGCATAGTAATGACATGGGTGGGCATAGACAGTACTGTTTTTATATTTTTGCTGATGATACTAAATTGTGCAAAACCATAAGTTCCATGCAGGATGCTGCCGCTTTGCAGAGCGATTTGATAAAATTAGAAATCTGGGCAGCAAAATGGAAAATGAGGTTCACTGTTAATAAGTGTAAAGTTATGCAGTTTGGTATAAACACTAAATGGCAGTGTGTCTAGGGGTTTTTGTAGATAACAAGTTGTCTAATTCCAGGCAGTGTCATTCTGTGGCTACTAAAGCAAATAAAGTGCTGTCTTGTATAAAAAAGGGCATTGACTCAAGGGATAAAAATACAATTTTGCCTCTTTATAGGTCTCTGGTAAGGCCTCACCTTGAGTATGCAGTGCAGTTTTTGGGCTCCAATCTTTAAATGATAAGAAAAGTTTAATTAAAGAACTAGGCAAGAAATGTTGTACATTATGTTTTGTGCTTCTGTAGCAGCCCAAGGCAACCATAACCCATTTATTGATTTTTATGATGAGGTTAGTTCAGAAGTTGGACAGTGGGTTTGCAGTAGATGTGATGTATCTGGATTTTGCCAAAGAGCTTCATACCGTTCCCCACAATCGACTGCTTTCTAAATTAAGGTCTATTGGTCTTAGTGAAATTGTTTGCACATGGATAGGAAACTGGTTAGAAGATCGGGTACAGAGGGTGGTTGTTAATGGTACATTCTCTACTTGGATTAAGGTTCACAGTGGGGTCCCTCAGGGTTCTGTACTGGGTCCACATTTATTTGACTTGTTCATTAATGACTTGGGGAGGATATTATACGTAATGTATCAGTGTTTGCAGATGACTCAAAACTCTGCAGCCCAATTAATTCTATCCCGGATGTGGCATCCTTGCAGCAAGATCTTCACAAACTGGTATTCTCGGCAGCTAACTGGCAGATTTAATGTGGATAAATGTAAGGCCATGCACCTAGGATTTAAAAATATGCAGCCACTTATACCCTTAATGGGACAGCACTAGGCGAATCCATAATGGAGAAGGACCTTGAAGCCTTTGTAGATAATAAACTCGGCTGTAGCAAGCAATGCCAGGCAGCAGCTGCAAGGGCAAACAAGGTTTTGAGCTGGATCAAAAGGAGCATAGAGGAGGGGGTTATTCTTCCACTTTATAGAGTGCTGGTAAGGCCCCATCTAGAATATGCAGTGCGGGTTTATTCTACAGTGCTCAATTATGGAATATTATTGATTTATATAGGGTATGGAAAGTCTCAATTATGATGAAATACTGCCCAAGTTGGGGTTGTTTACACTGAAGAAGAGGCGCTTAAGGGGTAATATGATGAATATTTAAAAATATATAAGGGGATCATATAATAATCTTTCTATTTTTATTTACCAGTAGGTCCTTCCTGCTTCTAGCATTCTGTTTAGAAGAAAGGATGTTCTGCCTAAATATTCAGAAAGGTTTTTTATTGTGAGAGCTGTGAAGTTGTGGAATTCTCTTCCTGTCGTACTGGCTGATACATTAGATAGCTTCAAGAAGGGGATGGATGGATTTTATAAGTGAGGGAATACAATTAGAGAGGCTTCAGTAGGTTTTTTTGCCTAGCAGTTAGGCAGGTTATATACAGACATAAAAGGTTGAACTTGATAGAGGTATGCCTTTTTTCAACCTAACTTACTATGTTACTATGTCAAAGAAGATCTGAGCCTCCAAATATACCCCAGTAGCTCCCCATCTTCTTTTCTGCTGTATGTAATTCCTAAATTCTACCACTCACTAAGCTATGTATTACCTTCTGGGACTTATGATCCACCTGTACAATAACCCCTAGACTCATACCTGACATTAAGCCCCAAATCAGTATAATTTTCTCCCCCCTCAGCCTGCACTTATTCTGACTTTCCTCTCCTTTCCTTCTAAAGCGAAAATACAACAACCTTCAGATAATTATACATAACTGACTGATGACCACACACAAGGTATTCCATTTTCTAGTAGTTAATGGTTTAAAATATTTTGATTATATTTGGGGGACCTCATCCTTTTTATCTGCTTTGGCATACTGTATTTTTACAAGTATTACTCTATGCTTTTTGCATATCTATAATAAGTAGCTTGTGTTTTTAACTAAAAATAAAGAATATAAAAAAAAGTTTACCTGTTCAGGGTGGTCTAAATAAACCATTATTACTTTATTATATGCTCTTAATGCAGTTGGACCCCAACCCGCTGGATAAAGTTAAACAAAAGTGGCAAAAGGATTTTATTTTTTTCTGTCTTTCCTATTTATTACTTTCTCAAATAAATAAATATAAACAAATCAATAGGATTGTTCTACCAACATCATGGTTTATGCAGCTTAGTTACCATCAAGCGAAGTGTAGTGTTGTATTATGACAAAGAAAAGAAAAAATCAATTGTGGGCATCAATAGCACTCAATGGAAAATGGCATTGGCAAATTTTAGAACTTTTTCAATAACTGGTTTTTGGATAATGAATGCCAAATATATATCAAAAAGCAAAATGTTAGTAAGGATAAGGACCAATATCCGATCAGCCAATTTGGGCTAAGACCCGCTTGTTTGGTGATCTCACCTTATATGGCCAGCTTAAAGTGCAAGTGAACATCATTATACTGCTCAGCTACACATTGCAAATTTAATGAAAAAGTACATTTTAGTCCACCAATAGGCAGTGTAGGATATATAATGAGGACACATAAGCAAATGCTAAATGGGTGTTTCTAGCAGCTGGTCAATCCTACAGCGAGACCAATCACTTTCTTTACTATGTGTACACATATAATAAGGAATTTGTGTATGTAATGATATGTTCAATTAAACCATGATGTGGATAGATGCGTTGCATTACCTGACAAGGCAAAGAGGTCCCTAGAGTCGTTACCACAGAAGGAAGCATTTCAGGTAATAGAAAGAGATAACTCTGTTCAGTCATGTAAATGATATTACTTCTTAGTATAAACACATTATGTTGCTATTTGTGAAAAAGAGGTATCACAATCAGTAGAAAGGGTGCCCACAATGCATTTAATGCTCGCTGGTTATTTGGAGATTTCTTTGGATAGCACTATTTAAAATAAAGTGCATATAAAGTACAGGTATTTATCCTTATCCGGAAACCCGTTATCCAGAATTATGGAGAGCCTGTCTCCCATAGACTCCATTTTAATCAAATAATTTATCATTTTAAAAACTGATTTGCTTTTTCTCTTTAATAATAAAACAGTACCTTGTAATTGATCCCAACTAAGATATAAATAATCCTTATTGGAGCCAAAACAATACTATTGGGTTTAATTAATTTTTTAGTAGACTTAAGGTATGGAGATCCAAATTACGGAAAGACCCCTTATCCGGAATACCCTTGGTCCCAAGCATTCCGGATAATGGGTCCTATACCTGTACTTTATAGAATAATTATGCAGAAAGAAACATGTCCAAAATATAAAGAGCATTGAAAAGTAAAGTTAAATATAACTTAGAATCAATTACAATTAAATGCTCGTCGTAGCAGAATGTAGATTCTATGGTGCTGGCTGGTTGCTATACTACCATAAAAGAAAAGTATTGCCTAACTCTAAAAGGGTTAAAACACATAAAGGGGATTGGGGGTAGAAGTGCAAGAGAATTTACAATAAAATACAATACCTTTTACCCATTTTTACACTTTGCACACTACCATAGAGGTTATAAAAGACCCCTATAGACTTAAGACCACCATCAACACTAGACTGCCATTTAGTTTCACAAGAATGATGGAGATTGAATAGTCCTAAAATGCAAACCTTGTGTGAGTGGGTGTTTTTTGTCCAAGTGCTCCATTAATAACATTGAGCAGCTTGTGTGGGACTCTTAGATCTTTGGGCAACTTCGTCAGTAGTAAGATTGATGGGCACCACAATAATTATATAAGAGCTTGCGTCAGGTACACTAATGTGGAAACCCACAATATAACCACAGAGTCATTTGTAAAGATCAACATGGGCTCATTTTTATGAGATGAAATTAGGGAAAGAAAAATCTAAAGAATACCAATCTGCTGAATATAACAGTACACAGTCATACGGTGTTGACGTACTATTAACATACTATTCATTTCCTAAAATCAATCAATATTTTACAATTATTTCACCTTGTAATTCTTCTTTTGAGTTGATGCTTATAGCCTTACATAAAGGGAAAGAATCAATCTATCTAATGAGGTGGATATTATAATACCAAATATCTTGTCTAGATGAAGTTGGTTCCATCTGTATTTTAATTTATGAGATGTACTGGAAGCTGTGGGTATAGCAAATCATAGATTAAGTATGTCGATACCCTTATTGTATAGATACGGGAATGCTTGGGGTTTCCAATTAAGAGGTTCTTTCATAATCTAGATCTCCATACCTTAAGTCTGCTAATAATCATTTAAACATTAAATAAACCCAATAGGATTCATGCAGCTTAGTTAGAATCAAGTACAAGGTGCTGCTTTATTATTACAGAGAAAAGGGGAATCATTTAAACTTTTTTATTTGCTTAAAATTGAGTCTATGGCCTTTTTTTGGAATTTGGAGCTTTTTGATAATGGGTTATGGATAAGGAATTCCATGTCTGTATTAAACAAGAAAAGACATACAAAGTGGTTTATATAGTGCCATGCCCTAGACTACAGGTATTTTGTGAAATGTATACAGGTATTGGGCCCCCTTATCCAGAAACCAAATTATCCATAAAGTTTAGAATTACAGAAAGTTCATCTCCCATAGACTCCATTTTAATCATATAAAATGATTCCCTTTTCTCTGTAATAATAAAACAGTACCTGTACTTGATCCCAACTAAGATATAATTACCCCTTATTGGGGGCAGAACAGCCCTATTGGGTTTATTTCATGGTTAAATGATTCCCTTTTCTCTGTAATAATAAAACAGTACCTTGTACTTGATCCCAACTAAGATATAATTACCCCTTATTGGGGGCAGAACAGCCCTATTGGGTTTATTTCATGGTTAAATCATTCCCTTTTCTCTGTAATAATAAAACAGTACCTGTACTTGATCCCAACTAAGATATAATTACCCCTTATTGGGGGCAGAACAGCCCTATTGGGTTTATTTCATGGTTAAATGATTCCCTTTTCTCTGTAATAATAAAACAGTACCTGTACTTGATCCTAACTAAGATATAATTACCCCTTATTGGGGGCAGAACAGCCCTATTGGGTTTATTTAATGGTTAAATCATTCCCTTTTCTCTGTAATAATAAAACAGTACCTGTACTTGATCCCAACTAAGATATAATTACCCCTTATTGGGGGCAGAACAGCCCTATTGGGTTTATTTCATGGTTAAATGATTCCCTTTTCTCTGTAATAATAAAACAGTACCTGTACTTGATCCCAACTAAGATATAATTACCCCTTATTGGGGGCAGAACAGCCCTATTGGGTTTATTTCATGGTTAAATGATTCCCTTTTCTCTGTAATAATAAAACAGTACCTGTACTTGATCCTAACTAAGATATAATTACCCCTTATTGGGGGCAGAACAGCCCTATTGGGTTTATTTAATGGTTAAATCATTCCCTTTTCTCTGTAATAATAAAACAGTACCTGTACTTGATCCCAACTAAGATATAATTACCCCTTATTGGGGGCAGAACAGCCCTATTGGGTTTATTTCATGGTTAAATGATTCCCTTTTCTCTGTAATAATAAAACAGTACCTGTACTTGATCCTAACTAAGATATAATTACCCCTTATTGGGGGCAGAACAGCCCTATTGGGTTTATTTAATGGTTAAATCATTCCCTTTTCTCTGTAATAATAAAACAGTACCTGTACTTGATCCCAACTAAGATATAATTACCCCTTATTGGGGGCAGAACAGCCCTATTGGGTTTATTTCATGGTTAAATGATTCCCTTTTCTCTGTAATAATAAAACAGTACCTGTACTTGATCCTAACTAAGATATAATTACCCCTTATTGGGGGCAGAACAGCCCTATTGGGTTTATTTAATGGTTAAATCATTCCCTTTTCTCTGTAATAATAAAACGGTACCTGTACTTGATCCCAACTAAGATATAATTACCCCTTATTGGGGGCAGAACAGCCCTATTGGGTTTATTTCATGGTTAAATGATTCCCTTTTCTCTGTAATAATAAAACAGTACCTGTACTTGATCCCAACTAAGATATAATTACCCCTTATTGGGGGCAGAACAGCCCTATTGGGTTTATTTAATGGTTAAATCATTCCCTTTTCTCTGTAATAATAAAACAGTACCTGTACTTGATCCCAACCAGTGTCGGACTGGGACCCCAGGGGCCCACCAGGAAACCTTATACCATAGGCCCCCTCTCCAAACTCTTTTTCCTCCTATCGGCTAAAGCCAAAAAACACTACTCGCTACTAATACTTCTCGATCTCTCTGCTGCTTTTGACACTGTGAATCACCCTCCAGACTCTCCGCTCTCTTGGCCTTCGTGACACTGCCTTATGCTGGGTTTACTTGGATGGGTTGAACTTGATGGACACTGGTCTTTTTTCAACCCTATGTAACTATGTAACTATGTATTGCTTTATATGTTACTTTGTATGTCCAATGTATAAAACCCACTTATTGTACAGCGCTGCGGAATATGTTGGCGCTTTATAAATAAATGTTAATAACAATAATAATAATAATAATAACTAGGCTGCAATGCTTTTTGAATCTGCTTCTGGCTTCAGAAAAGAAAGTATGGATCCTAATATCTCTCTTTCTCTCCCCAGTTTGATGGCCATGCTTTATGAATATCAACTGGCAAAGTCCACAGAAGTGTTTATCTGGTTACACACTAACCCACTGGCCAGTTCAACATGCTTAATATGCGTTTCAAAAAGCATCAGTTAATAGAGCTTCTCCTGCAGAATCCTGCATTGAAATCTGTGTGTTTTCCCATGCCAGATTCCCTTAAAAACTACCGTTCTACCTACTGCAGTATTGCACTATAGAGTCCCTGATTTTCTTATTAAATCCTCTACAATAAATCAACTAAGAACTTGCTATGCCACAAAGATTAGTAGTGTTTGCAAGGTAATGCTTCAGAGCAAATGCACCATGCAGCATGGATTAGAAGCTGAAGATGATTTTGATTTAGCGCATTAATAGACAGAACACTGGGGGCTATGTAAAAAAAAAAAAGTGACTAAGTTTGCCCAGGAGCAATCACCCATAGCAACCAATCGGCATTTAGAATTGCTGGTCACCTATTTAAAAGCAAACATCTTAGTTGTTGCTATGGGTCACTGCTACTGGGCAAACAGTGATTTTTACATTTTTACATATGTGGCATCCTTCCATTTATTTTATATTGTACACAGATGTCCAGGGTATGATAAGTATTTAACATACATTGACCAGCCAATGAATAGATGGGCCAATGACTTCTAGAAGAAAAGTAAAAGTCATTTGCCAGATCTGGAGGGGGTAGAAAAGTTGTCAATAAAAGTGCAAGAGTGCAGATAAGTGCAGAATGAAATATTTGCATGTCGTAGGAAACGCATCTGCTGGTTGTGGACAAATAAAAAAAAAAAAAAAAGGCAAACAGAACAAACTCCTCTTATTTAGTTTAATCGTAACTACAGCCCATCAGTTTGCCCAGATGCAGCCCCTTTCCACCTGCTCATGTGAACAGAACATATGTTGCCCATCTTAACTCGGCACAAGGTGACAATTAAAGAGATTTTATTGTTCCCTCCACCTTCATATCACTGGCAAACAGTCTCAGTGTTTTTAGTTATTATAGAGATCTGGAAAAGCCTGAAACCCCTCTAACATCAGTCTGACCCCCCAGGGATATTTGATCAAATAACTTTCACATTATAATAGCCTTTGATGAGACCCATCATGTCTGGCACTATCAGGTCTTAGGGGGCATCTTGCAAAGGGCAAGACGCATTGGGACAGGAATCGTCATGTTTTTCCCCCCCCATGTATAATATAAGGTTGAAGGGAGTTGTTGCTGGCAGGAGGAGGGCCGTACCATAGTATCCAACAGCTAGTGCTTTAATGGAGACTGTTACACAGTAGAAGCTGCGTGGAAATAAAAGTGCTGGGAATGAGACAACTGCTGATATTGGGGCACAGTATAACCTTCCAGTTTGGGGCAGCGCCACTAAACACACACTTGGGCTGCTGCTACTGCACAGTTCTGTTTGTCACTTACAGTTATGGCTGTTTCTTGTGGGAGAGGGAAAGGACTTGCCCAGCCCTCATTAAAACATTAAAACACATTGGGAACCAATTGTATATTTGACATTATACAGTTAAAGGAAGGGGGAATATGATACTAGGAGAAAAGGCTGCATTTTGGGATACTGTCAGCCCCAGTGTTGCTCCATAGAACAAGTAGCCCTATCTGAAAGCTGCACTGATGACATCATGAGCTGTAAAAGACAAGATTACTATATGGGCAGTCAGTTAACTGGGCAGCACGGTGGCGCAGTGAGTAGCACTGCTGCCTTACAGAAGCACTGGTCACAGGTTCAATCCTGGCCAGGGCACCGTCTGTAAGGAGTTTAAGTGTATGTTCTCCCCGTGGCTGCGTGGGTTTCCTCCGGGTCCTCCGGTTTCCTCCCACACTCCAAAAACATACAGATAGGATCCCCCTTCCCTTAGTGTGTGAATGTGTGAGTGAGTGATAAGCCAGTATGAATAATCTCCATGGTCGTGGAGGACTATACTGGCTTGAGTGAATGGGAGCCAGTATGAATAATCTCCATGGTCGTGGAGGACTATACTGGCTCGACTGAATGTTTTGCAAATGGGCCCTTTTTATCATATGGGTTGTTTTGCAATATGAAATTTCAACATGCAACAAAATGTACCTAATTTATCTATATTTTTGGAGTTCATATAATACGTTTTCTGAAAAATTTACATTCATATATTTTCATAAAGGACATGCCAACCCCAAAAATGTTTTTTTGCCTCATAAAAGAAAACATAATTTGAAGCAACTTTCCAATATCAATTTGTTAAACATTATTAGTGCTTTAATAGTTATTGTGTTGGGATGAAAACCCCACAGACTGTTCTTCCACTTCAGCTTATTCTTCCGCTTCTTATTCTTAGCGCCCCCCATTTCTAAACGCTACTCCTCCTACAGTTTAAGGGTACAACACCCAAACTCCCCACACTTCTTCGCCCTATAGGGGAGCAGGTTGCTTGTGCTTTTCTAAGCGATCCCGCACCCCGTCTTTTTGTGGCGCCGCTCCGAACCCCCCAATTTTCCCATTGACTTTGACAGGGAAAATTTTCAAACTGCTTCCACTCTTACAGCTTTGAAGCTACACCCCCCAAACTTGAATACCATAATAATTGGGTCACCCCGAATGAAACAGCGACATTTGTTGGATGACCCCAAAGTGGGAGGGGCCAACAACAGCCAATCAAGTTTCACCCATTGACTTTAATTGGGAAATTGAAACTGCTGCCAATCGTACAGCTTTGAGGCCACACTCCCCAAACTTGAATCACACAGTCATGGGCTCAGCCTGAATGAAAATATGATGATTGTTGGATGCCTAAAAGTGGGCGGAGCTGTAATCAGATTTTACCTATAGACTTGGTGGAAATCCAACCTGCTGCCATTCTTGCAGTAATAACGTCGGGGTCCCCAAACTTTGCAGGGTTAGGCACAAGGTAACTGCGGTTAAAGGTTAGAATAAGTGGGTGGAGCCACCAACAGCCAATCAGAGTTTACCTATTGACTTTCAATGGGGAAATCCAACCTGCTGCCATTCTCACAGAATTAACACTAGGGTCCCCAAACTTTTCACAGTTGGTCAATAGGGGACTGAAGTTTAAGTTTTGAAAAGTGGGCAGAGCCACCAACAACCAATCAGATTTCACCCATTGATTTTTATTGGTTTGTTGCCAGGGTTCCCAAACTTTGCACAGTCAGACACTGGGTGACTACGCATTTAAGGTTTTTGGTATTTTTATAAGTGGGTGGAGCCACCAACAGCCAATCAGATTTTACCTGCTGACTTTTAATGGGGAAATTCAACCTGCTGCCATTCTCACAGTATTAATACCAGGGTCCCCAAACTTTTCACAGTTTGTCAATAGAGGACTGCAGTTTTAGTTTTGAAAAACTAGGTGGAGCCACCAACAGCCAATCAGATTTCACCTATTGAATTTTATTAGTATAATGCCAGGGTTCGCAAACTTTACACAGTCAGTCACTGGCTGACTACATATTCAGGGTTAGAACAAGTGGGCGGAGCCACCAATAGCCAATCCATTTCCAGACACTATTAAAACCAGGGTCCCCAAACTTTGCACAGTGGTTTTTAGTATATAGCTGTGGCCCAAGGTTAGAGAAAGTGGGCGGAGCCCATTCAGTGACTTCATGTTTTTCAACCCAACATGAAGTTTGTTCTCAAACTTACTTTCTAGTTTGTATATGTAATTGCTATGATATGCAAGTGCCAGGCTCCTCCAGTAAGTCAGGTCTGTCAGTCTGCTGTTTCAAACGCCAGAGCCCCCAGGGCTAACCGCACTGCACAATACCTTTTGTGTATTATTTTGGTGTTTCTACTACATTTTCTGTGATTTTGGTGCATTTTTAGGTATTTTATTGCATTTTTAGCCATTTTATTGCATTTTCAGTTATGCATAGTTGTTGTTCACTTAACTTTGTCTGTAAAACTTATTTGCCCAAGCCAAAATACTCAAACTGTTATTCTGACCGCAGATATTATTAGGCAAAAAAAAATTTAGTGATTTTTTTTTTATTTTTATCAATTTTATTGCATTTCACATTGTTCTTTATTACTTGTCTTTGCACATGGACAGATTTACCAAACTGTTTAGTAGACCCCTGGCGTTCATACTTAGAGTGTTTTATGTTGGAACGTTACTAAATGTGGGGTACATAATGGGGCAACATGCAAGCTTTGTTTTGTCAGAATGTGTACTTTCGGAAAATGTATGGTTTTCTAGGGTCTCCGTAGTGTTAGGGGGTCTTATGGCACATAATGCACATGCCGGTAGCTTATATTGCTGCGTATACACTTTGTATGCACTAACTTCCTTATGGGGTCTCTAAATGCCAGATACATTGGTGATCCTATGCACAATGGGCATCAAACTGTTCAGCGGACCCTTGGCCTTCATATTTAGGGTGTGTTTTCTTGGTACCTAATGTTATGTGGGAGATACAATGTTTAAAATTGGAAGATTTGAGGCGATTTTTTAGAATTTTCTTAATTTTTTATAGAAAATACTAAATTCAGTAAAGCATTGCCGTTTGGTACTTAGGAGTTGGAAGACATAGTTACCCATTTCGGATTCATCAGAATGTGTACTTTTCAAAAATATATGGTTTCCTGGGGTAAACCTAATGTCTCAGGATTTTTGGCTTTGGAATGTAAAGTATGCCGTATTCTGCTGTAATGCTTTGAAAATTTAGTAATTTACTGCTGGGAGTTTTTGATCTATAGAAGTCAGAAATCTCCATAAAACTATACATATCGGGTTTTTGCACGTTCCAGAGACATGAGGCTTTCCAAATCAGTTGAATTTTTGTCCATAAAATAAAATATGTTTCTGGTATAAATCCTTATATCAAGAAAAATAGCATTTTTTTAGCAGATTTGGAAAGCTCAGGTTCTCCAGAAAAAAAACAATATATAGTTTGCCTACCTAAACTTAACCCTGCCCCCCAGTAAAAGCCCCTAAATTGAGAGAGCACAGAATGTTTACAAAACGTCTGGCACTGAGGGGAACCGAAATGTCAAATTCTGCTGGCACTTAAAGGGTTAATAGCAATTATATATACAAATAACTCAAAAACCATTACAAATATGTTATGAATGTATATTGCAAAGTTGCTTAGAATTAAGTTTTCTTTTATTAGGCAAAAATACATTATTGGGGTTTACATGTCCTTTAAAGCTGAAATTAATACATTTTCTGAAATCTGAATACTCCCAGCACCGAGTACCTTGTCCAACATTGAGAAACAGGAGCTTACAAGATTCACTTTTAGTCAGAGTGACTGCCGCTGTATTACATAGTGAATAAATGCCGATAAATATTCTGTCAGCTTTACACACTTGTACTTTAATATCCGCTCAAAGGAAAACTAAATGATTGAAAAACATTTTGAAATCATGTCTATTTTCCATGTATTTTTTTTAAAACTTCCCAAAATATATTTCTCTTAGTCAATGTTACTAAAGGAATCATAAAGTGGCTCAGCCAAAATTCAGCGTGAGGAGCAGAGTACATTGTCCACCCGGTTTCTCCTAAGTAAGCACTTGTAACGCACTTGTACTACTAAGCACTTTAGCATTTGTGTCCTGGGCTAAAACTAATGCCCCATTATGTGTAATAAAATTCCTATAATTCCTACGCTGACATTTATGTTATATCTTTGCACAGACAGACATTAGGCCATGCCCATGAATGATGCCCCAAGAGCTTATTATTATTAACATTTATTTATAAAGCGCCAACATATTCTGCAGTGCTGTACAATAAGTGGGTTACATACATTGGACATACAGAGTAACATATAACGCAACTAATAACCGATACAAGAGGTAAAAAGAGCCCTGCCCAAAAGAGCTTACAATCTACAAGGAGAGAGGGTTGAGACACAAGGTGTGGGAATGGGCATGATCAGAGTTAAGCAAGGTGAGAGATGTGGCACAGGTTATTGCTTTCAGCGGCACACTGAGGTTATGTTAAGCTAAATTAGGCTAAGCTTCTCTAAATAAATGCATTTTTAGAGATCTTTTGAAGGCAGAGAGATTGGGAGAAATCTGACAGATTGTGGAAGCGAATTCCAGAGAAGGGGGGCAGCCCTTGCAAAGTCTTGAATGCCATTGTGTGAGGAGGGAATGAGAGAGGAGTTGGGGAGCAGGTCCAGTGTTGGACTGGGACCCCAAGGGCCCACCAGAAAACCTTATACCATAGGCCCCCTCTCCAAACTATTTTTCCCTCTTTCCTCGCCCAACCTCTTTATTCTCCCAGTCTCTTTTATTTACTGTACATGCTAGCATCTATTCTTCCATCTATTTCTCCTCTTCATTTCCATTTAGAAATAGGTAATGACCATATAGCAGGCCATTTGGTAAAGGGCAGGAGGGCTCACTGACACCTGGGCCCACCGGGAGATTTCCTGGTATCCTGGTGGGCCAGTCCGACACTGATCCCAGCTAAGATATAATTACCCCTTATTGGGGGCAGAACAGCCCTATTGGGTTTATTTAATGGTTAAATGATTCCCTTTTCTCTGTAATAATAAAACAGTACCTGTACTTGATCCCAACTAAGGTATAATTACCCCTTATTGGGGGCAGAACAGCCCTATTGGGTTTATTTAATGGTTAAATGATTCCTTTTTCTCTGTAATAATAAAACAGTACCTGTACTTGATCCCAACTAAGATATAATTAATCCTTATTGGAGCCAAAAAAAATCATATTGGGTTTAATTACTGTTTAAATTATTTTTTTTAGCAGACTTAAGGTAGGAGATCCAAATCCCTTATACAGGTCCCATACCTGTACTGTCAAATTGAAGGTGATCAGCACAAAATGCAGAACCTACCTAACCCATTATTATAAACCTTCTTACTGAAAATCCCGTGTAATGTTCAGTAAATCACTTGAATTCACTTTAACTACAATGTTATCATTAGTCATTAGCAGCTACATTGGGATACTACTACTCTGTGAGTAGGGCATCTGCTTAACCCTTTGTGTTCTGGCCTTGCCTGGGCACAAACCCTTAGGTCTTCTTGCCTCAACTGCATTTTTCTCTTCATAGCTGCCTATAAATTCTTTTTTTATTAGATGACTCCCAGTCCTTAGGCGGCATTTATATATACAGTGTGCAGTGCAGTGGCAAAGTACATTTTTGGACACAAATGTTTTTATTTTTTAATATGTGTTTATTTCCTGTCATTTATATAGTGCCGACATATTTCACAGTGCTTCTGACTTACACCTGATTCACTGAATGCAAAGCTGGTGTGCCTATTGATGCAATCCATTGTGGGAACCTTGTAGCTACCACCAGGCCCAGGGTGGCAGTAGCTCCAAGGTCTTCCAACACCAGTTGGCACAGTTTCATTTATCAGAAGAGGCAGTACTGACTAGGGTTGCCAGTGGCTAAACCCGAACAAAGGGGGCTGATAGTTTTGAGGGTGGGACAGTAAAGCTAGGGGTGGTCATGATGATATCAGGGTCAGGAACATTGGATGGGGATATGATGCCCCATCACTGCATTACTGCATCACTTACAATTGGCTGGAATCCATTCAGGTTATTTAATGGAAAACTGGGATGCCTGGTTCAAAACCAGATGATTGGCAAACCGTAGTTCTGTCTTTATTCTGCCTAATGAGTAAGCCTAATCCTTTAATTGTATGGGGTCTGTTATACCAGTTATCCAGAAAGCTCTGAAATTTCATTTTTATTTCTTTAATAATAAGAAATGAATTGAACTTGATGATAACTATTGAAAAAAATCTCAGTATTTAAATGTTTTTCATTTATTGTCCAGATTATCGTTTGGGTTTCACAAGGCTGAAAGCCAAACAGGCAGCTGAGACTGGGACAGGCCTAAGGAGACTGGTTTTGACCCAAACAGAACAAACAGGTGGAAACCCTAATACTGACATGACAACCATGTTGTACATATGTACCTCAGTGAATATACGCTTTCCATTGTGTTAGTTTTATAAAGCCCATGCTTGTGTATGATTGTAAAGGACGCCTCTTGAGTCAGGTTGTCATTAGTCTGTATTTTCAAGATCTGTACTTTAATCCTGATCATTGCATCTTGGCTGCCACTACCCAAGCCCACTGTATTCCCGTCTTGTATTGTTTTCTTGTCCTGTTTTTTTGTTTTGTTTCTTACAGGACTTCATAATGTTCTTCTTAATCTCTGGATTAATCTCTGTTTTAGCAGCAGGTTCAGTGGTCCAGTTGTCCATTCTTCTTCCTAGCCACCATTGCACACAGGATATATGCTATCAGCTGGGCTCCATCTTTAGCTCTTTTACCTAAAAGAATAGTTTCCAGCATATTTGCAGTCTTCCCATTGTATGAACTTAGTAGCAATACTCAACAAAACCATAGTTGTGACCACCAGAGGTGCTATTGCTCTATAGCTCTTTGAAAATTGTTAGAAGTGTCAGCTGTAAGAAGGAACATGCCAACCTTAAATACAAAAGATGTAGCAAACTTTGTTAATAGGTGCCCAACACTATTCATTATTATGAAGTAAGAGATATATAGCTGTAGGGGTCTGATAACTGAACTTAGCCTACTCCATCCAAAAAGCTCTTTATTCTTTACATAATCTACAGACTTTATCTTCAGGACCTCTTCATTCAGTAAGCCGCAAGAAAGGAGACATTTCTTTCACATTTATTTGTATTCCATAGAGTGAATCATTTGTGAACACAATACAGATCATATCAAATCTCTAGCTCTGCTAAAGCAAGGCAAGCCTATCTATCTTATATCTATATGACAGACATAAAGCTGGTTTTGTAAAGCACAGGATAGAAAATGATAAATTTTTCAAGAAGAGGTATCTACACCCTCTCCAAAAATGGTATCTTCATAAAAATGAGAAAGATGCTCATCAGTTATCTGATGTAAGTTTAAGTATAAAAATGTATAACTTACAGCCAACAATTATTTATTAGGGGCCAGTTAACTATGGAAAGACACCACCCAGTGATTGTAATCGCTTACCTGAAACATGTCTGCTATCAATGCTTTTGGCCACATTTCTGGAAGACATGGACCTAAGTTTAGCCCATAAGTACAGTGTTGCCTGCATTTGGTAGTACTGTATTCATGAAGGGACAAGGGGTGAGGCAAGTATATCTCCTCCCTCCTCCCTCTGCCTATCTGTTCTGTAACTTGGACATCATTTAAGATCACAAGGTAGTGAGCACAAGATGCAGAGCTGAGCATAATCCCAGACACAAGTCACCCATACTGTACATGCCACACACTGAGACCCTTGTCTTATTCTTTAGACATGCAGCAGATACATTATAATTACATGTGGGTACATTTAGTTGCAAACAAGGTGACATTCTAGGATATTGTTTTCAGGACAGCATCACTTATGTTACATTTTTTAATCTATTTAGGTGTTTTGTCTCCTTTATAAATGCCCCACATAATCCTGTCCATTTCTATTTCAGACCCTTTTGCTATTGTTCATACTTGGTTCATCTAGGATCTCGCTTTTCTCTAGGAATACACAATAATAAATATTAATGACACACATCTTGCTCTTCAAACCACTCTCTCAGCCGATAAGTCTCCTTTTTGTCTGCTACTCTTCCATAATGCTCTGTCCTTGGCATTCAAGGCAACTCTTGAGTAGTTCATATGCTATATATAACAAGGACTTTGTGTACATACAGAGGGGCTTTGTATAATGGGTATAACATTTTTACCTTTAAGAGGAATTATTTGACACAAATAGAAGTTCTATTTGAGTAGGTTTTTTTTTCTTTCAGCTGAATTTTTGCAATTCAGGATTCAAATTCGTGCTTTGGTAAATCTGCCCCTAAGTGGTTATTAGACTTAATTATTTACGTTTTTGTACAGCAGCAGTAAAGGGTGAAATGCTACTTGAAGAAATTGAAAGCATCCAAGTTACACCTTTCCACCATTTTTTTATTGTTTAGCACTGACAGCCTGTTCAGGCCCCTATATAGGCAAGTGTATGTGTTAAGATTAATTAAAGATTCCTGGAATCCAGCTCCAAAAATACGACTGAATAAATATGAAAAGGGAGCTTCTGACTGACCATTTGTGACTCTGCTGGAGCACCGGTGCTGGCTCCAGTTACCAAGGGCATCAAAAGTTCGTTAGTAAGATAAATGACATGGAGCCTGTGCATGCACTGCAAAAATGAACTTTTTGGTATACTGTTACAATGGAATATCTTCCTACAATCCTGTGCTTACCCCTGTGTCCAGTGATAGATAACAGGGCTGAGACGCGAGCCTCTACATTTGTAGCAACTAAGGGAGATTCAAAGCACTGTGCATGCAACCTGTAGTATGTGTTACGGACTTCAAGGCCAAATCCAATTGTTTTCTTATACTGGTGCATGATGCGAGTTGTAAATCCTGGGAGGCTGTAAGTTTAATATAAAACACCAAAGTGCCAAGGAGTGATTGCTAGTGAGTGTAGAAGAGCCATGAGTTGGTGTAAGAATCAGACTGTGGCCTACAATAAGGCAAGGAGGCCACTTGTACAACATGTTCTTGCTTGAATAGTTAAAAAGTAGTGTGGTTGTATGACTCAAGAACAGCATGGAGCTCCAGCAGCCACAATGTAGCCTAAAAATGTACCAATTAAAGTATTTTTGACTTTCCTTTAGCTCTTTTTTTTTTTTTTTTGCTTTCATCATTCAATAATAGCAATCAAGGTGACAAAATTGCACCCCTTAGTGGCCCTCTATAGAAATCATGTGCCTGCCAAAGAGGTTGAATAGAGTGAATCTGTCCTGTTTTGCTTGCTGAAAATTTCACAAAACTGCAGAAAAGTGTGGCTAGCACATGACTTTTTTTTGCCCGTGACTGCGACTTTTTTGACACGACCGTGTCTTTTTCCTCACCCTGCAAATATTTGTTGCAGTGAATCTTTGCGGTAGTTTCTCAGATAAATTCGCCAACAGCGAAATACAGAATTTTGCAGCGAATTCATGCATGGCAAAAACTTTCACCAGATTAAAAGTCTGATTGAGGGAACACACACAGCACAGACACAAAGGAGCCCATTAGTTCTGTATACATCCCATTTATTGCACTTTGCCTAGTCTCCCTATATGAGGCCGAGAACGTGGTATAAGGAAGAGTACCAGTGTTTTTGATTGCCTAGACTATTAGTAATTCTCATAAATACATTTTTAGTTGTATTTTGATCATTTAATTCAATTTCCACAACAAGTTTAACTTACATTTAGCCGGTGGCTTTCCTGTGGATTATTGCATCACTTTATACTGTGCTTACTGCAGGAAAAAGGAAATCTCTTTGGCTAACTGCTATGCTGTTGTAACTGGAAAAAATAAATATTAAGATGCAATTTATGAGCAAATAAATAAAACAGTATAATACAGAAGGGGCCATTTATGGAGGGTAGAGCAGGGTGCAAAGTGCACAATACGGGCACAATTTCAATGTTTTTTTTTTTGCATGGTGCAGGGTCAGTAAATCTACACTTTTTACAGTACATATGAAGCCTCAGTGACAACACTGGCACGACAAGCTGTTGTTTTAATATCTAAACACATGAAAGGTTTTATAACAAAAGACTATATCTGACTCATATCAAGCTGGAAGAGCTTCTGTTATTGTTCTGCTTCATACAGATCAAGGAGCAGTCAGAAACAGGAGCTACAGTACATTTTGCTTACATTCCAACATACATTTATGCTATAGTCTGAAAGCAAGCTATTCTTATATGTTTGTTATACAGGTATAGCCAAAATGCTAAGGACCTTAGGTTTTCCAGATAAGGGGTCCTTACGTAATTTTGATCATTATGACTTAAAGCTGGCCATACACACACCAATATTATTGTACAAAACCAAGTTTCGTATGATATTCGGTGTGTGTATGGTGTATCAATGAGATATTGCAAAAGCCTTGCACATGTATGGGACCTGTTATCCAGAATGTTCTTATTCCGGATAACGGATCTTTCCGTAATTTGGATCTCCATAACTTATGGCTGCTAAAAATCATTTAAATATTGAATAAACCCAATAGTATTGTTTTGCCTCCAATAAGGATTAATTACATCTTAGTTGGGATCAAGTACAGGTACTGTTTTATTATTACAGAGAATAAGGAAATCAGTTTTAAAAATGTAAATTTTTGATTAAAATGGAGTCTATGGGAGATGGCCTTTCCGTAATTCAGAACTTTCTGGATAATTGGTTTCCGGATAAGGGGTCTGATACCTGTGCCTTTTATTACATGTGGGGGACAGTGTTTAAGCATAACAACTGTTAAAATTGGTGCTTAGTGAAATTACTTGTCACATGACTTGTCTAATCTAAAAATATAAGGATAGTTGACAGAAACTAAACAATAACTGACCTTGTTACCTTGGAGACATTTAAAGGTGGCCATACACGTACCATTAACGATCTTTCCTACGACCATTGATTTAGGGCTAAATCATCAGATATGGAGGTAGAAACAATAGGGATTCTACCTCCACCTGCCGATTCAGCCCTAAATGCCGTTGAAGCCCAAGCAAAATCTGCGCTTAGGGTTGCATCGTCAGGTGGAGGCATAATCCCTATTGTCTTTGGACCCGCCCGATCAATGAGACGACCAATATCCGAAAGCTTGTTTGATATCAGTCACCTTGCCAATCCGCCATCCACGCACCGAATATCGTATGTAACTAGGTTTTGCAATAATAATAATACGTGTATCGCCAACTTAATATCTTTTTACTTTCTTCTTTATTTAAACACTGAAATGTGCCTACTCTCATGTTTTAAATGAGTTGTATCATATTCTTTATGAACAGGGTATGTTGTAGAGCTCTTCCTTTCAGACACCAATGTCCTTTCTGCAGCTAAAAGGAGACACCGTTTTACTTCACTCCAATGTAGAAATGTGTCCATTCGCCACCATTTGATTCTACTTTCCTAAGCAAGCAAGATAATCACATTCGCACAAGACTTCTCTCATTATAAAAACCTATTTCTCATTACTTTCAGACACAAATAAAAGGATACTTTAATGACACTGTCCCTTTAAGTACAGTTTGTATATACACACACTGTACAGATGCACACATCATTGCTTACTGTCGCCTTTACCTTCTCATTTGATTAAAGCAAAGTTAACACAGCAGAATATTTGCCTATCCAGGAAGGCAGAGGAGTGGGTTAAGTAGCTAAGTGCACCCACTCCCTCCCTGCCAAGTTTCTTTCTATGTATCAGCTCTGTACATTACACCCCATGTTCTAGCAAATACAATAGTGTTTACCATGCTGCTCGCGTTGAATAGCTCAAGGCAACCAAGTTATTCAGCTTTCCCCGAGGGCGTGATGTCAAATGGAAGCATGCGTTTCTTTTATTACAGCCAGATCCATGGGTCTCTGTGGACACACAGCACATGATCAACAATCCCACTGAGGCGAGGCGCATATGTTGTTGTAATGACATCAACCAAAGCACAGATACAAGGGGAGGAAGATACAGCATCTGAGCGAGCTCAACAAAACCTCAGTCTTAACCTATAATTATGATCAGAAGGCAGAGGAAACCTTCTGACAGCGAGTCAGTGAGCGCATATCCATTCACTTCTACTGTTCTACCACTTACAAAAAACAGGGTTTGAAATGCATGAGCAACCAAAGGGAATAATTCAGTAGTCGCTGGTTTAGACACATTTTTGCTTTTTCATTGAAGGGTAAAACCAGACATGAATTTGAAAAAGTAGTGTCTAAAGGTAACTAATGAAGAGGGTGCATTTACTTGCCTGGAGTGTGCAAAGTGCTATTTTGAGTGCAATCTCCATGTTTTTTCCCGCAATACAGAAATTCCAGGTGCAAGCGGGTGACTCTGTTGACATGATTGTGCTGCTTTGTTGCAAACCAGGCGCATTTGTTCCAAACAAGTCTGTCTGGTGTCATTTCCGGTGTTCACTGGTATCATTTCTGATGTTTAGTGTACGAGTGATGTGTGCACCCTATGCTTTAAACACAAGTGTGCTGGGCACTGAGGGAACCCTGTAGTTATGTAGGCATGTAGGCATGATCTTGAGGTGGCTGTAGCTTCAGGGTTCCCCTGAGTCAATAGACACAGCAGCATTAAATTCAGTACAGAAGGCAGAAAGGACTGAGCAGAACCAGTGTTAGACTGGCCCACCAGGATACCAGGAAAATTCCCAGTGGGCCCAGGTGTCAGTGGGCCCTCTTGCTTCTAACTATTTAGCCTATTTCATGGTCATTCCCTATTTCTGTATGGGAACAAGGAAGCTTGATGGATGGAAGAATAAAGTATAGTATGTAGAGAAAAAAGACTAGGATAGTAAAGAGTTTGAGGGAGGAGAGGAGGAATTAAAGTTTTGAGTGTAAGCCCATGGTTCAGGGTTTTCTGGTGGCCCCTGCCATCTCAGTCCAACACTGAGCAGAACCCAGCAGAACTATAGCAAGAAGCAAGGAGCACATTTTGATAAAATCGCCTTTAATGAAAGTGGTTTTAGGCGCAACCGACTTTGGGGAAAGGCATAAGTTGCCCACTGTAACTGAGCCCTAAAAACTGGGTAACAAGGTGTTGAAAAAAGGGGGATGGTACTGATGTAAAGGCATTGTTTTTTATTATTGTTTGGGGCTGCTGGGCCCCTTCCCCTTGATGCTGTTGTGCCACTTTCCCTTGATGTCAATGAGTACTTGCACACTAAGGTGGCCCTTCAGTTAGGGCTCTGACACACGGGGTGTCACACACAAGATGGCTGCTGTCTACTGTCTGGCACCCTGAAGTCATCATTCTGCTGCTCCCACTGTAGAGGCTGCTGAATAAGGCCCCACCCAGACATTAGAATGTAGTGGAAGTGAGAATATGGGGAGGTTGATCCTGGGCTGTGGGTACTTATCAATTGATAAAAGAGGACACGTTTGAGTTGTATTAACCCTCACTATCCCACAGGGGACTTGCTGTTTGATATTGCAACAGTGAATCCTTATCTGGGGAATAAAGCACTGCCTGTTTGTACTAATAAAGCTTTGCAGGGCTGCTTCCCTTCTCTTAACAAAAAAGGAGTTTATCCAGTGACTCTATGAGGAATTACTATTCCTGCAAGCAAAATAATAAGAACCTTTTGAACATGTTAATAAATAAAATATTTCCACAATGCTTTAAAGATGTAATAGACATAAAATAAAAAGCAGAAATATATATATATATATATATATATAGTCTTGCAAAGAATCGGCACTCACCAGTATCGGGCACAGGCTGGGTGCTGACAAAAATAATACATCAAACTCAACAGTAGAAAGCACCCACAGCTACAGCATCAATCAGGTCAGTGATTTATTTCAGCATACCATCTACGCGTTTCGATCACCACAGGATCGTCATCAGGATGACGATCCTGTGGTGATCGAAACGCGTAGATGGTATGCTGAAATAAATCACTGACCTGATTGATGCTGTAGCTGTGGGTGCTTTCTACTGTTGAGTTTGATATATATATATATATATATATATATATATATATATATATAGGTATGGGAACCGTTGTCCAGAATGCTGGGGACCTGGGCTTTTCCGGATAAGGGGTCCCACACAGCAGCTGACTCCGAGCCGGATCCGTTTTCAAACCGGCAAATCCGTGTTACAGTCACCTCCGTCTTTCTTTAATACCGATTTCCTACCTAGAGGGCTGTGACAGACAGGGAGATTAGTCGCTGCACGACAGATCTCCCTTGTTGCGGGAGACTAATCTCCCCGAAATGCCATCCCACTGGCGAGAATGGCAATTTGGCGAAATCGTCAAAGTTGCCTTGAGAGGAAGCTTTGGCGATTTCGTCGCCACATATGTCATCCCACCGGCGAATTACATTCTAGCCGGTGGGATGGCATATTGGGGAGATTAGTTGCCCGCGAAAAGGGAGATTTGTCGAGCGGCAACTAATCTCCCCGCCTGTCATGGCCCTTAGTCTATTAAAAAAAATATTTGAACAATAATTAAACCCAATGGAATTGTTTTGGCCCTAATTATTAATTAATTATATCTTAGCTGAGATCAAGTACAAGGCACTGTTTTATTATTACAGAGAAAAGGGAATCATTTAACCATTAAATAAACCCAATAGGGCTGTTCTGCCCCCAATAAGGGGTAATTATATCTTAGTTGGGATCAAGTACAGGTACTGTTTTATTATTACAGAGAAAAGGGAATCATTTAACCATTAAATAAACCCAATAGGGCTGTTCTGCCCCAATAAGGGGTAATTATATCTTAGTTGGGATCAAGTACAAGGTACTGTTTTATTATTACAGAGAAAAGGGAATCATTTAACCATTAAATAAACCCAATAGGGCTGTTCTGCCCCCAATAAGGGGTAATTATATCTTAGCTGAGATCAAGTACAAGGCACTGTTTTATTATTACAGAGAAAAAGGGAATCATTTTTAAAAATGTGAATTATTAAAATGGAGTCTATGGGAGATGGCCTTTCTGTAATTCGGATAATGGGTTTCCGGATAAGGGGTCCGATACCTGTATATATTTTATTTATTTGTATTACGTTATGTACAGTAATTATTTGCTTATGCCACCTATATTGTCTCTGTTTTAGGCAAGTCTTGCTTGGTTTAAAAACCTATGGCAATGCTAAATGATTATGAAATTGTTATGAACCTTATGTTATTAATACATTATTGTACATTTCATGTGCAGCGAAAATATTAACGGTACCGAACTACAGCAATGTTGTCCTCGCCAAAGGCATAGTTGAGCTTCAGAGGGGATTTGATTGATTATCATTTCAATGAAATCCTAATGACACATCCTGTTTCTATATTCGGCAGTGTGCTCTTACGTAAATATGTGTACAACTGGCTATGGTTTGCCTGTAAGTTAGTTCCATCGGCTCCCATTGATCATGCTGCAGGGCTGCTGTTAGACCCATCGCTGGTCTCCGTAGTAAATTTCAGTACAGTGATATGCTTGTGTGATGTTATATCATCTTTACTTATGCATTTGGGTTAAACATGGCACATGCAATTCAATTGCAACTAAATAGTTCATGAAGCTATATTCTACCTAATATTGCATAGTACTGGGGAAATACCATTCAAACGTATTCTGTGTATCGGCTAAACACTTAGGGGCACATTTACTAATCCACGAACGTCCGAAAAGCGTCCAAATGCGTTTTTTTTTTCGTAATGACCAATATTTTGCTACTTTTTCGAGCGCTGAAAAAAAAAATGAAAAAGTCGCGACAATTCGCGAAAGTCGTAATGGCTATGAAAAAGTCGCGACGATTCCCTAAAGTCATAGTGTCTATGAAAAAGTCGCGACAATTCGCGAAATTTGTAATGGCAATGAAAAAGTCGCAAAAAATACGAAAAAGTCGCAAAATGTTCTTTTTCCAATCCGAATTTTTCCCATTCGGATTCGTGGATTAGTAAATCGGCCCCTTAATGTCCCAATGGTTGTGTCTGGACTTCTCTATTAACAACTAGTCTTATTTACAATTATGCCAAACCATATTTCATATACCGTATATACTCGAGTATAAGCCGATCGAATATAAGCCGAGGTACCTAATTTTACCTAAGAAAACTGGAAAAACTTATTGACTCGAGTATAAGCCTATGGTGGGAAATGCAGCAGCTACTGCTAAGTTTTAATAATCAAAATAAATACCAATAAAATTACATTAATTGAGGCATCAGTGGGGTATAAGTTATTCAATATTTATTTCAAAGAAAAACAGTAAACTAGCTCTGTAAGCGGAGAAGAGGGTCAACAAAAACAATATGAGTACTACCCCACGCTCATTGCACATTGGCAAACTGGCAGCAGACCCAGTCCCGGAAGGATGTAAGGGGAAATAAGTATTGCTAGTGGGAGCCTAGGGAGGGCACTGGAGGGTCTGGTTGTGGGTGGACTAATTTGCACACAAAAGAGAGAGGGTGCTAGTCTAGAGGGACCCATGGCACCCGACTTGAGTATAAGCCGAGGGTGACTTTTTTTCAGCACATTTTGGGTGCTGAAAAACTAGGCTTATACTCGAGTATATACAGTACTTTAAAATGGACACAATGGAAAGTTCATATTGATGCATTTTTTTGAACTTTATTTTTGTTTTCATTTGTATAAACAAACAAATTAAGCATAACCATGAATACAAAACAAATGTAGTCGCATGTGGCATGTACACAGAGTTGAGCAGAGACAAGGAAGGTGTATAAGCCAGTGCATTAGGGTGAAGACACACAGAGCTACTAATAGCAGCTACTTTTTCATGGCTACTGAGCTCCAGAAAATACCCTGCCATAGACAATACTGAGAATTGCCTCTGCTAAAACACACGTAGAGACAATTATCAGTAAATGATCAGCATTGTCTATATTAGTAGCTATGACAAGTAGCTGCTACTAGTAGCTTTGTGTGTCTTCGCCCTTAGGTAATGCATAGCAGTTTTTACCGTTAGAGATAACACTATTCCTGAGATAAAAATATTTGTGACCAGGCAGTCACAGAACAATGATGATTTATTTCAAGTTGACACTGCAATCAGTGACAGCCCACATAGAAGGTGGGCAATAAAGATGTGAGGCTAGAGATACTGCTGATATGGCACTCTAAAATGTACAACAATTCAGGGTTATTAATGAACCCAAAACGGACAAGTAAATAGACTCATTAATAATTAGTGGCGGTGAAGCAGACAAAAAACCACAAAAGGTCAAAGGTCAAAAGAAAGTTATACCTAGAAAGTTCTTAGGCCTGGGTGTACAAACCCCAGGCCCGCCACCGTTATGTGCACTCTCAAAGAAAGTAAGTAGAATTAATCTCACCAAATTCGATGTATGGTCCGAGTGCTGCCAGCCCCGAACCCGTAGCCTGGGGAGCAAATTTCAATCCAAAGCAAAAACGGCTTCATCAGCACTCGGAACGGCCATGGTGTTTTTAAATGGAATGAATAAAGGTTTCTTTTAAATACCATGGCCGTTCCGAGTGCTGATGAAGCCGTTTTTGCTTTGGATTGATATGGCACTCTAGCCTACTGCCGTCCCCCTAACATGGATTTAAAGGTGTAGCTTGCCTTTCTCATTTTTTTTAATAAGAATAATAATAAATAAAAATAAATAAATAAATAATAACCGTAAAACTGAACCCTCACAGTCCATATACTTTTTGACTGCTGGAGTCAGTGACTTCAACAACCAGATAGAAATTTCAGTTGCAGCCTGGAATAGGCAGAATAGGATTTTTATTAATTATGAAACTGTAGAAAATAATTAATAAGGATTAGCTCAAAAGTTGCTTAGGAAAGGTCTATTTCTAACATTCTATAAGCGAATTCATTTGTAAATGTATATTTGGTCTGACACCAAAGGCCACACATAATGCAGCGCATCTGAAAAATTACATTGCATGTTCATCCGGTTAAAATTCTCTCAGTGCCGATGGGATTCTGTTTATTGATGATCAATATTGATGATTGATTACATAGGGTGCATCTGAGATAATACAAACGATATTCAGTGTATAAATAAGGTTGCATAAGGCCGGCTACTAAATTACTGCACATATTGCCAAATGACTCTGAATGAAGAGAGTTAATGCAGGATTGCTGTGTCTCACGTGTATGCAGCTGGATGTTCTAAACCGCTGAAGATTACAAAGACTTTTTGTACCAGATTATCAGGGCCTGTTTGTACAGAAAAAAAATGGTTCAGAGAAACACATTAATTAATGGCTCTCTCATTAATGCTAGCAGGCAAACCTGGTGAGTTTGGATCATTTCCTGAATAGATTCTGAAGACCAAACTCATTTTTTTCCTCTATAATGCACTGGTTTGAAACGCTGAGGTCACTGGGGTTTTTACTTTCGCACTTTGCCTCTCTCGTGCAATATTACGAAGGACCTACGGCGTAGCAGGAACACAGTAGAAGAGTCTATTTCACCCTCACATAGGCAGGAATTAAGGAACTTTACTAATGGCTGTTTGGAGAACATTTATATTAAAACGAGTACCAGTGGATAAGTTGACAGATTAAAGGGGAAAAGTCCAATAGACAGACTATTAACTTTTCCCTCTCAAATTCCTAATAGCACACAGAAAAACCTGTTATATCCATTGTCTGCTTATAAAACCAACTAACTTCTTTTGGACTAAGTCCCATGCTACAATATATTATAGGACAGTTGCATATCAAACATGTCAGTTGAATCCTACCTAATGTCTAATTGATAAAAGGGAAGATAAAAAAAAAACATCTGACACCATGTTCTAGTTTTGAAAAACGTAATACT
This sequence comes from Xenopus tropicalis, assembly GCF_000004195.4. Taxonomy (NCBI): domain Eukaryota; kingdom Metazoa; phylum Chordata; class Amphibia; order Anura; family Pipidae; genus Xenopus; species Xenopus tropicalis. The sequence goes on along the minus strand of NC_030686.2, from coordinate 29,577,803 downwards.
AAACCAGTTTGGGATCCATTATCCAGAATGCTTAAAACTGGGGTTTTCCAAGTTTTATTTAGCAATTTGCATGACCATACCCTAGGGCTACTAAAAAATATTTAAACATTAAATAAAACCAACCCAGTTAATCCATGATGTGATGGGATCCCCAGTACCAATAGATCCAAAGGTATGCTTACTGGCCATCCTTGAGCACTTATGCCCAAATACTTACAAAAGAACAGCAAAGAATGAGCTTCTCTACCTAACCCGCAAATGGCTATCAACAGAACCCCAACCTTAAATGGCTGGGAGACACTTGTAAATCAAGCACTCCCTTACAGAGAAATCACTTACAGAAATAGAGGGCATCCAGAAAAACATGACAAAGTCTGGGGCTCATGGCTCGAAAACCCCCGTACAACGATACATTGAAAATCAACCATACACAAACGCCCACTACATAAAACCCCAGCGTCTCCGAACGACCACGGTGTCTTGCATTATTAACCCACAACAAACCTCAGGGTTTGCCCGCAAAGAATGTACAAAACTATGTATAAATATAAGATAATATAAATATATGCCTTGTCAACTTAGGAACCGCTACTGTAAAAATAATGCAACTCAGATGCCTTCCCTGTTTATATTGTTTTTATTTGTAAAACCAATAAAGTTTTGAATAAAAAAAAAAAACATTAAATAAAACCAATGGGATGATTTTGCCAGCAATTCGGGTTCATGCAGCTAAACCCAAACATGAATTCACCACTAACTGGCAGGAACAGAACGGAGGCAATCTTTTCCGCTGTTATATTTATCTGGACCGTGTGTTTAAATATGGCTACTGGGCCAGTACAGGGACCAACATCATGTGATTAAAATAGCCCCACGATACCGGAACCACAGATAATTAATGCTGAAAGACACGTTTGTCTTGCTTTTTTCCAAGGCCTGAAGGGGATGACAGCTGTGCAGCTGAAAGTTTTCTGGGCAAATATCCAGTGTGTGTGCCGAGAGCTTGACTGTCAAAATGATTATGATCTTCATTGCCCTTTGGCATGGGTAAAGATAGAATAAGAACAATAGGGGAAAGCAATAGGTGAAATGGGTTGTCCCTAAAGGCTGACAAAGAATAAAGTGTTGATGAAAAAGCCATAGGAAGAGTTTGTCAGTCAGTTTCCAAAAATAGCATGGCAGTTACTGATAAAGGGCAAGTTATTGTTAGGGGCAAGTTTTATTATTTAGTGCAACTATAAATGTGAAAGCCATTCAGTGAAGTGGGGCAACCAAGCAAATAGGATCAACTGCTATGGGGCTGATCAGAGCAGCCTAAATGTAGAAAGAGTCAGTAACAGCAAGATGGTACCACTAGGTCAAGATGTAGGCAGTAACAACTTCAACTGAAGGGTAATACATTGGATAATATTACATTGTATAAAAAACTAAATATGGCCCAGTATGGGAGAACTGTTTGACCTTTGACGTGAAGTGCAGAAGGTCTATATGTGTCACAGGAGAAGTGCCGTGTTTATAAATATCACTTGCATACACATCAGAATACATATCACTTATATACACATAATGGCAGTTCGGTAAAGGGGAACTGCACCTCCCATTGGTTCCCACTTAGCATTTGTACACCATTGTGTCCTAGACTGAGGTTGAGTGCGTATGTGATCTTAATCTCAAATTTTTGGCAATAAACTATCACAGTCTTCTTATGAAAAAATACCAGGGCCGGAAATAGGAATAAGCAACAGTGAGGGGGCGCTAGGCAGGTACCTCCGTTGCCAACTCCTAGTCTGGAATCTCTTAACCCCAATGCTGATTTCCTGGTGCCCCCCCAGCTGCACGGCGAATGGGTGCTTTACGCGCTGTGCTCCCCACTCAATGACACGCCTGTTCGTGCGTGCACGGGGGGTAGCAGTGGGGGCAAGGTGGCCGGCCGGGTCGCCTAGGGCACTTGGCAAGCTTGGCCCGTCTCTGAAAAATACAACTTTGTTTTAATAGGAATTAAGCTATTAGCATGGCACTACATACATTTGCTCACTGTTGTCACATCAGTGCCATTGTCTGCAATAAAGCAGCCTCTTGCCCAAGGGCAAAATTCCCATTTGTTGGATGCACAAATATATGACTACACTGATGCCACTGGTATGCACTAAAATTTCATAGAAGATATTTTATAGTAAAATAGCTTCCAGGCAACAAACTCTGATCATGAATAGAGATTTCCAGCCACCTATAGAAAAGACCAGCTTTGTGTCACTGGACACTTTGTTACACCAGTGCTTTCCCTAAGGTACAGAAATAATATGAAAAATGTTACAGGCAAATCAGAAACAGAACACGCTGATCCACACCAAAGTGCTTCGTTAGCATCGCTATATCTTGCAGGTCAATATTATATGCATATATTCAGGGTACAGTGGAACATACTCATTCATATTCAATGGCTTCTAACATTCCCATCTGTTAAACTAAGGGACAAGCTAGAACTCAATGAATATGAATGTGCATGTTCTGCTATACACTGAACCTATCACTGGTTAGCCTAAATACAAATAACTATTTCATATAACAGGAAACAACATTTTGTACGTTTTCATTACTAATAGTGGCCTTCCCGATCAAGAAGGAATGAGGTTACAGTCGTCTTCTACGTATCACCAAATTATCTTAAGTTAATAACGTAAGTATTTTCCTCGGCTAATGAGCAGTTGTTTCACCTTAATGGTATTGCACCCTTACTGTACATAAAGCTTTTGCACAACTGCTAGATGGCTCTATTCCAGGGACTGCTGACAGGATCATCCATTATCAGGCAGCCCTGATTAGAGGAACTGTCAGTGCAGTGACCCATGAAACTGCTTCTCAACACTCCTACAAGGCTAATGATAGGTCTCCATTTGTGCATGGTTCAGCGGAGATGTATACATACATGAAACTCAATAACAACCCAGCACATTCATTTTTAGCTTGGGGTTTATTTTTTACAACTAAAAACAGAAATGCACAAGAAAGGGTTATAGTTAATGGTACTGGCCAGTGATCCCTAATCAGTGGCATGGGGACAACATGTTGCTCACCAGCCCTTTGAATGTTGCTCCCAGTGGCAGATGCTTATTTTTAAATTCCTGGCTTGGAGGCAAGTTTTGGTTGCATAAAAACCATGTGCTTACAAACAGAGTCCTGTAGGCTGTCAGTTCACATTCGGCTACCAAATGACCAATCACAGCCCTTATTTGGTAACCCCAGGTACATTTTTCTTGTGTTGCTCCCCAACTCTTTACATTTGAATCTGGCTCATGGGTTAAAAAAGGTTGGTGTCCTCTGGTATAAATTATAAACCTATTTGCTGCTATGAATCAATATTTCTGAAGGAGAAATAAAAGCAAATGGACCCTGCCAACAATTATCCCCTTGCTCAATTACACTCAATTAGGGTCATATTGCTTAATAAGCATTAGGGCACGTGTACATCTACAAGTGCAGTGAGCAAAGTGCAATTTCAAGCACAATCACAAAGCTTTTATCCACAATGTAGTTTTTCCCAGAATTCCAACATCATTGTGGCCACTTTGTGCAATTACAAGGTGCCTACCTCAAATCTGTCAAAATGACCGCAACTGCATGTGCATTTAGTCGTAAATTGGATGCAATTTAAGCCCACCTGCCATCACACAATTCAGAATGGAAGGCAGGAAGGACTGAGCGACACCTAGCATACCTATACTGAGGTGCAAGGAGCGCATTTTAATTTAAAAAATGCACTTGTACATGAGCCCTATATTCTTCCTGCAGTCACTCACAAAAGAAGAAAAACAGCACACTGACAGATAGTGGGCCCACAAATCACCGGGCAGTTATGCCTACCTATCTGGTATAGCTCCTTTCCTTGTCTCAATATGTGTTGGAGCTGCAGAGTGCCATTGAGCCCTATGGGAGACTTTCCTTGGGCCGGGTTGGAGCTGCAGAGTGCCATTGAGCCCTATGGGAGACTTTCCTTGGGCTGGGTTGGAGCTGCAGAGTGCCATTGAGCCCTATGGGAGACTTTCCTTGGGCCGGGTTGGAGCTGCAGAGTGCCATTGAGCCCTATGGGAGGCTTTCCTTGGGCCAGGTTGGAGCTGCAGAGTGCCATTGAGCCCTATGGGAGACTTTCCTTGGGCCGGGTTGGAGCTGCAGAGTGCCATTGAGCCCTATGGGAGACTTTCCTTGGCCGGGTTGGAGCTGCAGAGTGCCATTGAGCCCTATGGGAGACTTTCCTTGGGCCGGGTTGGAGCTGCAGAGTGCCATTGAGCCCTATGGGAGACTTTCCTTGGGCCGGGTTGGAGCTGCAGAGTGCCATTGAGCCCTATGGGAGACTTTCCTTGGGCCGGGTTGGAGCTGCAGAGTGCCATTGAGCCCTATGGGAGACTTTCCTTGGGCCGGGTTGGAGCTGCAGAGTGCCATTGAGCCCTATGGGAGACTTTCCTTGGGCCGAGTTGGAGCTGCAGAGTGCCATTGAGCCCTATGGGAGACTTTCCTTGGGCCGGGTTGGAGCTGCAGAGTGCCATTGAGCCCTATGGGAGACTTTCCTTGGGCCGGGTTGGAGCCGGTTTTGGATCGTACCACAATATTTTCGTACTACCACGATACGAATTTTCACGCAATTAACACACATCAGAAATTATCGTTAATAATACGATTAACTTAATACTTAAAAACATCCTAAATTCGGACTTTGATAAATCAGCCCCTAAGTGTTTACATCGTCCTACTATGAAGGGAACCATCCGTTTTCTTTATAGAGAAAATACTAACACACACCCTATGGAATTACTGAAATTCACTGACTGAAACAGATCGTCACTTGATCTTCAATAGATGAGGAAACCTGGTAGGATATCTTCTCCAACACCGCACACTGTTCCACCAACATATTAGCACAGGAAACTAACCATAAAGTCCTAAGTAGATGCTATCTAGTCCCTAGCCAGAAAGTTTAGTACATACAGCAGGGATCCCCAACCTTTCTTACTCATGAGCCACAGACAACTGTAAAAAGACTTGGGGAGCAACACAAGCACCATAAAAGTTCATGGAGGTGCCAAAATGTCCTGAGATAGCCCTTTTAAATAAAAAGATCAAAACAACGTTCTCTCATAACACATATCTTCACTGCCACTGAACAAGTGATTGCAAAAGCCTGGCTCACACCCTATCTATCTTTCTTGGAAGTTAGGTCCATGATAGACAACACTTTTATGGAAAAACTCACCAGCATCCTTCATGATAAATAAAAACAGAAGGTTTGGAACCAATGGATTATATAAATATACTCTAATATATGTGACCACTCTACACTGACATACTGAATACCTTGAATCAGCTATACATAGGCCTGGAATAAAGTATTGTAACGAACCTAGCGTAGACCCTATTACATTCTTATAACCGTTTACTCTTTCTTTCCTCTTGCCTTACCAAGGCTTTTTTCCCTTTTCCTAAGCTTTATTTTACTGCTAACATTTTCTCCAGTATCATTATGTATATAGTACTTATGTCACAATTGTTATGGAAACATAGCACAACCCTATTTCTGGTATCTTATGTTGAACAAGCGGGTATATTGCCCCTTTAAATTAATAATATGAAAGAAATGCAACCAGGTACATTCTTATCATTTAAATGGGATGTCGTTAAATACATTGGCTTGCATATGGTGAGGGTCCATAATGAGATCAATTGCATACCAAGGAAGACTGTGCTGTATATAGACCATCTTGTAATCCCATGGTCTTAGATTTCGGATGTTATCCATTTTCCTCTGCGTCATTTGCTATTCTACTCCAGTAGGTCTGTCTAGATTAAAGGGGCGGAGAAAAGTTACTGCTGCTTTGCTACCATTAAACAGTAATTGCTAGCTTTATATAGCTACATGGTATACTTTTCCCTTATTGATAAAACACTCTGTATCTAACAGCAAACAAAATCGCTTTGTGATACTCTCTTGGAAAATTGTAATGAAGCATGCCTGGCAGCCCGCCATCTTTCCAAATAGAATTGAATTGCACCCACTGTACTGTATCAAGTGTAATTGTTACAACATGATCTTAGAAATAAGCGCACCTTTAAACACGCAAGTACAGTCGTGTAACACTACTCTTGCACGTTCCGTATTACATCCAAAAGCATAGCTATCCTCCTTAATTTCAAAATTCAAAAATCAATTTCCAAAACACACTTTTTGTTTCCAGAATAGTTCTTTTTAAGGACCAAAGTTAGGAAAACAATGTCGAAGAGTTGGGGACCCAACTTTAGGAATAAGCACAGGATCAATCACCCTAAAACAGTATTCAGCTGAAGTGGCAAGACCTCTATAGTATCTCAAACTGCATGAGCATTTCGGATAAAAGATCCTATATCTGTATTAATTCTGTCAAAATTAACAGCTGAATATACTAACAGAACCGAAACCTGATAGAACCCCAATAAATGTATGGGCTATCTCCCATAGAGTGCATTATAAGCAAAGTATTACATTTTTTTTAATTATCCTAGGGGTTAAGGGGCTAAGGGTAAGATATGGTGGCAGTGATGATGTCTTGGTGGTTCAGTATATCAGCTTATATAGTAGGTAACCATTAATTGTGCTCTCAGACCTGGGCTGAAACCTTAGCTCCCCCCCTGTTCTACTCCTGCTCCAGAATGCTGGGCCCTGGTAACTTATGGGACGAGAATGATGGCCTGGATAGGCCTAATCTCCCACTGATGACAAGGCAAAATAGAGGGCAAAAGGTTTCCACTTGGAGTTTTATAGAAGCCTTGTCAACGACACGATGGACTGGAGCCTTCTGACTGACAAGGTGTGACCTGGTAACAAAAACAAAACTAGGATTTTGTTGGTATCATTTGAAAGCAAGGGAAAAAAAGGAATCCTGTGGTTACATCTCATTAGTTACATTACATTGTGGTAATGGGCCCTGACTCCTGAAGTGCAACATATTCTCATGAGAGAAAAATTTAAATGAATAGTTTGATTAAACTCAAGTTGTAGTAGTGGCAACCCATAGCAACCAATGAATATATGGCAATGCCATGTAAAATGCAGTACTGCTTTGTGGCTTTCTCCCTTAATCCCAAATAGCTCCTGTTTATAGCATGGGTATTTGGGAATTCTGTCTCAAATATCACTCTGACGTCTAAAGTCCCATTCTTAGTGCTCACTTGGAGAAGATGAAGTTCGCTTGGATATGTTTATGATCCAAAATGGTAGCTAAGTGACCGTCTATGAGATAAGGAAATTAGGTATTAGAGGTCAGATGGTATATCATGCTGTTCTCACCCGTCTGCCTTGCAAAGCGTTAATTCAAGCAGTGATTCAGGCAGGAGGGTTTTGTTTTCTTTGCTGCAAATTCCTTATTACACCAAATCCCAGCATTAGTAATACTATTTCTAGATTCTCTGATTAAATTTTAACTAGATGACACTGGATTTCCGACTTCAGCCAGATGATCTGTCCACCTTTATTTTAAGCCTTTGCTTTATTAAAGAAACCCAACTCCTTAATATGATGTCTGCTCTGTTATGTCCCTTTCACTTAACTCTGGATGTCCTATTAACCCATTTGTTATGGCGCACAAAGTGACAGAAAGTGAATACTTTCCCTTTATTGTATAACCAGCATCATAAGGTAAGTGGCACAGGTAACCATAGACACTAGTGTGTAATTATATCCAGAGCCTTCTAATTACTTAAGCCAATGCTTACTTCTGATACTGTTTAAAAAAAAAAACACACACACACAGTTTAGTTGCTAAAAAAAGACATTAATGGATGGGGGTAGCATTCCTGTACAAATCTGAGAAAGCCAGATGCTGTAGAGTCACATTTATTAAACAAAAGCAGTGTCACATATCAAGCTATCGAGATCCAAATGCAGACGGCTCTGAGATGCACAATTTACAACCAGCCTGCTACTTAATAGGCATCGTAAATGTTTCATTGGACTAGGTCGCTCATTAATGCTTAATGACAACATGATGTCCTAATGAATATCCCAGCCTTGCAGAAGTGGAACTTGCACTGTGTAAACATGTGTGTTACATAGACACATATACCAACAGGCAGTACTTGGAAATATACTGTGAGCTCAGTGCATTGGCTATACGCAAATATTAACCAAAGGTAGACAGAGGTACACTTGTCATTAAGTGGAAAAGGGTTAATATATTAATAGTATGTACAAGTATGGCAACATGGCATTGTGAGAGATGGGAATGGTAAAGTGGCAGTGGCCACAGAGTTGCTAAGGAGGCACTTACTTCACTTACCCCATTGCTCCTGTGGAAGGGAGAGCTAATAAAAGAGTAAGAGCCCATAATTAGGAGTACCAAATGCTTAATAAGTCCACTAACTAAAGTTTCTGCTAACAAAGCATCTACTATTTAACTCAGGATACTTTATATAAGGGTACCTGAATATTTACAAGCTGGTAACTGGGAGAAAGAGATAAAACAAAAACCAAGCTCTCTTAGTCTAAGGAATGTTTTTTTAAAACCATTTCAAGTAAGATAGGGAGCTTATGAAAGTAGATGACGTTTTATTTGTCAACTGAGTGCATTTATTGAATAATAAGTCATATTTGAATTATACTGAGGGTTTGGTCTGTTAATGTTTGGTGCAATATGATTTTAGAAAGAGGTTGATTTGTCACTGTACAACCATTAATAACTATTTCTGACATCAATGTTTGTAGATGTGAGATTTTCTTGGACAGAGGTGTGCAATGGAGAGCCTATCGGGCAAATAGTATATTTTACTATATTTTATATAGGATATTTTGATGGTTACGGTGATAAGGCCAAATCATAGGGACCAAATGATATAACTAATTATATTAGGTATAGTTACAGTATATAGCTTATGTCTCCATATACTGCTCATTATACTGTGTCTCTAAGATTCAAATACAAAATTGTCTTATTTTGAAATAAAGAAGAAATGAAGCTGACCTTGAAAGAAATAGTGAACTCCTGTGTTGCTGCAAATGCTTCTCCTGCACGTGTGTTATAATTTTTTCTCTTCAAGTAACATCAACGTCCCTGTGTTTCTGAGGGATTCTCTGAAAACTAAACAACAAAAGAAATATCTGCTCAACAACAAGATCTCTAACACTGTTTATTTATATGAGATTTAGCTGTTGACATATAAAAACTAAGTATGGGGGTTTTGCTGGCTTCAGTGTGTTGAAGACATCTTTGGGAAGAGGTTAAAGCTGATAACCACTGGTAAGATGTGAATGTTCTTTGAATGGCTCTCTCCCATATTGCAGTAGCAGTAAGTCTGATGAAGTTTTGAAGACTATTAATAAGTTTATAAAATGTAGATATGCCCTTTGGTTTCATGGAAAATTGAATGCAAAGGATTTCAGAAGTAGTTAGATACCAACTCAGATGCAATTATAAGATTGCATTATCTCCAATTTGTTAAAAATGTATAAAAAGTATAAAACTCTGAAGCAGGTATTGAGTTTTTTGAAAAGATAACGTGTCCAGTTCTAAAATATCTATAGTAATTGTGTTGTATCCAATTTGAAACCTGTAGGCTTGGGATTTACAGCCATAAAGAAGTTTATTAGAATTAGGACGAGTACGAGGCCTAACTCAAACTCAGGACTGGTATGCTTACAAGTTGTGACAGTTGTATTTATAATATTTATGACATTCTTTTTATCCTAATCAAGTTATGCATATATAAAAAATAAGATGTTGAAGAGATAAAGTGATTATGTTTGATTCAATATCCAATCATTTTTTGGTTTTGAAGAAAATGCCAAGCAGCCAACTGTTGATAAAGCATAAAAGCTTTATAATAGTTAACATTTGGACAAGCTATGCCATCTAATCCGTTGAATTTGTATAGAATATTTCTAGCAACTCTTGGTTTTTCTAATTGCAAATTGTGTTTCGCTTACCATACGACTCTACACTGGGGTGGGCCTAAAGAAATACATTAATCTTGGAATTATTTGAATTTTCATAATTAAATTTGAGTGCACCTATTTATTACATTTGTTGCTATTTCTGTCTGTCTATCAACTTGTAATTCACCTATAGATCACTTAGAAAGTAGAAAAAAAATCTATACTGGAGACCAAATTGTGACAGACACCTATGGCAACAGAACATTATCTCATTTTAATCCTATAACTCCAGGTGCTTGGGTAGTTTGGGCAGGTAAACTGAAGGAGGTTCTGAGGGAGGTTCTGAATACCATTGTATTTTAACATCTACCATATAGCACCAATGTGTTGCTCTGCAACTATATTTGGAATCATTAATTTATACTTGTCTGTCTAGAGCAGTGTTTTTCAACCTTTTTTGGGCCAAGGCACACTTGTTTCATGAAAAAAATCACGAGGCACACCACCATTAGAAAATGTTAAAAAATTTAACTCTGTGCCCAGCAGCAGTGCCCCCCTAGTACATTGGTGCCAAGAGCAGTGCCCCCCTAGTACATTGGTGCCCAGCAGCAGTGCCCCCCTAGTACATTGGTGCCAAGAGCAGTGCCCCCCTAGTACATTGGTGCCCAGCAGCAGTGCCCCCCTAGTACATTGGTGCCAAGAGCAGTGCCCCCCTAGTACATTGGTGCCCAGCAGCAGTGCCCCCCTAGTACATTGGTGCCAAGAGCCAGCCCCCCTAGTACATTGGTGCCCAGCAGCAGTGCCCCCATAAGTCAGTGTGCCACGTGGCCCCCCCTAATACATTGGTGCCCAGCAGCATTTTACTTCTGCTCTTGGGCGGCTTCTCCGGTGGCTTCAGCAGCATCTTCGTATCCCTCAGGCGCGCCGCCTCTTCACTTCTGCCTACACGCGACCGCACACAGGCCCTTTTATAACGTTGCGCCCCGTGCGTACTGACGTCACCCGTACACACGGGGCGCAACCAATGACAGGGCCCGGATTTTATTAAAGGGGGCCCGAGCTACTAAGAAAAACTGTAGCATCGCCGGGCCCCCTTTGAAAGTAAAAATTGCGGCCCTGCCTACGGCACACCAGTCAGCATCTAGTGTGCCGCGGAACAGTGGTTGAAAAACGCTGGTCTAGAGAAGAAGTTTCATGACCTTAAAAGTCAAAACATATCGGGGAAAGCTTTAACTATGTACCATCTTAGAATATAGAAACGGGTTTAAACATAACAAGGGAATTAAAATAGATACAGAGTGAAGCTTTTGCCGAAGTGAAAGACTTCTAGAACCAGGGGACACAGCATTAAGGTGAAAGAAGGAAACCGCAAGTGATCATAGAGTCTTCTTTATAGAAGTGATAATTACCTCTAATCGTCTTTATTTATACATGGTGGAATTCAAACAAGCATTGGGCAGATATTAAGCTATTCTGAGGCATTTATCATGTTTTAATCAATTAATGTCAGAGCAAATGAACCAGCAAGTCCTATGTTTGGTTGAAGTGGCATCACTTTGGGTCAAGCCCATTCTATGTTAACTGTTCAAAGAATCAAAACAAATTCCATGCCCACCCTTGGGTATAAATAATTCTGAAGGTTAGAGAACCATAAAGTTTGGTAAATATTAAAACTTGCACAATGTATTCTCCCGTCCCTAGCCATACTGGGCAGCCTTGATTTACTTGTGTCAGCCATGGCTTATATGGAGAGACTGTAACCTGCTACTGAAGTCTTTCCCTGTTTCATTTACTTTGCCTGCCCGAAGTCCATTCTCACGTCTCACAAAAACACTTCCCTTCTAATTCAATAAAGATGAAAACATTTCTGTAGAGGATTTTATCAAATTAAATCAAGGCAGTGGTTTTTTTTTTTTAGACTGTCTTCACTCGCTGCACATTTCCTTGCTTTGCTTTAAATAGACAAAATGACCTTACTAAGCCATTAGTTTTGTGGATACACTGGTACTGATAATGTGCCAGCTGCAGTTTGTTCTTAAATCAGAGATTACTGATACGTTAATGAACCCACAGTTGGCAGCTGGCCGAATGTTCCACTTTCTAATCTTACTTCCATTTATTTTGCTTTTTCGCTTCAGAGCTACATAAACGGAGGAAACTCAGAATGCTTATTAAATCACCTGAACCTGGAATGCATCATCAAAATACCTTAGAAAAAAACTGAAATGGAGATCTTAATTTCATCAAGCAGCTCTGCAAGGCTATGTGCATAGATATACGAGAGTGTAAAGCAAAGCATATCAAGTAAAGGTCCCCATACACTATAAGATCCACTTGCTTGGCGATGTCGCCAAGCAAGCGGATCTTCACCCGATATCCCCACCTACGGGTGGGCGATATTGGGTACCAAGTAACTTAAAAAAAATAATAATCCGATCGTTTGGCCCTGGGGCCAAACGATCGGATTACATTTGTGGTTATGGGGCAGTCGGTTCGGGGACCGCATCAACGAGGTGATGCGGTCCCTGATCCGACTGGATTTTCTAACCTGGCCGATCGAGATCTGGCCAATTTCAGGCCAGATATCGGTCGGCCAGGCCGCTCTGTTCTGCCCATACACGGGCCGATTAGCTTGCGAATCGGTCCAAGGGACCGATATCGGCAGCTATAGTCGGCCTGTGTATGGGGACCTTAAGATCCACTCAATTTGTAAGGTCACCAAATTAATGGAATTAATTAAGGCCACAAATGTTCCAGCAATCTTGTCATATGAGGACCCATACACACCAGGTAAGGCGTCTACAGCCAGTAGTATTCAGCCCATAGATAGCATTCTAGGAGGACATTATTTTGTCACTAGAAAGCACAGTAACAACTTCTTACTGCTTGTGCCATCTGTGATAGGGTTAAAAAGCCTGAAGGAACACAAAAGAACGCTCTGAAACACAACATTTGCTAAATGTTCTTACACAGTTCACTGGGTGGTTGTTTTGTTACTGAAGCTGAAGATTCTGCTCCTTACCTCCATGAAGAAAGGTTGCATCTAACAAATGTTATTGATGAAAATTAAATAATGCCAAGGGCAGCGCTATTTTTGTACAGTCAAATGGTTTTTTTTAAATGCCTAAATATAGCAAAACCATTACAACAACAGATTGAGGCAAAGCAGGGAAGCTCATAATTCCATATTGTGAAGGAGTGATGATGAAAGAAAATAAAGCACCCAACGTGGCGCTCAACCTTGATTGTACAATGTCAAAATACATAACCAGCCAAAAGCTTGACAAAATATACATTGTACTCCTACCAGGTCATGCCATATGGTACTTTTTATAAATTCAGTATTTCAATCATATCCGACACAAAGCAAACACCTGCAGTTTACTAATATGGAAATCCAGAGCACTGCCTGTGAACATATGTTAATCATGGGAATACATCAAAGCTTGTTTAAATGATACCCTCGTTAGGGGCATGGGACCTCCTAAGACTGGTTTTGTCACTAGTGCTCAAGATTAATCTACTATATGTTTTCCATCTGTGAATGCAGCAACCCCACCTCTCCTGCAAGTTCATTGTGCATTAACTCCATCCATTCCAAGTTACCTGGGTTAGTCTAAGGAAGGGAGACTGCCACTGATGTGAGCTAAGTGCATCTGCTTTACTTTCTGTATGTGGAACATTCAATAAATGATAAGGCACATCCTGCCTGTTAGATGTTTGCACATGCAGATCTGATCGGCCTTAATTACAAAGCTAAGGGGATGGAAAAACCATGATAAAAAAAGCACCACTATAAAAACAGAAAACTGAAGGTGGCCATATACGTTCAGATTTTAGTCTTCTTCCATCGGATATCAATCGAACGTTTAAATGCAACGATCTAGATCTAACATTCAGACTGAAATTGTAGGATGAAGGCCTAAAAATAACAAATCGGAGGATGTTCTGAACATGAAATAGTTGGCCAGTCAACAATCAAATGCATTTTAGGTCTCTCAATGATATCAGCAGATACACAATATACGCAGATATTATCGCTATCTATCTAAAATTTTCTAACCTGGCTGGTCAACGAATTCCCATTGTATAGGACGATAATCGGACCCCACACATGGTCTGAAAAATCATACGAAACTGCATTTCATACAATATAATGTATGGCCAGCTTCAGAATTAAAGCTTTTCTAAAGTAATTACCTGTCCATGGAAGGTACCCATGTTAATGGCTAGGAACATTTACCTTGCATGCATAAACCCAGCCACACAAAAACCTTTTATCCAGTGTGGTCATTCTGAAAACATCATCAGGCTAATCTCTGGTTTGGCCCCCTGTAGAAATATATTGAATGACTCTGGCTCAAAACCTCAGCTTTAGCACTTATAATAAGGTAATATGTAATAAACCATTCTTTTTCCACTAGAAAAAGATCTACTATTTATGCCCATGGAATTTCTTCATTCTAGGACCCTTGTGATATTGCAGCCCCTGCAAAACATTGAACACACACGCCTGGCATAGCACAGTATTGGTTTTTATGTTGAAATGATTGCATAAGAACCAAATAGACCCAAATATATAAGGTACCTGAAATCCAATCAAAGTGTCTGATATATTGGAGAATTCCCAGAGTCTTTGCACATAAGACATTTATAAAAATCTTTTTTGGGTGCATTGAAATGAGAATAAAAACAATGGGATCCCATCTGTGTAAATATGCAGGGACAACCAAATATTATTAGGTCCTCTTTCCCTAAATCCTGGAAAAATGTGTTTTACACACATACTGAATGATGAAATTGTGCATTAGTCAAAAACCCACTGAGCCCTGTACACTACTGGGGGCCCTTGGAGGCCACTGGGTGTTCTGTCTCTACTATACCCTTGGTGTCAAATATATTATTATTTGACACGCGAGCAGGTATGGCGTCACATGTATGTTGAATATTATATAATATAATAAGGGAAACCAAAACACAACTTTTTGAAAAGTAAACAGAGTTTTACTGTAATAACTTAGTCTGTAACAGTTCCCTAAGCCCGGCCCTCTGTTCCCCTGTTATATATATTAAAATCAGGTGCAAATATTGTAAAGAATGGACTGTCAGTGATAGAATGCTACGCAAGCTGCGTCTCCTACACGCTGTAAAAAGAATGTCATATAAACACATCAACACACAGCCTGTGCCTCGTGCACACTAATTAACCACAAGCGCAGAGCAACAAAGCCTTGTGGCTTGGGAAGTAGGAAGCACTGAATGCTGTCTCTGGGGCCACATGAGAAATCTGGGCTGCAGGAGCTGTTAGTGGCTACTGGCTAGCATTAAGCATTTCTGTCCTCTCTCCATGGTACTGAATAAAGCATAAAATAACTGTGGGTTTTCCTTTTATTCCTGCCATGACTGAAATATTAGGGTTAAACATGTGCCAAGCTACAGATACACCAGCTTCACACTATTTACTTTTTAAAAAAAAAAACCCTGTCTCCTGCCTTAATAAGTGATCCACAGCTTGCAGGGACAGAGACTATAGGGAGAATTTAGCCAGTTTATTTAATCATACCAAGTATAAAGCTCATTGTGTGCACGTATACACCCAGGCTATATACGTATTCATTTATACACCTGCGCTGTATGCGACACATATATACACACTTATACACACGGGCTATGTGCCACACATACACTTATACACACGGGCTATGTGCCACACATACACTTATACACACGGGCTGTGTGCCACACATACACTTATACACACGGGCTATGTGCCACACATACACTTATACACACAGGCTATGTGCCACACATACACTTATACACACGGCTATGTGCCACACATACACTTATACACACGGGCTATGTGCCACACATACACTTATACACACAGGCTATGTGCCACACATACACTTATACACACGGCTATGTGCCACACATACACTTATACACACGGGCTGTGTGCCACACAACTTACACGGCTGTGCCACACATACACTTATACACACGGGCTGTGTGCCACACATACACTTATACACACGGGCTGTGTGCACACATGGGCTTACATACACTGGCTATGTGCCACACATACACTTACACACACGGCTATGTGCCACACATACACTTATACACACGGCTATGTGCCACACATACACTTATACACACGGCTATGTGCCACACATACACTTATACACACGGGCTGTGTGCCACACATACACTTATACACACGGGCTGTGTGCCACACATACACTTACTATTATACACGGCTATACACATACAGGCTATGTGCCACACATACACTTATACACACGGGCTATGTGCCACACATACACTTATACACACGGGCTGTGTGCCACACATACACACACGGCTGTGTGCCACACATACACTTATACACACGGGCTGTGTGCCACACATACACTTATACACACGGGCTGTGTGCCACACATACACTTATACACACGGCTATGTGCCACACATCACTTATACACACGGCTATGTGCCACACACACTTATACAACGGTATGTGCACACATACACTTATACACACGGCTATGTGCCACACATACACTTATACACACGGGCTATGTGCCACACATACACTTATACACACGGGCTATGTGCCACACATACACTTATACACACGGCTATGTGCCACACATACACTTATACACACGGGCTATGTGGCCACACATACACTTATACACACGGGCTATGTGCCACACATACACTTATAACAACGGGCTATGTGCCACACATACACTTATACACACGGCTTGTGCCACACATACACTTATACACACGGCTATGTGCCACACATACACTTATACACACGGGCTGTGTGCCACACATACACTTATACACACGGGCTGTGTGCCACACATACACTTATACACAGGTATGTGCCACACATACACTTATACACACGGCTATGGCCACACATACACTTATACACACGGCTATGTGCCACACATACACTTATACACACGGCTATGTGCCCACCACATACACTTATACACCACGGGCTATGGTGCCACACATACACTTATACACACGGCTATGTGCCACACATACACTTATACACACGGGCTATGTGCCACACATACACTTATACACACGGGCTATGTGCCACACATACACTATACACACGGGCTATGTGCCACACATACACTTATACACACGGCTATGTGCCACACATACACTTATACACACGGCTATGTGCCACACATACACTTATACACACGGGCTGTGTGCCACACATACACTTATACACACGGGCTATGTGCCACACATACACTTATACACACGGGCTGTGTGCCACACATACACTTATACACACGGCTATGTGCCACACATACACTTATACACACGGCTATGTGCCACACATACACTTATACACACGGGCTATGTGCCACACATACACTTATACACACGGGCTGTGTGCCACACATACACTTATACACACGGCTATGTGCCACACATACACTTATACACACGGGCTATGTGCCACACATTATACACTTATGTGCACACACACATATACACACACGGGCTATGTGCCACACATACACTTATACACACGGCTATGTGCCACACATACACTTATACACACGGCTATGTGCCACACATACACTTATACACACGGGCTATGTGCCACACATACACTTATACACACGGCTATGTGCCACACATACACTTACACACACGGCTATGTGCCACACATACACTTATACACACGGCTATGTGCCACACATACACTTATACACACGGGCTGTGTGCCACACATACACTTATACACACGGGCTGTGTGCCACACATACACTTATACACACGGGCTGTGTGCCACACATACACTTATACACACGGCTATGTGCCACACATACACTTATACACACGGCTATGTGCCACACATACATTATACACACGGCTATGTGCCACACATACACTTATACACTATGTGCCACACATACACTATACACACGGCTATGTGCCACACATACACTTATACACACGGCTATGTGCCACACATACACTTATACACACGGCTATGTGCCACACATACACTTATACACACGGCTATGTGCCACACATACACTTATACACACGGCTATGTGCCACACATACACTTATACACACGGCTATGTGCCACACATACACTTATACACACGGCTAACATACACTTATACACACGGCTATGTGCCACACATACACTTATACACACGGGCTATGTGCACACATACACTTATACACACACGGCTATGTGCCACACATACACTTATACACACGGCTATGTGCCACACATACACTATACACACGGGCTATGTGCCACACATACACTTATACACACGGCTATGTGCCACACATACAGATATACACACGGGCTATGTGCCACACATACACTTATACACACGGCTATGTGCCACACATACACTTATACACATGGCTATGTGCCACACATACACTTATACACACGGGCTGTGTGCCACACATACACACTTATACAACGGGCTACACATACACTGGCTATGTGCCACATGTGCACACATTTATACACACGGCTGTGTGCCACACATACACTTATACACACGGCTATGTGCCACACATACACTTATACACACGGCTATGTGCCACACATACACTTATACAGGCTATGTGCCACACATACACTTATACACACGGGCTATGTGCCACACATACACTTATACACACGGCTATGTGCCACACATACACTTATACACACGGCTATGTGCCACACATACACTTATACACACGGCTATGTGCCACACATACACTTATACACACGGGCTATGTGCCACACATACACTTATACACACGGCTATGTGCCACACATACATATACACACGGCTTATGTGCCACACATACACTTATACACACGGCTATGTGCCACACATACACTTATACACACGGGCTATGTGCCACACATACACTTATACACACGGCTATGTGCCACACATACACTTATACACATGGCTATGTGCCACACATACACTTATACACACGGGCTGTGTGCCACACATACACTTATACACACGGCTATGTGCCACACATACACTTATACACACGGGCTATGTGCCACACATACACTTATACACACGGGCTATGTGCCACACATACACTTATACACACGGGCTATGTGCCACACATCCAGATATACACACGGCTATGTGCCACACATACACTTATACACACGGGCTATGTGCCACACATACACTTATACACACGGCTATGTGCCACACATACACTTATACACACGGCTATGTGCCACACATACACTTATACACACGGCTATGTGCCACACATACAGATATACACACGGGCTGTGTGCCACACATACACTTATACACACGGCTATGTGCCACACATACACTTATACACACGGGCTATGTGCCACACATACACTTATACACACGGCTATGTGCCACACATACACTTATACACACGGCTATGTGCCACACATACACTTATACACACGGCTATGTGCCACACATACACTTATACACACGGCTATGTGCCACACATACACTTATACACACGGGCTATGTGCCACACATACACTTATACACACGGCTATGTGCCACACATACACTTATACACACGGCTATGTGCCACACATACAGATATACACACGAGCTATGTGCCACACATACACTTATACACACGGCTATGTGCCACACATACACTTATACACACGGCTATGTGCCACACATACACTTATACACACGGCTATGTGCCACACATACACTTATACACACGGCTATGTGCCACACATACAGATATACACAGGGTCTATGTGCCACACATACACTTATACACACTGGCTGTGTGCCACACATACATTAATATGGCTATGTGCCACACACAAATATACAGAAAGGCTATGTGCCAAACATGCATTTATGTTAATGGATTATGTGTAGTAATGAGTGAATCTGTTGCTTTGGCAAAAAAATTCCAAAACTGTGAAACGTGGCTATATATGATTTTTTTGGGGTGCCCGACTTCTTTTTTACACGACCATTTATCACTAGTTATGTGCCATGGACAAATTTAGACACACAGGCTACATCACACTTGTTCTTATCCTTATACTCTCTGCCACACATACACTTATAGAACGAGTCTATGTCATCTCTATACCTGTGCTGTTAGCCAATCATATACATGTAACCTATGTGCCACGTAAACACCTGGACACCCTGCCACAAATATAAATGTGCATATAAACCATCCCAACAGGTTTCTGGCTGATCCTCAACCAAATGCCAGTGGGGGCCATAGTTTTGGACCCATAATAGGGACTATTATGAGCCGCTGCTGAGTCTGCAAGCATATTAAATCCAAAAAGCTTTACTCCTAAATATATGTTGTTACAGATAAAAGGTCTCAATTATGAAAGGCTAGGCACAAGTGAATATGTGCTAAGGGCTGTAAAATTATCCTTAGAGCCCTATACATTTGCACCTAGGCCATCCACTGATGCCACTGTGTCCTGTGCCAGATTAAAAATACAGTACAATGTGCAGAATGCAGCGCTGTCAGGGAATTCTACACTCAATGCCTGTATAAGTACTCATTAAGTATAAAACTCCCTAGCGCCATGCTGCCCTCAGAGCTCAGGGTTCTGTGAGTTTTATATTATGCATCTCTCCTGTATGCGGTGCTGCAGATAGAGTTGCATGCATGCATAAATACAGAGGGACAAAGCTTTTGCTACATTCTATGAGTGCAACTTCCTCTGTCAGTTTGGGGTTTCATGCATAGTTATAGGTATTTAATATATATTAAATTGGAGCTTTCAAATAAAAATCTCTGTACTGAATTGCCAATCAAGGGGCTACAGAAAGGGAAGGCCTTGGGCTTGGGCGCAGGGACTGAATGACAAGGGATCCGAATAACCAGCAGCCAGATTATACTGGTTTATGTTTAGAGATTGGCAGAACCAGGTGCAACTGTGATTAGGTGAGAAGGAAAGAGTTAAGGCAGGAGAAAGCTGGCCTCGGGGCGGAGAAAGAGAGGGATGTGATGTCAGAAAAGAAGCACTCACTTCCTTATCTTCTGAGCAGGTAGTAACATCCCACCCTCCTCCTTTCTGCATATTTTGCAAAATGTCAGGAGTTTCTCTTCTTTTTGTTTTCATATTATCTATTAATAACTGAATGTGGATGTTTTCCTGAATGCATTGTTATATTGTGCTTTCTGTATCTTTATATGGTATAAACTTGAGAGTCAGCATTGTATTTAATTCATGATAACTACAATTGCTTGATCCAGGGAATGTTTCCGATCACCAAGGGGGTCAGGAAGGAATTTTTTCCCTTTTGAGGCATAATTGGCACTAGCTTCAGGTTGGGTTTTTTGCCTTCTTCTGGATCAAAACAGTGGATATATGATAATATATTTTAAGTTGTATTTGTCACAGCAGCGGTAGGACCTTGCCAGAGTACTGCACAGGTAATTTTAGCAGAGGGAGAAAGGAGGTTCTCTCCTGTGACTGCACGGTGGATTGATAGATACAGACACCACTACTGCTTACATAGTTATAGTTACATAGTTACATAGGGTTGAAAAAAGACCATTGTCCATCAAGTTCAACCCATCTGAGTAAACCCAGCACACAACCTATACTAACCAATCTATACACTCACATACATAAACTATATATATACAACCAGTAATACTAACTGTAGATATTAGTATCACAATAGCCTTGGATATTCTGCTTGTTCAAAAACTCATCCAGGCCCCTCTTAAAGGCATTAACAGAATCTGCCATTACCACATCACTAGGAAGGGCATTCCCCAGCCTCACTGCCCTCACCGTGAAAAAACCCCTACGCTGCTTCAAATGGAAGCTCCTTTCCTCTAATCTAAAGGGGGGACCTCTGGTGTGCTGATTGTTTTTATGGGAAAAAAGAACATCCCCCATCTGCCTATAATCCCCTCTAATGTACTTGTACAGAGTAATCATGTCCCCTCGCAAGCGCCTCTTTTCCAGAGAAAACAACCCCAACCTCGACAGTCTAACCTCATAGTTTAACCCTTCCATCCCCTTTACCAGTTTAGTTACAGTCTCTGCACTCTCTCCAGCTCATTAATATCCTTCTTAAGGACTGGAGCCCAAAACTGCACCGCATACTCAAGGTGAGGCCTTACCAGGGACCTATAAAGCGGCAAACAGCCGCTAGGTGACAGCCTGCTTGGATTTCCTATCATCGAAACACTGCAGATCCAGGACCGGCAGCAGGGCTGCTGAACTTCTCTCATGGTTGGTAATGCAGCTCCTGCTGGTAGCAGAGTTTGGGGCCATCCTCTCTGTAGGTAGAGGCAGTCTAATACTCATTCAAGTCTTCAGCGAGGAACGGCAGAGCATAGTAGCGACCTCTTATGGAATTATGGCTTTAGAATATTGCCTTGGGTTAGGCTGGCAAGGTCCTATTTATTTGATAAAATGTGAATAAACGCTGTGGCCATTTTCTCCACCTCTGTCTCCTGGTGTTTCATGAAGGTATGTAACAAGGGGGTTCAGTGGGGTGCCTCAAGGCGAAGGGTCAATTGAGGAGTCCCCTTGTCAAGTTCTGCTTTAGCAACAGTTGACATTTTTTAGCCAGAATATTTTTAAGACAGAAGTTGCATAATTATGATTATGCCAATTGAACATAAATTCATTAGCATAGCTGAAGCGTAATTGCTGCAATGCAGATGCATCACTCACCAAAGGGAATTTTTGTTCATGAAACAAATAAAAGAGAAGCAGCTACTTTTATAATTGCAGGCAAGTAAACACTGTAGTGTAGAAAATGAATTGGCACCACATGGTTATGTAAGTCAAAATCCAAAGGCTGCTCTTGCCCTATCCAGACATTTGTCAACCCATAGAGCACACCTCGTTTCGCTTAAATGTCCCCAAATGTCATTGCTGTCCTATCTGTTTACACATTTTAACCACTGCTAGCACCTGCCTCCTTCTATCAAGTAAACATGCTGTGGGCTGGAGATGTAAACAGGTCCTAGCAATGTCCCTAAATATGCAATAAGACTGAATGTGGAAGATGACTCAGGGTGAGCATTACATGCAGGGTACACAGCCACTGGCAGTGCTTATATGATCTGCACAGAGCCACATACCTTATGGCAAATCATTTACTCTACCATTTAAAATTTTATTCTTGAACCAACAAATGTATTTGTAGCTGTAATATTGGTGTGTAGGTGCCATCTCAGTGCCTTGTGCCTGAGTCTGAGCTTTCAGCCAGCGCTACCCATTAGAACTGCTTTCAGCTAACCTATTGTTTCTCCTACTCCCATGTAACTGGAGGAGTCCCAAGTCGGTCTTGGATTTCTTACTATTGAATGCTACTCTGATACCTACTGGGTGCTGCTATCTTGCTCCCTTCCCATTGTTCTGCTGATCGGCTGCTGGGAGGGGGGGGATATCACTCCAACTTGCAGCACAACAGTAAAGTGTGACTGACGTTTATCAGAGCACAGGCCACATGACTGTGGCACCCTGGGAAATGAAGAATATGATTAGCCCCATGTAAATATTTCAAAATTAAATATAAAAAAAAATCAGAATTTTTGAAAAACAGATTACAATACAGGATTTTGCTGGAGAAACTCTATTAACTGATGGGTTTTGAAAAAAAGGCATGTTTTCCTATGGCAAACAACAAATTACAAAGTGCAGAGAAAAATGACATTCAGAGATTTATGTACAGTTCTAAGGTGCAACTTTGTTCCTAACTATTTCACATTCTGTGGATGTAATACTTTCAACTACAGGTATGCAACCTGTTATCCAGAATGCTTGGGAACCAGTGTATTCTGGATAAGGGATCTTTCCCTAATTTGGATCTCCAAAACTTAAGTCTGCTAAAAATAATTTAAATATTGAATAAACCCAATAGGGCTGTTCTGCCCCCAATAAGGGGTAATTATATCTTAGTTGGGATCAAGTACAGGTACTGTTTTATTATTACAGAGAAAAGGGAATCATTTAACCATTAAATAAACCCAATAGGGCTGTTCTGCCCCCAATAAGGGGTAATTATATCTTAGTTGGGATCAAGTACAGGTACTGTTTTATTATTACAGAGAAAAGGGAATCATTTAACCATTAAATAAACCCAATAGGACTGTTCTGCCCTCAATAAGGGGTAATTATATCTTAGTTGGGATCAAGTACAGGTACTGTTTTATTATTACAGAGAAAAGGGAATCATTTAACCATTAAATAAACCCAGTAGGGTTGTTCTGCCCCCAATAAGGGGTAATTATATCTTAGTTGGGATCAAGTACAGGTACTGTTTTATTATTACAGAGAAAAAGGAAATCATTGTTAAAAATTCAAATTATTTGCTTCTAATGGAGTCTATGGGAGATGGCCTTTCCGTAATTTGGAACTTTGTGGATAAAGGGTTTCCGGATAAGGGATTCCATACTTGTGTTATCTTTTTTTCCATGCAGAGAGAAATAGATAACGTCTTAATTAATTTAATATCATTCTACATGTCTAATTTTGCTTTACTGCTACTATTTGTAGATTGTATTTCAATTCCTTGTTTAGGTTATCCCTATTCTGTGATATATATATACATGTTAATGTTTAAAATTTCAATAAAAACAACTGAAAAGAAAAAGAGATGTGCTGGGAAAGTGCCAATCAGCAGTCAACGAGACTACAGTTTTGAATGCTCTGATAAAGATCATGGCAAAAAAAACATCCAACCTGGCCTGATCGGTCTTAAATGTTGTGCTTTGTAAAAGTCCATTTGTAGCTTTATGAATCTTTGCAAACACAGCTGCAGTTTTCATAAAATATCTGTATTATATTATCCAGTGAAACAAGGGGCTGCTGTGTAGCGCATAAAGAATTTATTAATTTACAAAAAAGGAACACTAACTACTTGGATCTCCTTTCTCTCCAACTGTAACTGACCCATCTTAACCCAGCTATTTAATACGGCTCCAAAGGTTTTATCTTGCTCTCACAATAGCACAACACTCTGGGGTTTCGTTCTTTTTTTTCCCTGTCTATTCAGCGCTCGCACCAGTTCAGAGAATGGAAAAATAAATTGATTTTTGCTAACGATGCTGCTCAGACAAGATCAGGTTTTTAGCAGCTGCGGTCCAACCTCTTTATGAAGGCGCATTAATAGAAGCAGGGCACGGAATCACTTTGCTTGGATTAGAAAGTTCGCTTTTTTTGTCCTTTGTCCTTTTCCAACTCTATCTAATTTAATGTATTTTTTATTAGGGTTTTTATCTTATGTGGCTCCTAATATTACTTACAGGAGATGCAAGCCTGGAATCATTTACAAAGCCAAAAGGGGAATGGTAAACATTATCAAAGGAATATACACACTCGCTGTCTGTAAATGCTCAATATACCTACAGTCGGCTGAACTAAAGGACCACTATACAATCACTTTTTAGTTTGCTTATGGATTTTTTCTAATCAAAATATCAAGAGTTGGACGAATATTTATTTTCCTTTTGCTTTAGACACTCAGCCTATTGTGTATCACCTCCATTAGGCCTCCAACTGTGTTAAGATTCCATTACAAGGAGATAGAATGGAGGAGTGGCTTAGGAGTTGAGAGCTATATATGGGTGAAATGCTCAACAATTTGAGTCTGGCAGTATTATATACTTCCAGTGTAGGTGGGTGTGTACTGGAACCAGTAAAATACTGGTTTTCAGTGTCGGACTGGCCCTCCAGGATACCAGGAAAACTCCCGGTGGGCCCAGGTGTCAGTGAGCCCCCTTACTTCTAACTATTTAGCCTATTTCATGGTCATTCCCTATTTCTGTATGGGAACATGGAAGCTTGATAGATGGAAGAATAGAGTATTGTATGTAGAGAAAAAAGACTAGAATAATAAAGAGTTTGAGGGAGGAAAGAAAGAAAATAAAGTTTTGAGAGTGTTCCCATGGTCCGGGGTTTTCTGGTGGGCCCCTGCCATCTCAGCCCGACACTGCTGGCTTTTGTTATGAGAATAATTGTGCCCTACACAATTAAAACCTAACCATTGATTAGTGGCTACTGGTTATTGTAATACTGCTCTAATCTATGTTAGTAAAATAGGCCCCCTGAGTTAGAGAACTGCTAATGAACAAGGACAGTAGCAGTCCAGCATTAAAGTGATCATTACTGCATTCTAATTATGAGGAATGGATTAGTCTGATGGATGAGGTATGCGTATGTTCAAAGGCTCTGCCTCCATTTCCATTTCTATGCCTTTTAAAGATATTGAGAGATTAAATGAATAAATATTTTCCCCTAATTCTATGAAAATGTTACAGGCAGCTGAAATTACATTCATGCTTATAGTGCCATTCTCATGGGCTCTCCTGTAGTATGTATTTATATTTATATAGCACTACTGTCTATGCATTGCTGTACATTTTTACATAAAGTAATGGTACAAATGGGGACAAACATGGAATAAATAAAAATACATACAGTATAGTAGTAAGTGATATATGTTAAGAAACACAGCTTACAATCTAAGGGGTATATTTATCATGCTGTGTAAAAAGTGGAGTGAAGCATTACCGGTGATGTTGCCCAAGGCAACCAATCAGCAATTAGATTTCAACAGTTAGAAAATCAAAGCAACACATCTGATTGGCTGCTATGAGCAACATCACCGGTGATGTTTTGCTCCACTTTTTACACAGCATGATAAATATACCCCTTAAGGGGTATATTTATTATGCTGTATAAAAAAACGGCAAGAAAATTTGCCACACTTCGCCGTGTAAAAATGGCGTAAAAACGGCGTAAAATCGGCGTAATTGTTTTACGCGTTTTTTCTTCTACTCATGGAAAGTAACGGCGTAATATCCGGCGTTCAGATGGCGATCTTTTCCATTTATTTTACACAGCTTTTTACTCCGTTTTTTCGGCGAATTAGTTTTACACAGCATAATAAATACGCCCCTAAGTGTCTTAAAATGACCTTATTAGAAACCAGCAGGTTGCATGGCCTTGTGCCCAGGTTTGAAATAAAAATTTGCTGCGGAAAAGTTTGTAGGGCAACAAATAAATGTCCCAATTCGTTGCTCGCACCATTTTTTTGGCATGCAACATTTTCAAATTTTTACCATTTCGCAAGTCTTTTGAAAGACAGATTTGCTCATCGCTAGTCATTTATATCGTCCCGATTAAAGAGTAACATTTCTAGCTGGGAAAGTCCAATTCTAAGCATTTTAAATGCAAATCTTCATTACAGCAATGTCCCCATAACAGTGACTGAACATTCCTGCAAGTCAGTGTAGAGTGATATGTTTGTATAACTCAATAAATCTGCCTCCGGGCTGGCTTAAACTCATTGGCAGCCATTAAGCCACACTGGTGGGAAGAAGCCTGCCTATCCCAGACCATGGCTCTTACTCAGAATGCTGAACTCTGCAATTAGTTCCATCCTACGGGCATTTGTTAACCTAGAATGCATAAAATGTAAATTACAAAGAGCTGCAGTCGTGACTAAAGTATATTCATAATGAAGCCCCAGCAAATAAACAACAATGCGCCTACTGAGTCATATTTAATACCTTGTCTATGGCCAAATCCCTTAATTCTCAGCCCTTTGGCTCTTGGAGTTTTATCATTTATCTCAAGGATCCCAGTATAACCCAGAATGCAAGTATTCATGGTTGGTTACATTCCTGTTATTCATGCCACCTAGTATAAGACATAAGGCCTTTGACATTTTTGGAGACAGCTATTTTATCATTACAAGAACTTGGGCAGGCATTTTTTGGAATTTGCCCAGTCTCAGGCAAAATATATCCCCACAATTACCTTTGACATGAACAGTATGGATGTTACATGCTTAACCACATTGCCAGAAAGACAGGTTGCCCTCAACTCACAAATCAGGGGAAGTGAATGAATAGGCCTGGAGTAGAGGTTCCAAAATTGTGGGCAGCCCCCCAAGAGGATCAGTAGCAGTGTCAAGCGGAGCTCAGCCATTTTAAGGTAAGATTTGGGGTAACGTGCATTTTCTCTACTATATGTCCGTGAAAGTCTAGTAAGAAGGTCGGTTTGGATGTAGTTTGGGCATAACACCAATTTGTGCTTGAAAATACCCCCAAAAGCTCATCTATACCCCTAAAACCTTAGCTAGAAGATCAGCTAAGAATTGAACCCTGTAGTAAAATTATGCCCTTATTTGCTTCCCTAAATTAACTTGGAGCTATTGCTGAATAGCTGATAAGCCAATATGTTCTTATATCCATAACCTAATAAACTAAGCGGGGATTGTGAACAAATGTTGGTCCTACAAGGGGGTTTGGAAAAAAAATTCTCTAACAACCACTGACCTAAAGGCCTTGCTACGGCATTTCCAGCTAGATTTCTTGGTTCCAATTTCAGTGAAATGAAGTGTTCCAGAGCGTTGTGGAAATTTCAGACACCAAAAGTCATTTGAGGTAAATAGGTAAGGTTTATTAGACACGTATGTGGGTTCTAAACAAAAGACAGTCAGAACTACAGAACAAAGACAGCACTGGGTTTTTATAGACTTTGTGACATAGTAGCATACGACATAGAAAACGTATGAGCATGGGCTTATTGGTTTACCAGTGTGCAAATGTGGTCACAACACAGAAAACAAGGAACTGCTTACAGCCAAACAGAGGTCTAGTATCTCATGTTTTAAAATCATCCTTTATATACAGTATACTACACAGCACCAGAACATTTCACACTGAGACTGTTCAGCATTCGGGTCATTGATGTGTCTAAAAATCTGATTTGCTGTTACTACAGGGTACTAAACCTTTACAACATTGCCCCTGGAGCCTTTGCATAGTTAGTGCACCTATTATGGCTGCGTTGGTCCTCTTCTAAATCCTCTTTTGTGGTAGAAACAGTATTTAAATAATTCCCTTTCCATTTTCTTCCAGGAAATTAGCCTAAAAGGGGTTGCTATTTATTGGTCTAATCCCTTGCAAAGGGATGGTGAACTGGGCATTCAGCACAATCCACTAGTGATGGGTGAAATCAATTCGCACTGAATTTCTGCGTTTGGCCATTGGTGGATTTTGTTTGCAAAACTCCACGTAAAAATTTGCCGCGCGTCAAAAAATTGTCGTCCGCGTCAAAAATAAATTGACGCACGCTTAAAAAATGACGCACATTAAAAAAAAAAGTTGCATGCAATTTTTTTTGCCCCTCGACATTTTCGACCATTTCGCAGGGACAGATTCGCTCATCACTACTATCCACAGCATTGTTAATCCTGCCCTGTACCCGCCAGCTGCTTGGGGTCACAAAGACAACTTGTACCGTGTGTGTCATTGTGTTATTTCTAAATATATGCAGTCACTTACCATCTCTTTTTTGCTGCAGTGCCATAAAACTCCCAGGAGCCGATAACGCTTATAGCATGCTTTTTTTGCATTAAAAAGCACGTAATAAATACCGATTGATCAAAGTCATTTCACATGCGTTAACAAACACATTGCGCTAATTAGCGAATAGAAATAGTATTAACGCATGATTCACAAACACATATGAAGTGTTACACACGCAAAATATCGCGTTAATCAGTGCGAATATTAACACCTACTTGGGGCAGATGATACTTAAAGAAAATTGCGGTTCGTGAGCTTTTCGCAATACTATATGGAGTTTGCAGTGGGATTTATTCAAGTATGTGTTGGCCCTAGAGCAGGGGTGTCAAACTCAATTGCACAGGGGGCCAAAATTCAAAACACACTTTAGGTCGCGCGCCGAACAGAATAAACATTTATTGAACACACTAAAATTCAGTTGTCTTTGCTCTTACTGTATATCATTTTATCAGAGCTGGACACCTGGCATCTTTTTTTGGTAACAAGTTTGTTTATGCACCTGTGCCAGCAGCTATATTATTGCCCCATGTACCTGTGCCAGCAGTCATCATATTGCCCCATGTACCTGTGCCAGCAGTCATCATATTGCCCCATGTACCTGTGCCCGCAGCCATCATATTACCCCATGTACCTGTGCCCGCAGCCATCATATTACCCCATGTACCTGTGCCAGCAGTCATCATATTGCCCCATGTACCTGTGCCCGCAGCCATCATATTACCCCATGTACCTGTGCCCGCAGCCATCATATTACCCCATGTACCTGTGCCAGCAGTCATCATATTGCCCCATGTACCTGTGCCAGCAGCCATCATATTACCCCATGTACCTGTGCCAGCAGTCATCATATTGCCCCATGTACCTGTGCCAGCAGTCATCATATTGCCCCATGTACCTGTGCCCGCAGCCATCATATTACCCCATGTACCTGTGCCAGCAGTCATCATATTGCCCCATGTACCTGTGCCAGCAGCCATCATATTACCCCATGTACCTGTGCCAGCAGCCATCATATTGCCCCATGTACCTGTGCCAGCAGTCATCATATTGCCCCATGTACCTGTGCCAGCAGCCATCATATTACCCCATGTACCTGTGCCAGCAGTCATCATATTGCCCCATGTACCTGTGCCAGCAGTCATCATATTACCCCATGTACCTGTGCCAGCAGCCATCATATTACCCCATGTACCTGTGCCAGCAGCCATCATATTGCCCCATGTACCTGTGCCAGCAGCCATCATATTGCCCCATGTACCTGTGCCAGCAGCCATCATATTGCCCCATGTACCTGTGCCAGCAGCCATCATATTGCCCCATGTACCTGTGCCAGCAGCCATCATATTACCCCATGTACCTGTGCCAGCAGCCATCATATTGCCCCATGTACCTGTGCCAGCCAAAAAATCAAGTAAGCGCCAGAACTCTGGTTTTCCCGCCAGCTCTCTGTCTCTCTTGAATGACGATTGAACGACGGCGAATGCGTGCACCGACCCCGTGGGCCAGATATAATTACATGCCGGGCCGGATGTGGCACAAGGGCCGCCAGTTTGACACATATGCCCTAGAGTGATGCAGCCTCCAGTTTGCAGGGAAATGGTCATTTTCAGAATGGTAGTTTTTCAGAAAGTAATGGTTACGTACGTACTGGTAATATCGTGCAATAATATTGCACATGGCAAAATATATAGTGCGCGGCGGGAAATAATGCAAGAAAAACGCTCATCGCGGGTTAAATAACACAAAGAACATCACTTTTTAATTATGACAAGTGTCCTTTTAGTGAATCGAGCGTTAAGTCGCAAAAAATAAGAAGTGATAGCATTTTTAACGCATGCTATAAATATCGCTCGTTTTATCGACCTTTAGTGAATCAGCCCCCCTGTGTTTGCATTCTGAGGGGACTATTAATTATGCTGTGTAAAAAACAGTGACAAAACTCATAACACATCGCCACGCTTCAAAACATAAATAAACACCCCAATTTTTTATACATTTTTGCAGAACTTAAAATAACAACGTAAAATCTGCTGGTAGGATTTATTTTACACAGCTTTTTTTTTCAGCAAATTTTATTTTACACAGCATTATAAATAGGCCCCTTATTAGAGTCTTGAAATGTCCACTGATAAGGCCTCCTTTTAATGTGCCATAATAATGATAGGCGAATGAACTTCCTGTACAGGAATCTCTCAGGTGAGATGCCTGTGGTTGCTCGGTACTGTTTGGAGCCCTTTGAGACTCTGGTTGGGTATTACAGGTAGCAAATGATAAATATTCCCAGTGAGGGACAGTCCCAGCTAGGACTTAGAGTTGTGAGCACGAAACTATAGTAAGTGAGAAACTCATGCAGGCAGCTTGCAGCTCAGCAGCTTGTTACCTTCTACCAGATCACTGAGGATGATGATGATGATGGGGATTCTAGATGAAAAACCCTCTGGAATATGGTGATTATTAAAGGGCTACTCATGTAGAGCAAATTTGAATGCTCCACAAACCTCACCACAAATGGCCTTCAGGCTTAGCCTCCCCCTCACCAGCCATTGCTCCTGACAATAAGGGGGGCAGCAACATTGTTTGGGAAACAACCAGACAACATTTTAGGGTGATGGCGTGCCTGGTGTTCTTCTCTAAGAAGGGATAGTGATTTCCCAAGGGAGACAACGCGCCTTTGGTGCCATTGCCCTAAAACTGCAGACAGAAAAGAAGCAGAACAAAAAGGATAATAATTAAAACAAAAATTCAACTGAAAAGATGCCTAGCATCTATAACACACTAAAAGTTAATTTCAAGTTGAACTTCCCCTTTATTTACTTAGGAAAAAGAAAGTTACAAAATGCCTGCATATTTGGGAAATACTCTTTTTAACTGAAATTATGTCTTTTAAGGAAGGTCTTGTTATTGCCCAACACTGACACTTCCCTATCTGCTTAACAGAATAACAGCAGAGCAGTAGAGAGAAAGGGACAGGCACCCAGGGCATAGAGCAGATCATGGCTGTAGCCTTATTAGATTCTCTTTGGTGGGGTTGCCACAATGAATAAAAGCAGGCAAGCACCTAGATAGGTTTATGTTTTTTAAAGGGATAACATCTTAAAGCAAAATACTTGCCATATCTAAAATGACCTATGATTAAATGCCCACTTTAGGCATGTCCTTTATTCCTTTTTAGTTTTTTTTAACCTGCCCCTGTCCCCAAATGTGATCCAGCAAGCTGTCTGCTTGTATTTCAAGTTTAAATTTACAAAAGCCTTGGGCATGGGCCCATGGGATGCATATGTACTGTATGTCGGCGAGTTTAATATTAATTACTCGTCTCACAGTAATTGCCTCACTATCTTGCACTTGGATCAAGGAGCAATTCTCCAGTAATTTACCATCAGCAACTGCCTCAAGTCAAAGTCTATAAAGCGTTTAAGGGTGGCCGGACCAGCATATGAGGCTTGTTTGTGTGAACACGAAAAACTGGCCCAGCTGCCTTTAGAGCAGGAAATTTTGGTAAGAACCCTGAGAGTTCCCAGGAATGTGAAACATTTATAACTACGACTAAAATGAGCTCAGTACAAAATGCACGGAATCAATGCATTGCCCAACTGTTCATTTAGATACAAAAAACTATTGGCAAAGTATGTGTAAAGACCACTTTTCTGTAAATTCTTCCCTGATAAAGCATAGGATAGATGCAACATATAGATTAAGATCCTATGGACAGGCTAAACATATGGTTGCCACCTTACCCTTTTAATACTGGCCACATATTTAATTTACTAGCTGCATGGCTAATTAGCAATTCATTTAGATACATGCTGCAGACTGAACTGAATTATGTGCAGCCATGCAGCATGCATCTAAATGTATTGCTAACTACCCATGCAGGATGTGGATTCACATACGTGGCTGGTAAGGGGAGGAAACACTAACTATGCAAGTGTCTCAGTTTATCCTATCTAGCTGCTACCCATCATAGCTTTGCTTCAGTCTGCTTTGTAGCCTGAGGGCAGGTCCCCAGTTGAAAGTTGCGACTTCTGCGACTGCAGCTTTGTCCCATCATAATCTGTTAATAATTGACGTTAATGCAGAAATCCATTTTCACATATGTGAAGTGTATTTCACAGTAAATTTAGCAAGGAAATGTAAATCAATACCAGAGGTAGATGGCTGTAAAAATTTCACTTTTCAGTTACATAGTTACATAGTTACATAGGGTTGAAAAAAGACCAGTGTCCATCAAGTTCAACCCATCCAAGTAAACCCAGCACACCTAACCCACACCTACCAATCTATACACTCACATACATAAACTATAAATACAACCACTAATACTAACTGTAGATATTAGTATCACAATAGCCTTGGATATTCTGATTGATCAAGAACTCATCCAGGCCCCTCTTAAAGGCATTAACAGAATCTGCCATTACCACATCACTAGGAAGGGCATTCCCCAACCTCACTGCCCTCACCGTGAGGAACCCCCTACGCTGCTTCAAATGGAAGCTCCGTTCCTCTAATCTATAGGGGTGACCTCTGGTGCGTTGATTGTTTTTATGGGAAAAAAGTACATCCCCCATCTGCCTATAATCCCCTCTAATGTACTTGTACAGAGTAATCATGTCCCCTCGCAAGCGCCTCTTTTCCAGAGAAAACAACCTCAACCTCGACAGTCTCACCTCATAGTTTAACCCTTCCATCCCCTTTACCAGTTTAGTTGCAGTCTCTGCACTCTCTCCAGCTCATTAATATCCTTCTTAAGGACTGGAGCCCAAAACTGCACTGCATACTCAAGGTGAGGCCTTACCAGGGACCTATAAAGGGGCAAAATTATGTTCTCATCCCTTGAGTCAATGCCCTTTTTTATACAAGACAGCACTTTATTTGCTTTAGTAGCCACAGAATGACACTGCCTGGAATTAGACAACGTGTTATCTACAAAAACCCCTAGATCCTTCTCCATTAAGGAAACCCCCAACACACTACCATTCAGTAGATAGTTAGCGTTTATATTATTTCTACCAGAGAAAGAGAAAGTTACACAGAGAAAGAAAAAGTGAGAGAGTAAGGAAGAATGAATAGAGGAGCACACCTTCGAATAAATATACATTGCCTGGGTCCTTGTGTCTCTACCAAAGCAGTAAGGGTAAAGACACACTGAGCTACTAGTAGCAGCTACTTGTTGTGGCTACTAAAATAGACAATGCTAATTATTTACTGATAATTGCCTCTACATGTGTTTTAGCAGAGGCAATTCTCAGTATTGTCTATGGCAGGGTATTTTCTGGCATTTAGTAGCTGTGACAAGTAGCTGCTACTAGTAGCTCTGTGTGTCTACACGCTTACTGGAGGCAGATCAATTATTTGGCCCTGACTGTACCTTGGCTCAGCCCAGCCCCCCTCCCCCCCAAATCTGCCCCTAACCTGAAACACCAGCAGTCCCATCCATCTTCCATGACACTGAGCCCCTTGAAATTGGCATTATGTAAATCCACAAATGACTGCGGCTTCCAAAGAGCGTTACTACCTTGGACCCACCAACGTTCTGTCGGTTTTGTTTTTTTGATGCTGTGATCCAGCAGTGGTGGAACCTTAGAATTGATGGAACTCATGTTGGTGTGCTCCTCACAATAATGAAGGAGGACTGGGCATTATTATATCATTTGTAATGTGGCAATTAAAGGCTGAATTATACTTCATTGCCCAAATGGGATGATAGAAATATATATGTATTAATCTAATGCAAGCATCTCTAGTTCTATAAACTCTAAAGTTACCATCTTCTGGATGATTCAGGGAATATTTTTTAAATTCCTAAGCTTTTGAAAAAAAAGGTATTTTTGAAATCTCTCAAACTTTGTCCCGAATACCTTTACCCTTAGATGCCATTATCTGACTAATTAACAAGATAGTCTTGTTTTGGTTTCCTAAAGGCAAGTCCTGTTCAATTATATATTTTAAAAATGCCAATAGGGAAAAAAATCCTAAAAAACTTGTTAGCAGAAACATCTCATTTAACAGCTGTTATACAGAGGCCAAACCGGCCCAGCGAGTTCATTTGCTCAGTCACCACATTATGTACTTTTTAAATAGAATAATGTAGGAAATGAGGCTGTGACCTCCAGAAACTCTGCTCCTGTTCTCTTCCATTAATGCTTTGGGATGATCTCCATGCATGATTGTGTTGAATATGGATTGACAGAAGATCGGTATATTTATGCCAATAAGTATATAGCAGGCTTACTTACATTTAGTATGATGTTAAACACCAGTATACTAAGTAAACTTGTAAGCAGACTTAATTTATTTCTTTTTTTTTGTTATGTTTCGCATTATATGGTTTCTACGGCTTAATTACTCTTGCAACTGGCTAGCAGTTTGGAATTAGACTGAATGATGAAAAGTAGAAGGCCTCAATAAAATATACCCAATAAAAAGTTCATCTGATTTCTGTTTACCACGTTCCTGTCAGTGACCCCCAACAATCAAGTAGTAACTTCTGTTGTAGGCTGGCAAAAGGCAGAATAGAAATGCTAATAATACTTAGAAAAGTGGAATAGGTCCATCTATAGCATACTAAAAGGTAATTTAAAGATAATGTTCACCTCAACTGTGCTCTGCTTAACACTTGACTTCTTGTTGTTCCTGACTTCCTGGTCTAACCTGTGACCTGGTCTAACCTGCTTGGTGCCTGCCTCCTGACATTTCCCCGCAATTGCCAAAGAAACATGAGAAAGAGAAGCCAAAAATGGCAAGTCGGACCCTTGACTACCTTCTCTAAGAACCGAGGTTTACTCATTGACCTAGCAAATGGCCACTATGGTCTCTTTGAGACTTATTTTCATGGTTGGTTGTTGGGGGGTCACTGACAGGAACATGGTAAACAGAAATCAGATGAACTTTTTATTGGGTATATTTTATTGAGGCCTTCTACTTTTCATCATTCAGTCTAATTCCAAACTGCTAGCCAGTTGCATCATTCAATATTCCATCCATGAAGCAAAGTCTGAGTAAACCCCTATATACTTTATATAACAGGTCATTATTCATATTGTTTATGTTTGTAATGTCCTTAAAGATTGTTGTAGAACTGCATATAAGTGGAAGAAAAAGATTGATGATTCTGGCAGTGAGTATATCGGGGGTCTGTAGGGGGCCATTCAGGCCAAGAGTCCTGGCTCTGTGGAACCTAGCAGGCCTATCTCCAGAATGTGCCCCAAAACAAAGTCTGCATATGCTGTGCTGAGTTACTATATGGTTGACAAAAAATGACTGCTTTCATCTGACAGTGTTAAAGGCTACCCCCTAACCCTCCCAAACAGCTACTACAAAACAAAGCACACAGACACTAGACATTTCAGCCATTGTGTAATATCTATTGTAACAGCTCAGCTTGCCATGTATGAAGACACGGCAATAGAACCATTTTGTACGGAACGTGACAAAATGTTTGTGCAATGCTTGTTATTCCACTTCTTTATCTAAATACTTTATAAACATTCCGAGACCAAAGAAAAATGATGTTATATAGTTGGCAAGGAATAAATGAAAATGACTAATACAATACCCTGTATGACTCAATTAAAGCCATGGATGTCTGGAACCAGTCCTTTCCAGCTTTCCATATAGCAGGCTTATTATCCAATTTAAGAGGTGTGCTGGATGAAATTGTATTGTAAATACTCTATTGTTTGCTATGCAATTTGGGCTTTCTAACTCTAATTCCCTCTTATACTATGTATATAAATAATTCTTATGAACACACAATGCAGGTTAACAATAAAATGCGCTATTGTTAGCAATATAATAATACCCTCAACTGAACAAGCCCAACTTTCCCATAGCTAGACTACATTCACAATCTATTCAGATCTAAGGATGCAGCTTTAGATTGCCAAGTTGCTGTCTACCCATTGACTCTTTATGTATCTACACTGAATCCTACTATTATGTAAACCTAAATTTAGAAGCCTTTTGGAAAATCCCTATGTAACCCTGCACCTCTAGAAAGAATATCTTGAGAAGAGAGAACAAATGTAATCTCCCTGGGTGCCCCATCAATTCTCTTCTGCTCTCCTTGTCTCTCATATTGAGGCTTTTCCAAGGCTGAACTGTCTGTGTAACTGATCCAACTTAGGTTGACTATTGCAGGTTTTAAGAAGTGCAGCACTCCATAAATTAGTACGACCTAATTCCCTGCCCACTATGCCAGGTTAACTCACTATCTCTGCATTTTCTTATATGGTGCTAAATATGTATATAGATATGGAAATATTCATTTAGGTCGAGGTCTCTACAAAAAGACTGATAGTTCTTTCTTTCCCATATATACTTATACTATAAATGAACCAGTAGGAACAACACACTATGGTTTCTAGTATAACAAAGGCCTTTTCAGCTGTCCAAATGGAAATAGGAACACTAGTCAAGTGAGACCATACCAACCCATATAATGTAAACTTTGTAACCTTGTATCAATACATTGCATTGAAAATGTATGCTTTGATATTGAACATTGTTGTTTAGCCTAGTGGCAAATTAGTCCTGAAGCTCAGTCCCTGGATACATTTATGTTGCCCATTTATTCTAGGCAAGTGTTTTCTCTACGAAAAATTAAAAGAATGAAGTAAAGAATGAAAAGGCTAATACATACCTGTATATACTCCTCGCCACATTGCATCATAAACATCAACAGTGGAACTTACAATTAGCTCCCCGTACTATATTCAAACACAGTGGTCAGTTTTATCAGGAGCCATTTAATTTGCCTCTGTGTTTTTAAGCATGGGAGGAAACCAGAAGAGCACACAGAAGAAACCCATGCTAAATACATACTCCATAGAGATAGTGCCCCTGGCTGGAATTAGTGCTAACCATGCTGTGTCACCATGCTGCCCACAGGATTACCAGTGTTAGGGTAAGCTTGCATTTTATACTACAAGAAGTTTATCCTACATAATATTTGCCCCATTGGCATTTGATTGTGCAGCTGGCATAGTGCCAAAGCTTATCAGGGGTATCAAGGAACAACAGACACTTATTAAGAAGATATGCAACAGGGGAGATAAATTGTACTCCTTGTATAGTTGACATTTGGGGTTCTCTATCGACCTGAACTGTATAATAGGTCACTTTCCCCAACAATTTTGAAAGCTTCGTATGAATCTACCATCTGGTAATGTGTGCTTCACATCTATGAGACTTTGTAGGGAAACTTCTGCGGTGAGCTTGAAGATAGTATTCCCCCCTATTTGCATCTTCTACCAATCAGCAGTGCCAGACAGAACAAGGATGTTGCTCACAACAAATAAATACTGAACAATGTTGTGGTTATGTGGGTGGCAGTCATTCCCTTCAGCATCTCTAGCCTTTGTCAACAGTAATTACCCCCGCATTGAAAATAATTAATATGGCATAGAATATCCAAGCTATATAGCAAAAAAAATAGATCAGCTGGTCTGGTAAGTTATTCTCAAGCCGTACTTGTTGCACTCAATGAAAGCCTTTATTGTTATATATCTATACTACACAAAAAGTACATATGGGTAATATATTTGTATATTGGTTAGGTTAGTATAGGTTCTTCGCCTATCGCTACCCACACTTGCAAGTTAGAATGTGCCTTTACTATTTCTAGTTACAAAAAAAAAAGTGGCTCTGGTTACTCTGTATATTGCTTTACATCAGGAATCAGATGATCAATGGACTGTCATACAGGTGGTATGGGGGGGGGGCTAGAAATGCTGCTGCCACTGACATCAGAGGAAAGCCTCCATGGCCATGGATAATCCTTTACATTTTGATGTAGTACGTATAAAAACATTACAGTGAAAAACAAAAGAAAATTGTTTTTCAATACAGGTTTCGGACCCCTTATCCGGAAACCCATTATCTGCATTACGGAAAGGCCATCCCCCATACACTCCATTTTAATCAAATTACTTACATTTTTAAAAGTGATTTCCTTTTTCTCTGTAATAATAAAACAGTACCTTGTACTTGATCCCAATTAAGATTAATTAATCCATTGGAGGCAAAACAATCCCACTGGGCTCAATTACTGTTTAAATAATGTTTTTAGCAGACGTTAGGTAAGAGATCCAAAATACGGAAAGATCCCTTATCCAGAAAACCCCAGGTCCTGAGAATTCTGGATAATGGGTCCCATACCTGTATACCATTTAATTTATCAACACCGCCACCCTTTCTGCTGCTAGAAAGACCTATTAGTATTAATGGCGAAGGGGTTAACTGTGTTTCTCTGCAAGTTCTAAATGGCTGTTGAAATTCCCAGTAAATGGGTTAAACACTTAATGAATACACTTTCAGCAGACTGCGTCACTGTGTCACAGCTCTGACATGCCTGTCATTTTCCCATAAGCTTATCTTCTCCTCCCCGTTACATTATTACCTATTCAACGTTGGCTTATAAGTGTTCTAGTGTGCATCGCAGCACAAAGGCAAACTGGGATCATTAGTGCAGTCACGACGGGAGATCTAACTTGTCTTTGCTAAGTAAGTGAAGAATTGTGTTCCTGAATATCTCGGGCAGCCTTTCAGATTAAATCAGGTGCACAAGTCACAAGAAGAATGAATACCAGAGATGTTAAGAAATATTCATTTTTACAATATAATATTGTTGCAAAAGTAGGAATTACAGTGTTCCCATTGTGCATATTGTTTTTGTCAGTATTCTTCACTAAATTCTGCCAATTTTGCACCATGCTACCCCCTATTGACTTTCAAAATAGACATTTACTATACAGTTTACTGAGTCTTAATCCTATTAAACCTACAGGAACCACTGATAATAAAATATCTGACTAGTCCCCCGAATTATGTGCAGCCTTATTCCTTTTAGTTTGCCCCATGCAACTAATTTTTCTCAGCACCTCTGTTCCTTTCCATTATTTATTCTGTCCTGTTACCTGTGTGGAAGGGATAGACCATTATCTAAAATCTCCTCATTTGTTTTTCTACCTTTATTGAAGGGCTTGAAACATTATAGGCAGTGCTGGCTTAGTGTCACCCTCTGAGGAACTGTCATACTATAGAGTTCCAGTACTGTTTAGTTAATGATACCATGATTGTTTCCTACACACATAGTATGAGGGAAGGGTTCTTAATGGTATGACCCAAAAACGAAGTCTAATAAGACCCCAAACCTATACATAAAGAGGCATTTTTATTATAGTGTGTAAGCCAACATCACTTGTGATGTTGCCCATAGCAACCAATCGGCAATTAGATTTAAACAATCATCTACAAGTTTACCAAACGTACACTAAATGCATTGAATTGTCTTCCAGTCCTAGAGGCAAAATAGCAAATAACTGATTGCTATAGGCAACATCACCGGTTGCCTATACGGTATAATAAATATGCCCTATAGTGGTGTCTAGAGTGAGCTGCCTTGCCTCAAAGTCCAGTGTTTTCGGCCATATAGTGTAATAAAACACCCTTATATGAATAAAGGTGTGCTGTACTGAAGTAGCAATAATAATAACTAGTGATGGGTGAAATAATTAGGCAGGCATGGATTCACGGCGAACTTCCGCGTTTCGCCATTGGCGGATTTTTCCGTGAAATGGATAAATTTCAAATAATTGTCCAAAAAAAAAAAACTGACGCACATGTAAAAAAAAAAAGACGACAAATTTTTTTTTCAGCGTTGTGAAATGGGACAGATTCGCTCATCACTAATAATAACAATAATAATAGCGCTAATAATGCCTTATTTCTGTTTTATCAATGGTGATTAAAAAGTACACTGGGGTTTATATAGTAAGATAAACACTATTTATAACCAATAAGCAATTAGATCACATAGTATGTTCAAATCAAATATATGAATTGTTGCCGAATTTGTTGCTTTATAACCCAAATAGCTTTTGTGGACCTCTAAAGACCAGAGGTGATAAAAATGTATAGTTTTCATAATATATATATGAGCGCCCAAGACAGCCTTGGATCCTCTGTCTGATTTTGCCTCTAGGACTGGAAGACAATTCAATGCATTTAGTGTACGTTTGGTAAAGATTGCAAGGCCTACACCCCTCCCTTTGACAGACTTACTTTCAAAGTATGCAATTTAAAAAAAAAAGGATCTGTTATAAAGGAGGGTTAGATGACCACCCTTGTGGATTCTTCTTAAAACAGTCCCACGATGTCCATTAACCTTATTTTCTTTTCCTTGTAATGACTACGTATTTCCTTGCTGGGCTCTGCAGCAATATTTTGTTTGGGATAAATGATGTAGATGTAAAAATATTATTTGGGCGAAAAAGAAAACCTCGCCCATTGAACATTTCCCGTCTGGAGTTGAATACTTCTCTTGCTGATGTCAAGTAAAAAGGGCTGGAAAGCAAAAAAATCCCATCCAATCTATATATTGTGTTAAATGACACGAAGCAGAAAGACTGTCCGAGTATTATGAATGCCACTGAAGCACCGTGCTGTAATATCAGATCCTGCTTCCAAACTAGTAATAAAAACTACAAGCCTGAATATAGTATCAGCGGCTAAGGTCATGGCAGCCAGCATGGGAAATTAATGCCATTCCAAGAATCATTTGGAAAAAAAATAGGGTCACCATCTGTTATTATGAAATCATTTTTTTTTATATTTGATATCATTCTCTCCTGATAACTATTAATAATAACCAGATTTGCTTAGACTTAGCCTTACAATTAAAGTTATAGCGACACTTTCCATATTTAACAGGATAAATTTAAGACAGTCTTTAAATTGTTAGCTCTTTTGGGCAGGTCCCTCTTTACCTTTATTCATTGTACATTGCTGTGGAATATATTGGTGTTTTATAAATGTGTGTTAATAATGAAATAATAATAACTGTGCCTATTGGAATTTAGCTATATGCTATGCCTATAACATTCCATTAAAACCAAATACTTGTACTCAAGGATGCCCTGTGGCCAACAGTACACTGCTGGTTTATTATCTCCAAAATCCAAAAAATTTAAAGCCATAGATGCAAACTTATAGAGAGCCTGCTTCAATCTCACCATTGTAAAATATTGGACCATGGTTTCTAAGTTGTAGGACAGTAACCAACTGGAGAACTCAGAAAGTTGAGGGTGAGATGGGCTAAAATGAGTCAGAAAGCCAGGGCCATAAAGATGTAATTTGCAAGTCTGCTCCCATGATTCAATGAACGAGAGTGAAATTGCTTATATATTAATAAGGAAAACTCGTTCGAATATAAAACTTGAATACCTCCAGAGAAAGTATTTGCCTTGGGGCCTGAAGTATAGGAGATATTGTTTAACAGTTGTTGGACATTTTCATTATGCCCAATCTGTAGCCCTCCAGTAATTGCTTAAATGCAAATCCTAACACACTGTAGAGCAGTGATCCCCAACTAGTGACTTGAGAG
This sequence comes from Xenopus tropicalis, assembly GCF_000004195.4. Classification (NCBI taxonomy): domain Eukaryota; kingdom Metazoa; phylum Chordata; class Amphibia; order Anura; family Pipidae; genus Xenopus; species Xenopus tropicalis. The sequence continues at coordinate 29,535,141 of NC_030686.2, read as the reverse complement.
CAACATGTTGCTCCCCAACCCCTTGGATGTTGCTCTCAGTGCCCCCAACGCAGGTGCTTATTTTTGAATTCCTGGCTTGGAGGCAAGTTTTGGTTGAATAAAAACCAGGTGTACTGTTAAACAGAGCCTTATTTAGCCTGCCAGTCCACATAGAGGCTACCAAATAGCCAATCACAGCCCTTATTTGGCATCCCTAGGTATGTTTTTTACATTTGAAAAAAAGGTTGAGACCCCTGCTGTAGAGCAACAGACTGGCAATTGCCATTTATCTATTTTCTTATTCTAAATTGGAAGGGGCACCATTCTATCAATGTGTTTGCTTTTTTTCTAGGGTTACTGATTTTAACACCCAAACAGCATATCTGATTGGAGTAAAGATATACACAAAACACAGTGCACACATGCAGAAACACACACACACATACATTCTACTGCACATGTTCAACAGAAATGTAGGTATACACAGGACAGTCACAATGCTCTTACAAGGGAGGGACTACAGCCTTCAGCATAGTCTTTTTGCTCTTTGTTGGAGTATCCTGGGAGCTGTGGTTCAGCAATTCTTTTAATATAATTGTGCAGAACCTTTTGCATTCCTCTTAGTTCCTTGTACATAAAGTCATTTGATTATTAGTATCTTGAAGATGAAGTTATTGCTTACGATTAGTTTGTTGACTGTTTAGTAGAATTTTGTAGCAAAGGTTATCTGATTGGTTATTAGTATTTTCTAGATTAAGATCTGATTGAGGCCCTTGGAGCAGATGTGACCCAAGGTTTTTTATGCGCCCCCTCCCTGTCTGCTTAAAGACTGCATTGACTTCATTCTATGACATTTTCATTTTAATTTACTTTCTTTAGATCAGTGTAATCCCTTTATTTAATTTAGGCCCTTGAATATGCTGTATGAGCAATAATCGGCCCACTACATGTAAGAAGTTTGACAGCACTGCCCTAAACAGTAACTTTTTCTCATAGAGAAAGTTATTCCTACAAGGTAGGATAACATAAACCTATTATTGTTTTACAGAAAGACAGATAATAAAGGCAAGTGCATAGCAGAGCAAAAACACATTTGTTTTGTGACTTAATAAACAGCGAGCAGAATTAGGTCAGGTTGGAATGACGAAGCTCATTGTCAGCGCGGGAAGAACACACATCAGGCAGCTGTAACTTCTCAAACAAAGGCCTTTGTTTCACTTGCCAAATGTAAATGATGTGAGATCTGACGCCTCGAACTGAGTGCAGAGGAGGCAGATTGATAACTGCGGTTTTTCCAATTCACCACTGCAATTACGGTTAATAATATATAATTTGGTTGTTTAAAGCTTTTGTAAAGCGACTAAATCACTCCGCATAAAGCCAGTGATTTACTAGGGTAAGCAGGCCTAGAACATACAGTAAGGAAGCGTGGGGTTTAACCCTTGACGTGCCGAGCACAGAGACCAACATGCCTGTAGTTGAAAAAAAAATAGCAGATAATACAAAAAATGTTATATCTCCTATATGTCCATTCTTTAGGGCTCTGGTACACGGGGAGATTAGTCGCCCGCGAGCAGGGAGTTTTGCCGCGGGCGACTAATCTCCCCGTGTACCAGAGCCCTTATATCAAATGCTAGCTCCCTTTTTTTTCAAAGTGCTTTGTTATTCTGCACACAAACTCAATTTATCTACCTATTTTTATTCAGCCAATCTGATGGTTGCTTTTAAACAGCAGAACAGTACACACTAGGGCTCATTAATGAATACAAGTCCAATTTTTGGACGCAAATCACATTTTTTTCTAGCAGCAATGCAGCATTTTCCCACACATCCACATAACTGTGTGCCATGAATCAAGTTGCATCCACCTTAACTTGCAAGCAATGCACAAATTTAAACAGAAACTAGCATATGTATATGTTCTCCTAAATTGTACACCATTCCTCAGCATCTGGGTTAAAATAGTGTAATGTGGGGTAAGTAAATAAGGCATTAGTGACCGATTTACTTCCTGCAAGTTATCTGTAGCTAAAGATGCAACCTGCAAAGGCAAAAGTGGAATTGTAGGCATATTCAGTTTGATTGCTATTCCAGGGCGCCAGTTTGTCAGTGCGTTGCATTGCATGTAATTCATCAGAACAGACTGAAGAGGTGCATTACCACTCCCCACTAGATGCAGACGACTAATAATGGGTGTAATAGCTTTCTGAATAGCACCCATGCTATCATAAATGGGGTTGACTGTCTTCTGATAGGTCACTATGAATTTTGCATAATATAAATCTTCCTTCAAATGGGCCTGTTAAATTTAATTAACAAAACTGGTGAAAAAATTGACCATTTTTAAACATTTCTGATAAAAAAACTTTATTTTTATAAAGTATTGCTATTTCCACTGTTCACCAGACTTCTTTGGGGGTTCTTGATGAAATGTAATCCCCACCCCTGAGCTGGTATGTTCCATCATAAACAAGGAGTTAACAAACACAAAAATGGGCAAAACCTTTGCCACTGTGTGCATCATAGTTTTTTTTAATTGTTTCCCCTGATGAAGACCCTTTATGGGTTGAAACGCGTTGGGATATACTTGTTATGATGTGTTTTTGTATGGAATACATTTTCTCTTTTTATTCAAGTTTTTGAGTGTGCAGATACTTTTTGCTTTCTTGGATTTTTTTGGAGTTACTAAATGGGTTTTCTCCAGTGTCTTTGCACCTCCATTGTTTATTATAATAAAAGGTGTTCGCTTTTACACTTTGCTATATTGATAGTTTACAGTACAGGTATGGGATCCCTTATCTGGAAACTCGTTATCCAGGAAGCTCCGAATTACAGAAAGCCCGTCTCCCATAGACTCCATTTTAATCAAATAATTCAGAATTTTAAAACTGATTCCTTTTTTCTCTGTAATAATAATACAGTACCTTGTAATTGATCCCAACTAAGATATATATATAATTCTTATTGGATACAAAACAATCCTGTTGGGTTTCATTCATGTTTTATTGATTTTTTAGTTGACTTAAGGTATGGAGATCCAAATTACCGAAAGATCCCTTATCCGGAATACCCAGCATTCTGAATAACAGCTCCTATACCTGTATATGAATAGCAGACAAGCAGCTACAGTCGCAAATATGATTCCACAATGGGCAATTTGCGACCCCCTATGTAAAGATGTACACTGAGGCCTTGAGTAAGTAACGGGGAATCTAATAGAGCCATGAACCATTACATACTGTATATTCACAATACTGGGAAAGCTCAGACATTTCCTGATTTTAACATTAAGCTGCTTTATTGATTATGTTGCTGAATATTTAGAAATGAAAAGCACATCTTATTTATCCCAGAGTTTTTTGACTAACAGAGGAGATTGTCCTTATACTGGGTGTTTACACTGAGTGACACTTGTCTACTGATGCATTATTAACAGAGGAGAATTCTTTTGCACAATATATTAACACTGAGTGACAATTTGACTTGTGCAGCGCTACATAATAGTCAAACACTCATCACCTTGAAACCATTTACTTCATAGTTTTGATCCAAAGGAATTTGACGCCCGGAACTCTATGTTTTTTAGCGGAAATAAAATATCTCAATGGGATTTAGATCTTTTGCTTTCCAAATGCAAACACTTGTCACTGAGGCCGTTGAGACGTAACAGCACAAGCCGAATACAAACCCCCCCTTGCCTTTTTATTAAAAGAGTGATATGTGCGTGTTATTGCAAAGCAGGATAGACAGTACAAACACACCGGCTCTTCCTGTCTTTTAGAAAACTGTTGATATACTTTGACCTTCTTTCTTCTTTTGAAGCAGCATCGCATAGTACTGTCTGCCAGATTTAAAGTTTTATAGGGCAGCATTGCACAAAAAAAAATCTAAACCCAGAGCAACTATTTGAGATTGTTTATGGGAATAGTGTCACGATCTCCCTGAGGAGACGCTGTGGAGTACCAGGAAGGTGGGAGCCTGAAGACGGGGTAACCCGGAGTGTAACCATAGGTCACAGAACTGGTGTCAGAGGCCATGTTGATAGTGAAGAACTTTTAATAAACTTAGTGACTTAACAGTGCACACAAAGGATATACAGACTGAATCTTGAACGGCAGGCAGAGGCAGAATCCAAAACAGGCAAAAGGTCAGGGCAAGCGGCAGTCAAGCGAAGTAAAGGACAGGCCAAGGTCAAGACCGGGAAATCAAGGCAGAACTAGAAAGGACTCAGGAACAAGGCAGAAGGCAGGATCTGGACACGGAACTGGAGCTTGGAACCAGCGAGAACAAGGACACAGACACAGGAACAGGAACAGGACGGCAGGGTCACGAAAGACAATTAATGACCAAGCAAGGGGCAATGGTCAGGGAAAGGCATGAGGTTAATGAGGTGGGCGGAGGAAAGGGAGCAGACAAAGTAGGAGACAAGAGAAGAAACAGACAGACTGAAATGCCTCAAGTGGCTATAGAGGCAAATTCATGCCGTCAGGAACACCCCAAGTGGGGTTCGAATCCCGCTGATCCTGACAAATAGCTTGGATTTGGCATAGGCCAGATAATATTGCCGGTACAGCCCATAAAGCATGGCATTTTCAAAAGGCAAACCAAATGGTTATACACCACAGCCACCATTGTTCAGGTACAGCGTGGACTGTTATGAGGTGCCTGGTCACTTTACCATGAGGGGGGCACTGGCTGACTAATGAAAACCTACTTAAAGGAGGAAGGAAAGGTAAAAACTAAGTAAGCTTTATCAGAAAGGTCTATGTAAATACAGCCATAAGCACTCACAGAAACACTGCGTCCTCTATCAAAAGAAATACAGGATTTCTTGTCTCCTTTTTTGGGAACATTTACTTTCCGGTATCTGACTTCCTCTCTTTTAGGGCTCCTTCACAAACACAGTGTTCATGGGGGCCTTAGTCAAATAACTTGTACTGGGCCTCAAGATTTCTTATGGTGGCACTGTACGCCAGGCAATATATATATATATCTCTTCAGTATCACAATTTTATGAGAACCAACAGTAAAGGAGATGGAAAGTCATTTTGGCATTTTACTGCCAAAAATGCACCGCATTAGTGCCACCTAGAACACTATATTTATTCTGCAGAAAGCTTAATCATGCCTGAGTAAAGAGCCCTAGAAGCTCCCTCCGTTTGTTTAAGATTGCAGCTGCCATTTTAGCTTGGTCTTCATAGCTTCCTGCTGTAGGCTGGTAGCTCAGATTACACATTCCTAAGGGAGCAGGGAGTACATTTTATGAATTCTTATGGGGGGGGAGCGGGAGAGGGGAGAGAGGAGAGAACTGCACAGACTCTGGCCCCAGGAATGAAGGATTTTTCTGAGAGAGGAAGTCAGATACCTAAAAACATGTTTACAAAAAAGGAGACCAGAAATCCTGTGTTTCTTTTGATAGAGGACTTTTCTGTGAGTGCTTATGGCTGACCTTTCTGATAAAGCTTACTTAGTTTTTACCTTTACTTCTTCTTTAACAAACAAGTTAATTTCACACCAAATTCCCAGTATGCAATGTATTAATTCTATTATGATGACACGAAGATGCACAAGGATCCCCTAAATAGGAAACAGTAGTAGAATTAATATTTTTGTAACTTTCCAGAGAGCCTTCTGTCCATTACAGGGAAAGGCTTTTGATCTTAAAATGATCAGCATAGAACTTAACACTGGTCAGTGTTCACTGCAATACAAATCATACTGCTCTCCATTTTGTATAGAAAGTAAGGCGTGTCGAAAGAATTCAGCTTCCGTTCTGATGTCTCTTTCTGGCAGCTGAACACTACTGGCATTTTTAATTACATTACCATTGTACAACACTAAGTAGAATCATTTCACTGTTGTTCAGACACAAAGTAATGTATGTAAAACAGTATGACTTCAACCATGAGGCAATCCTGTTTCATGTTGCCATTATATTGTTAAATGCATCTACTGAGTAGTTCAAATTGCTCTACTGTACCATGGGGATTGAAGCCTGGGAACTCATACTTAGCTAGACGTGTATCGATAATTTTAACTCTTACAAGTGGCGGCTTTTAGCCATACTGTATGTTCTTATTAGGCTTCATTTATTATGTCCAATCAGCCACTACAAACTATTCTGGTTGCCATAAAGATACCATTTCACCCAGTGGAATTCAGTCAGTTAATCATAAGGTTGAATATGGTTATAGCATAAGTGAGTGGCCCTTGAGCAAGTTCCAGGTGGGTCACAATTACACACACATTCACAGTTACACACACATTCACAGTTACACACACATTCACAATTACACACACAATCACAGTTACACACACATTCACAATTACACACACAATCACAGTTACACGCACATTCGCCGTTACACGCACATTCACAATTACACACACAATCACAGTTACACACACATTCGCAGTTACACACACATTCACAATTACACACACATTCACAGTTACACACACAATCACAGTTACACACACATTCACAATTACACACACAATCACAGTTACACACACATTCACAATTACACGCACATTCACAGTTACACGCACATTCACAATTACACACACAATCACAGTTACACACACATTCGCAGTTACACACACATTCACAGTTACACACACATTCACAGTTACACACACATTCCCAGTTACACACACATTCGCAGTTACACGCACATTCGCAGTTACACGCACATTCGCAGTTACACGCACATTCGCAGTTACACGCACATTCACAATTACACACACATTCACAGTTACACGCACATTCACAGTTACACGCACATTCGCAGTTACACGCACATTCGCAGTTACACGCACATTCGCAGTTACACGCACATTCGCAGTTACACGCACATTCGCAGTTACACACACATTCACAGTTACACGCACATTCGCAATTACACGCACATTCGCAGTTACACGCACATTCGCAGTTACACGCACATTCGCAGTTACACACACATTCGCAGTTACACACACATTCACAATTACACACACAATCACAGTTACACACACATTCGCAGTTACACACACATTCGCAGTTACACACACATTCCCAGTTACACGCACATTCCCAGTTACACGCACATTCGCAGTTACACGCACATTCGCAGTTACACGCACATTCGCAGTTACACGCACATTCACAATTACACGCACATTCGCAGTTACACGCACATTCGCAGTTACACGCACATTCGCAGTTACACGCACATTCGCAGTTACACGCACATTCGCAGTTACACGCACATTCGCAGTTACACGCACATTCGCAGTTACACGCACATTCACAGTTACACACACATTCAGTTACACACACATTCACAGTTACACACACATTCACAGTTACACACACATTCACAATTACACACACATTCGCAGTTACACACACATTCACAGTTACACACACATTCACAATTACACACACATTCACAATTACACACACATTTGCAGTTACACACACATTCACAGTTACACGCACATTCACAGTTACACGCACATTCACAGTTACACGCACATTCACAGTTACACGCACATTCACAGTTACACGCACATTCACAGTTACACACACATTCACAGTTACACACACATTCACAATTACACACACATTCAGTTACACACACATTCACAGTTACACACACATTCGCAGTTACACACACATTCGCAGTTACACGCACATTCACAGTTACACACACATTCACAGTTACACACACATTCACAGTTACACACACATTCACAGTTACACACACATTCACAGTTACACGCACATTCACAGTTACACACACATTCACAGTTACACACCCTTCATACAGTGCAGTATTCCGCAGAAAAAGGTCCCATTTGTGCATGAAGCCTTTTACATTTTGGGCCTGTGCTGCACAGATGTGGAAAGAATGACAATGCAAATGATTTTAAAAAATGAATTAGGCCACACAGATGGTTCAGTTAAATATAAAAGCAATAAATAAGACCAAAATTCGACCAAACATCAAAATAAATGCATTCATTAATAAAATGAAATCTCTTTCTTGTTTCCTTCTATGCAGCTACAGCTAAGTAAAAAAACACGTCTGTGTGGCCCATTGACATTCCCTCAGAATAATTTGTCTGAAAATAAAGTATTTATTGAATTTATGCTTCAGTATTCCACATAATTAAGCAATTGCTATATTTAGTCTTCAAGAATCAGCAGTGGAGAATTTCTGAATTCCCTCACAAGGACTTTATCAATAACAGAGGCACGCTAGATGTCAATGGGCTTGACCTTTACTCTTATATAGATATTTTCAGAACATTCCCTCTATATCAAACCTTAAGAACAACCAACACAAAAAATGGTTAAGTATCTAGTGACCTAAAAATCTGTTTTCAAGAAATATATATATATGCATTTTTGTTCCCTTAGATCAGTGATCCCCAACCAGTGGCTCACAAGCAACATGCACACCAACCCCTTTGATGTCGCTCCCTGTGGCCTCAAAGCATGTCTTTATTCTTTAATTTCTATTTTGGAGGCATCAAGACCATGTGTAGTCTGCCAGTCCACATTGGGCTACTTATTAACCAATCCGAGTCCTTATTGGTTATTGTTTTTTGTGCTTGTGTTGCTCCCCATCTTTTTTTTCATTGAAATGTTGTTCACTGATGAAAATGATTTGGGATACTTGCCTTAGATACTCCTGGAGTCCCACCCTACATGGCTGAATGGCTAATTAAACTGATTTTTACATATGTCTGTAACCTTGTTATTAGCCAAGTAGAACCAAATGTCAGGCATCAACATGAATGGGGGGGGGGGGGGGGCATTGGTACCAAAAATGCCTGAAAACCACTGGCATAAAGTAAGAGATTGGTTATGAATTATTTTAACTTTATACTGAGGGGCTTCAAGCCTTACTACTACTACTACTGCTACTACTACTACTCAAGCCTTACTACTAAAAACATGTTGAACCTAATTATACTTGGCTTATGAAGTGCAGTTGGTACTTAAAACCTAAATATTAGTGATGAGCGAATCTGTCCTGTTTTGCTTTGGCGAAAAATGTGCGAAATGCTGATCACATGCAACTTTTCTGACAAGCAATGACTTTTTGATGTGATTACACCTTTTTTTTTTTTTACGTGACCGTGAATTTTTCACTGTGAAAATTTGCTGAATTTTAGCAAAACAATTCGCCAGTGGCAAAATGCGAATGTGAATCCATGCCTGGCAAACAAATTTGCTTATCACTACTTAATAGAACATCAAGTATATTTCTTGAACTTTGCCATCATTATGCAAAAATTACAGTGTTTTCTGAATTTAAGTAAGTTTCTTAGATTTTGTCTAAATTATACAATAAAAATATGTTTGGACAATCCTTTTAAACCAAAATACATTTTGATTTAATTTCATTTTTTTAGGAACTTAGTAAACATCAAGTAGTGGAGTTGGGTTATTAATATAGGTGTTAAACGGCACCTGTGCCTATAGCAAGTAATATGGTGCAACTTGTAGTAAACTGATCAAAACGAAGGGCTTATAGATAATGGACTTCCCGATAATAGATCCCATACCAGGAAATAATATGATCATTTTATAGTAGTCTTGCTTTCAGTCTTGCTTTAGGCAGGAATTCTACATATACAATACATTCATGAGTACTTGTCTTACAAGACAAACAGTAGGATCAATTACCCTTTATGTGAAAGGTGCATTTATGGTTAGCGGCCTGTTGCCTGGGAAGGCCTTTGTCTTACTTAGCTGTGTAAGCTGTGGCTGAGGCAAACAAAACCACTGAAGTTTGAAAATACATAAATTTGAACCACTGATGTAAATAAATGAAAAGAAAATAGTGCAGTGTTAAAGGGAAACTAGTGTGAAGAAATAGTAACATAGTAAATTAGGTTGAAAAAAGACATGTCCATCAAGTTTAACCTTAATGCCTATATATAACCTGCCTAACTACTAGTTGATCCAGAGGAAGGCAAAAACCCCATCTGAAGCCTCTCTAATTTGCCTCAGAGGGGAAAAAATTCCTTCCTGACTCCAAGATGGCAATCGGATCAGCTCCTAGATCAACTTGTATGTACTAAGAGCTATCTCCCATAACCCTGTATTCCCTCACTTGTACTGAGAGCTATCTCCCCTACCCCTGTATTCCCTCACTTGTACTGAGAGCTATCTCCCATACCCCTGTATTCCCTCACTTGTACTGAGAGCTATCCCCCCTACCCCTGTATTCCCTCACTTGTACTGAGAGCTATCTCCCCTACCCCTGTATTCCCTCACTTGTACTGAGAGCTATCTCCCCTACCCCTGTATTCCCTCACTTGTACTGAGAGCTATCTCCCCTACCCCTGTATTCCCTCACTTGTACTGAGAGCTATCTCCCATACCCCTGTATTCCCTCACTTGTACTGAGAGCTATCTCCCCTACCCCTGTATTCCCTCACTTGTACTGAGAGCTATCTCCCCTACCCCTGTATTCCCTCACTTGTACTGAGAGCTATCTCCCCTACCCCTGTATTCCCCCACTTGTACTGAGAGCTATCTCCCATATCCCTGTATTCCCTCACTTGTACTGAGAGCTATCTCCCCTACCCCTGTATCCCCTCACTTGTACTGAGAGCTATCTCCCATAACCCTGTATTCCCTCACTTGTACTGAGAGCTATCTCCCATAACCCTGTATTCCCTCACTTGTACTGAGAGCTATCTCCCATACCCCTGTATTCCCTCACTTGTACTGAGAGCTATCTCCCCTACCCCTGTATTCCCTCACTTGTACTGAGAGCTATCCCCCCTACCCCTGTATTCCCTCACTTGTACTGAGAGCTATCTCCCATAACCCTGTATTCCCTCACTTGTACTGAGAGCTATCTCCCATAACCCTGTATTCCCTCACTTGTACTGAGAGCTATCTCCCATAACCCTGTATTCCCTCACTTGTACTGAGAGCTATCTAACCTACCCCTGTATTCCCTCACTTGTACTGAGAGCTATCCCCCCTACCCCTGTATTCCCTCACTTGTACTGAGAGCTATCCCCCCTACCCCTGTATTCCCTCACTTGTACTGAGAGCTATCTCCCATAACCCTGTATTCCCTCACTTGTACTGAGAGCTATCTCCCCTACCCCTGTATTCCCTCACTTGTACTGAGAGCTATCCCTCCTACCCCTGTATTCCCTCACTTGTACTGAGAGCTATCCCTCCTACCCCTGTATTCCCTCACTTGTACTGAGAGCTATCTCCCATAACCCTGTATTCCCTCACTTGTACTGAGAGCTATCTCCCATAACCCTGTATTCCCTCACTTGTACTGAGAGCTATCTCCCATAACCCTGTATTCCCTCACTTGTACTGAGAGCTATCTAACCTACCCCTGTATTCCCTCACTTGTACTGAGAGCTATCCCCCCTACCCCTGTATTCCCTCACTTGTACTGAGAGCTATCCCCCCTACCCCTGTATTCCCTCACTTGTACTGAGAGCTATCTCCCATAACCCTGTATTCCCTCACTTGTACTGAGAGCTATCTCCCCTACCCCTGTATTCCCTCACTTGTACTGAGAGCTATCCCTCCTACCCCTGTATTCCCTCACTTGTACTGAGAGCTATCTCCCCTACCCCTGTATTCCCTCACTTGTACCAAGAGCTATCTCCCATAACCCTGTATTCCCTCACTTGTACTGAGAGCTATCTCCCCTACCCCTGTATTCCCTCACTTGTACTGAGAGCTATCTCCCATAACCCTGTATCCCCTCACTTGTACTGAGAGCTATCTCCCATAACCCTGTATTCCCTCACTTGTACTGAGAGCTATCTCCCATAACCCTGTATTCCCTCACTTGTACTGAGAGCTATCTCCCATAACCCTGTATTCCCTCACTTGTACTGAGAGCTATCTCCCATAACCCTGTATTCCCTCACTTGTACTGAGAGCTATCTAACCTACCCCTGTATTCCCTCACTTGTACTGAGAGCTATCCCCCCTACCCCTGTATTCCCTCACTTGTACTGAGAGCTATCCCCCCTACCCCTGTATTCCCTCACTTGTACTGAGAGCTATCTCCCATAACCCTGTATTCCCTCACTTGTACTGAGAGCTATCTCCCCTACCCCTGTATTCCCTCACTTGTACTGAGAGCTATCCCTCCTACCCCTGTATTCCCTCACTTGTACTGAGAGCTATCTCCCATAACCCTGTATTCCCTCACTTGTACCAAGAGCTATCTCCCATAACCCTGTATTCCCTCACTTGTACTGAGAGCTATCTCCCCTACCCCTGTATTCCCTCACTTGTACTGAGAGCTATCCCTCCTACCCCTGTATTCCCTCACTTGTACTGAGAGCTATCTCCCATAACCCTGTATTCCCTCACTTGTACTGAGAGCTATCTCCCCTACCCCTGTATTCCCTCTCTTGTACTGAGAGCTATCTCCCATAACCCTGTATTCCCTCACTTGTACTGAGAGCTATCTCCCCTACCCCTGTATTCCCTCACTTGTACTGAGAGCTATCTCCCATAACCCTGTATTCCCTCACTTGCTAAAAAGCCATCCATCCCCTTCTTGAAGCTATTTAATATAAATATATATATAGGGATACCCAACCAGTGGCTCAGGGGCAACATGTTGCTCACCAGCCCCTTGGATGTTGCTCTCAGTGCCCCCAAACCAGGGAGTTATTTTTGAATTCCTGACTTGGGGGCACGTTTTGGTTGAATAAAAACAAGATTTACTACCAAATAAAGCCCCCTGTAAGCTGATAGTGTGCATAGAGGCTGCCTAATAGCCAATCTTAGCCCTTATTTGGCTCCTCCATGAACTTTTATGATACTTGTGTTGCTCTCAAAATCTTTTTACTCATGAGTAAGAAAGGTTGGAGATCCCTGATTTAAGGTAAGGCAGTGTAATTATGTGACACCATTATTTATTCCTGGAATGTAATGCATTTTTCAGGAAGAAACCATAAGCTCTAAAGCTAGCCACATACGGTAAGAGCTACTCATTAGGTAAGGTCAGCAAACAAACAGATCTTTGCCTCGTCTGGCCAGAAAGGCATTGGGCAAAATTATGAGGGCACTGGGAGAACCATCACGCAAGTTTACATCAATGTGCTGATGCAGTTATCAGCCAATAGAATTTTTAGGACTTTCCAATAGATATCTGTCAAGTTTTCAACCAGATATTGATTGTGCAGGCAGCCAGGAGCAGCCAATAAATGAGCCAAGATGGAAGTTTCTGGTGTCCCGTGTATGACCACCATTACACTTTAGCACAAGTGTGTTGACTAGTTTTTTTTTTTACTGGTATGAACAAAAGAGGAGTCAAGGTCTTTGATATTTTATTTTATTTTAGAAATAATAAAATAAGACATAATATTAATTAAAAAAATCTGTACAATCCAGAATCTGTGCAGTACATTTTAGGAAGACTTTGATACAATAAAAAAAGGCTACAACCAGAAATGAAATATTTACAATGATTGTCAGAAGCTGTCCAAACCAGAATCAGCATTGGCTAAAGATGGTGACCAGGCCGTGCCATTTGGCCTTTACTAGGCCAGCAGCAGCCAGAGTTTAAAGACATTACAGTACATTTCCTCATGTAGTTACCCCAATATCAGAGCAGACATAACAAAAGATAAAAGAATAATGCAAGTTTAAACCCTTTGTCTTTACCCAAAAGACTGAAATCTAATATAAATATGAAGACATTCCCAACTTCAGCTTTTAAGGGAAATCCTGCCATCGAATTTTCTAACTCGTAATAAATATAATAATTTACCCACATTCCATTATGTAACATTTGAGGAGGGGATTTGTCTTTTTGCCTAGCCATCTAGACCAGTCGTTTGTAATATTCTTTCATCTATAAATATTTTTTCCTGCTTATTTAAAGCCAAACAATGAACACTGAATTTAACATACGAAAGACCCACGAGGTTAACAGGCAGCGTATTAGCCAACTGGCTGTAAGGTGCATAGGCCTGGGTGACATTGGCTGATAGACCCAAATAAAAGTCTAGGGTTAAAGAGACCAGGACTTTCCTTTTAAATCAGGATAATAGACAAATGAATCCCTGAAAGTCAGCAATTACACCCAAACCCCCAATCCCTGTTGGGCGTTCCACTCTGGCAGTAAAAAAAAAAAACTAGAAAAACCACAGTATAAATGTTGAATTGGATTGCAAGAGAAAAAGGCATCTAGTGATCTACAGCATGTTTTTGTAAAGCTACCACAAAAAGGACATCTCCCAAAAATGTATATATAATATCTTCACTGCAAAAGCATCGGAAGATGAGAAAACAATATGGATTTTGATAACTCGACAAATATTTATACATACATATATTTACATAAAATACACTCCATATGTGTTTTCACGTGCAGTGTTCTGTTAAGACATTCTTCTAATGTCTCTTTTCAAGTATTTCAGGAAGAAAAAAAATAAAAATAAGATACCTTCGAACGCATAAAAAATTTCCACCCTTAATATTTAAAAATCCTGTGCCTCTGTTAGCTCCTGAACACAAAATAAAGATGTGAGCATTGCTGCAGTCTCATTGAGGATGAGCAATAGCGAGATACTAAATAGTCCTAACTATGAAACCTGGGGAGGAGGGCTCTCAAACCTAAAACTGATCATTATATTTAGATGACGGGATTTCAAAATTCAGCATGATACTGAACATCAAGGCTTATTTTTTTCAGTCCCCCACAGCTTCTCTGCAAATAAAAGTCTGGATAAGTGTCTTTATCAGCAGAGAAACTGTGCAGAGAAGCTTCAGTGAATAAAGGTGGCTTTTAACAACCACCCACACACGCATGTATTATATTTTGTGTGTGTCTCAGACATACGCAAGAACATATTGAAATCTTTGTGAGGTCTATAGGTTAGCAAGTGGATGGGGAGAACTGCTGTAACATACTGGTACCCAAACTGTGGCGGCAGCATCCCTGGGTGGGCTTGGGCATGGGGTCTCAGACTGCAGACCAGTAAGAGTGAGATCTGGGTAGAAAGACTATTTGCTTTTCCCCAAACTAGGAAGCCCAGTGTGGGGGTAACGCAAAATTCTAACTTGCTGTTTTAGATATTCTTAAAAAGACAGCTGAATGGCTCATACAACAATGTTATCCTATATCTGTAACTCCAGTGGGCCGTGATCACCAAAGGGCACCAAAGTATGTTACAACATTTTTTCCCATCCATAGCCACAACCTTGGAAATCTTCTAGAGGAAGCACTGACTATTAAGCCACTTTTATTTTTAGTCTCAGGGCAGGAGCAGCCATTTTGAAATTTAAGATCAATCATTCCAGTTCAAAAGTGCTTTCCTAGTAGGTAAATGAATATTAGCAACCAATTATTCTTTATAGGTAAGAGGCAAAATTGAATCAACAACATGGTGTTACCTATAAACACACAACATTCTTCTGGGTCTGAGGGGAAAAAAATCCTATTCAAATTATAAACTTTAACTTTTAATTTTTAATGGCTTGTTCGTGTACTAACACTGAATAGTCTGCATTCCATACAATTATTACACATTTTTTTCATTAAAAACCTTCAGTTCCGTTTCAGAATAAGTGCACATCTGCCTGGTAAAGACAAAGGGTTATGTCTGCATGTAACCAGCGACAATGAAACAAATAATTAAGAATTTTGAAACTATAACAGATTCTAATTGGTTGGTAACTACAGAACACTTTCAAATGAAAAAGACCATGCTTAAATAAATAACATATGCCCCTATCACTGGGACCTTCTGAGGTTTGTAGATTTAATTAAATTCTAGGTATCAACTCCCAGAATTCACTGGACGTCACTTATACCTCTAATTGGCATTTCATTTTTTTTTTGTTTGTTTTTATAGACTTTTATATACATTTGGCGTCAAATACCAAAAATAATTGATAACCTTATTAAAAATGTACACTTTTCGAAAGAAAATAAAAATTGTCTGGGGGATCATAAAGAGGCTGTTGTGCGGTCAGAGCCAAGAGGGGTGGAAGGTAAGTCAAAGTGCATAGAAATCAAGTTGGAGTTTATCTGTATTAGTGATGTGCGGGTCGAGAAATACTCAACCTGCACCCGACCCTAACCCTACCCAACCCGGCTTCTCCCCATAATTTATAGACCCGCACCCATGCTGGACGCGCACCTATAAATTCCCAAGCCGGAACCAAAAAGCTGGCAGTGTTATATCTCGGGCAGGGATCTTGAGCGGAAGTGCTCAACCCGAACCCACCCGCGACCCGCAGGTGATGTGCCGAGGTCGGCCCGAACCCCCGGGTATGGCCCGGCCCACACATCACTAATCTGTATCAATAAGACGCTCTGTGTGTTTTACAAATTTGTGTGTGCACTAGAAAAACAAAGAGCAAAGAGATAAAAAAAAGAACTAAAAGAGACCTTCAGCTGTGGTGTGCTGAACTTTAAAAGGGGCCACACTAATCAGCAACACTAAGAAGGATATTATACCACCAGCTATATAAAGTGATATCTGATTTTTATAATCAGTGGGGTATGTCACACTCCCTGGAGCTTTGGGAGCATTTGTCCTGTAGCCTTAATCACTTATTTGGTGGAATGTTATGCCAGTGAAAAGTAGGTGGAAATGTCCCATGCATGAAGTTCTTTAGTATTACCAGACTTTGACATTATCCTTGTAAGAGGGAATATACCCCCCCCCCACACACACACACAAAGAATAACAAATGTCTAAAACCTGTTATGTTTGTGTCTTGAACTTCATGACTATCAATAATAAAATAACTCCATATCATAAAATACTCTTTGGTTGTTGTCTTCCCTTTTAACAAATACATTAGCAGCAGGTAAATCAAATTTTAATGAACTTCCACTTGGACTTCAGTTTCACTGTGGGTTCCATTACTTTAAAGGTTCTGACCTTTGCAAGAGTGACGGATCCTAGCAACACCAACTTGTTCTGGTTTAAATACCAACAATACTATTGACCAAGTTAAAAACCACCCTTTCATTGCAGGACATTTTGTTAAGGGCCTGAAGGCCTTCACAGGTTTGAAAAGACCGTTCATTAGGACAAGATTATTTTTAATGGCATACAGTTTTTAAAATACTGTAAAAGAGTTCAGGGCCTATATGATCTTAATTATATAAATGCACTTGTTTCAACAGTACAGAAATAGTTAAAGCCTATTCACAGAGATAAAGCTGAAGCAAGGGGGGGGGGATTTTTATCCAATAAATAAGTCATCATAAGAGTATTTATGGGAGTATGTACGTAACAAATCCCTTTCAATAAATTAATCTACATTACCCCGCCTACACTGTGAACTCTTAGACCGCCCTTGTCAGCTGACACAAAGAAAAATGTCAATATGGCTCACATCTGGTGCTACATACCAACAAACTCCCAGCCAAACTAAAGGAATGAATCAAAGATTTCACTTTTCCATGTTTACAGTTATTAGAAACTCTTTTACAGTATCATCTGCTCCAAATAATCATTTTTTCCAATGTGTTCCATCAGTTCCAAATGAGATTCTTCTTTTTCCAACGCCTTTTTTGTATTTTTGTTTGATACAAGATCAATCCACCATTTGCCTCTCCCCTTTCTCTCAAAATAAACTCCCTGAACTCTGCAAACATACAAATTATCCATAGCAGCTATATATAAAACTCCAACACGCTCAGAAGAACTTTAGTGTATGCCTGTCAGTTAATACCCCCAAAAATACGATCTTGTCTGAGTCTTGAGATTGATTCTGAAAAGCCTATGGTAAGACTAATACTTGTGTTCTAGGACCAAATATCTGAGGGCAAAATACATTTTCTGATTCACTGTCAAACCACAAAATTTGGAATGTCATTTTTTTTCTAAAAAAAAAGTGAAATTGTTTAATTTTGTGATTGCCCAGAAGAAGACCTTGTTTTGTATCAGTTACAAGACTATTATGTATAGAATCTATTTCAATACCTGCTGATAGGTAGCAATTTCTAAAAAAAAAAAAAATCTCTTTACCAGGGATCTGTTCCAGATTTTTTGTAGTTCTAGTTCCTAATGTCTTTGGTTTTTTATCAAGATTTTGTATTGATTAAAAAGTACACTTATAGAGAGGCCCCAGTACTCTGCCTGTGCAGTATTCTGTAGGCTGCTTCAAAACTGATGGGGGTAAGGTCATTTTGGCTAGAATTTCTAGGAGCATGTTTAAATAGTGTGCATTACTACACTTGAACTTTCATGTTTGGCATTTAAGGGCCAACACTTCTATGATGCCTCTTTCTCCTCAATACGTAAGAAATACAATACAAAAATGTACACCACTGCAACATGAAGTAGGTGTAGGTACATAGCAGCATTTTAGAATTTAAGGCAGACTTTTGCCTATTGTTATGCCATTAAAAATGGACTTGTTCCCAATATTAGATAAAACTGAAAACTTAACAAGCTTGCCTGCAAGTTCAAGTTTTGTCAAAAATATAATAACAATATTTATATATATATATATATATATATACAAATTTTACAACATTATGTGCCTTCTGATTACACTTGAAATCGTTTAGTGCTTTAACTTTCCATCTGATCATTTTAAAACATGCTGTATTTAACCCTAGAGCAACTGGTGTAAAAGGTTAGGATACCAGACTGTGGTATGTGTGAGCCAGAGGTCAAGAAATGGTACTGCGGGAGCTCTGTGCATTCCTATACAGCACCTTCTATATAGCACTATATGGGTTGTGTCCAAGGACATCACATCTGCAGTTGCTTTTCTGCCATCCTTGGCTTCCCGGCTGATTTTCTTTAAAAACCCTTACCTAGTGTACCAAGGTCTGAGAACTGAAATGAGCCCATGCCCAGCATTTGGTGCTGACCAATCATTTTGAGAAAGCAGTTTATGAGTCATATTTCAGATTCTCGCCTAAGAGGTCTGGGTTCAAGAGGAACCTGGTTGCGATGGTCCATTTCAGGATGCATGTCTGTGCTCATGCTGTCGGGAACCCCATTGTCACTGCCTTCCTCCTCTTTGCTTGTGAGAGATATTTCATTCTCATAACAAAAGGTGTTCGTATTTGAAAGAATGTACTTCTTCTCAGCTAAGTCCCTGGCACAACAAAGAGGAGTATTGGGCACTTCATATGTTTTGTGGAATCGTGAATAATCAACTTTGTAATAATTTCTCTCTTCAAAAAGAACAGGTTCATAGCGGTGGCCCCATAAGATTTCGCTCGCCAGGTAGGAGCTCCTGCACTGTGTGGTCATTGCTGTGGCTTCTACCATGCCTTCCAGTATCACAACTATTTCAAAGTCAGAATTGTCCAAGTCTTGTTTGCTAAGATCATATAAAGGGCTTTCTTCATTAATTTCATGAACAATTGTTATTGGAGAAACTAGAAATATTCTGTCTATTCCACTATCAAAACCAACATTGATGTCTATTTGATCCAAGGGGATGTATTCCCCTTCTGAAGTAATGCGAGATTTCAAGAGCTGGGCCCTCACGTGAGCTTCAACCAGGTGGCTTTTTCGCAAGTTTCCTACTCGCCACATCAAGCACAACTTCCCATCTCGCATGGCTATTACTGCGTTGTCACTAAATACAAGAGTTTCATTTCTCTTTTTTGGCTTGGCCATTTTAGCCATCACTGCTCCAATTATAAAGGCATCAATTATGCAGCCCACAATAGATTGGAAAACCACCATGAACACTGCAATGGGGCATTCGTCTGTGACGCACCGGAAACCATAGCCAATTGTCGTCTGTGTTTCAATGGAGAAAAGGAAAGCAGCTGTGAAGCTGCTGACTTGGGTGACACATGGCTTGTGGCTTTCTGGGGCACCTAAGTCTTCGTGTAGCAGAGCAATTAGCCAAAAGACACAGCCAAAGAAGAGCCAAGAAAGAATGAAAGCAAGGCAAAAGATGACCAGCATCCACCGCCAACGAATGTCCACACATGTGGTGAAGATATCAGATAGATATCGTTGTCCTTTCTCACTGACATTAATAAACTGGACATTGCAGTGTCCATCTTTCTTCACAAACCGACTCCGACACTGTTGCCGGGTATGGATTTTGCTTTTTCCGTTCCCATATCCATTAGCAACTGCCATTGTGGCCAACTTCATCCCGTCCTCTTCTGAAGACACAACGCTGTAACGGTTGGTTCGCACGCTGCCCATCACTTCACTTGAGGACTGCGGTGCTTCTGCTTTTGAAAACAGTCTTAGTTTCTGCAAAATTCTTTGGAGAAACAGTTTTGAACGCTCAAAGGGAACACACACAGCGGAAAAAAAAAAGATGGAGAGATTTCTTTCTCTGTAGAACCTTGGCCTCACCAAGGATGACTTTCTGGCATTTGCAGCTTTCGTAACAGAATCTCGTTGTCAGGTAGACATAATGGTCTGCAAGAGAAAAAAAATCAGAAATGTCAAAATATAAAGAAGCAATACAGTAAAAGTAAATCCACAGACTTGCTGCTTATCAGTACTACAATGGACTGCAGTTAGAAGACATTTTCAATATCATAGAGAACCACCACCACCTAAAAAAATGCTGTATTTAATATACTAAACATTCTGTATCAGCCCAATGGTTTAGTAGCCCCTTCAGCAGTAATAAACCAGGCCTTTAAAATTTTGCATAGGGGAGAGCTACTGAGAGCATCTTTGGAGGCACATTTTTTCACTGCTATAGGGATGCTAAAGCACCAGAATAATTTATATGTGGTGGAGTACCTTCCCAATAATTTTAGTGCCGGTCATCTGGTACATTAAATTATCTATGTGTTTCAACCAGAGGCACAGGTGAGGAGACAGGCCAGATCAGAAAGCACACAGAAGATAAGTTGAAGCGATCTGGTGTGCCAAAACATAAGTATCACAGAGCAGCTGTACATGAGGTACAACAGCCATTGTTTTTAATAAAACTAAATGAGCATAAAATGTTCTGAAGCTTTTGCTTCCATTGACATACATATTAATTATAGTATGGGACTTAATACAGTCAAAGATAAGATAAAAATATTTTTTTCATGACCTTTTCATGTCCATATTTTCTTGCACAAATAATTGCAGACTGTTGCAGCAATGAACCAGTTAATAAGCAGATTATGTTACCTAGATCTAATTCTGAACGATCTACATGAGTTAATAACATTTATTTTTAGCCCAGGTCTCTGTAGCACGCAACCCTCCTTAGAGACTCCACAACTGCACACAGTGTGCTCGTCTGCGAGTCATTACCCACACCATGACCCCAAAAATGACCATGTTCCCGTTTTCCCATTTTTGTTTATTCTCACGCACTAACTTTATGGGGTGGGGTTGCAACATAGGGACATATTGGGCAAGTCCTACTGTTAATTTTACAGCTGGTAAATTAGAATACGAGAGATATGTGCACCTTTTAAACCAGTTTTACAACATCGAATTGGATTCATTTATGGCATTACTATAAATTGTTACAGCTAACAAATTGTGACAGCTGTGACAACTAACATTAAATAATGCAGTAAGATATTCCTTGACGGTATCACTGCCAAAATGAAATGCACATACAACCGGCAGCTTTAAGCAAAACCATGGCAACAAAAATTAATTTAAGCATTCCTCCCTGAAATGCACTAAATGCACAACAAGATGAGTCTTTGATGCAAACGCTGGTGTTCAAGCTTGGTAGGTTTTTGTTTTAATCGGAACCCACAGTAACATGAACCTATGGGGTTGCCGTACTTAGGTACTAGCCTCAATGTTTAACCAATGCAGCAAAGTCTCTATTAAGTCCATTCTCATGCCACAGACTTCAGGTCTGACACTGACTTTAAAGGGGATTTCTATCCAAAAAAATGTTGCATAATGAAAGAAAATATAATTCTAAACATTTTTCATGAGTTTTAATAGTATTTTTAGCAATGTAATTCCAACTGTCCCTCGTCTGTTCTCTGCAAAATAGTAATGACGTTCATAAATAAGTATAAGTACAAGTATAGGACCCATTATCCAGAATGCTTGGGACTGAGGGTATTCCAGATAAGGGGTCTTTCCGTAATTTGGATGTCCATACGTTAAGCCTACTAAAAATCAATAAAATATTAATTAAACCCAATAGGATTGTTTTGCCTCCAATAAGGATTATTTATATCTTAGTTGGGATCAATTACAAGATGCTGTTTTATTATTACAGAGAAAAAGGAAATCAGTTCATACCTGTATAATGAACAATTTCTTTCGCTATGCAAAACTATATATATATATATATATATATTGTATGTATAAAGCAGGATTCAACAAGCATTGCATTTTAAAAACCATGATATTATGTTAGGTCTACTTAGTAAGAAAAGCCGCAAACAATTCTTATAATTGGGGGGCATAATGTTCATTTTGGTATAAAGTGAAAGAAAGTTCAAACAGAAACAGTTAAACAGCTGTAGATGTATAAAATTGTTTTAAACAGTTTACTGTATTCCTTTATTCAGTTAGTACTTTTATAAGCAAAATAAGCTTGCCCCTTCACTCAAGGCGTTCAGTTTTAGAGCTCATATTATTTTCATTTTACCCTGCAAATTGTTATTTGTCATTGCCTTTTGTATTGCTGCCATTAACTGTAAAAGGTTGTGAACTTCTGCGCTGAGCTTCCTCTTCTTAGAATAAGGTACAACAGACCGTCCTGCCAACATTTTTATTTCCCATGCGTATGTACGCACTAAGAACACTTTACTGGTGGCTAGTTTCTTCACTTTATTAGTTGCTATAGAATAAAACACTGACTTCCAGTGGCCGTAATGTAATGAAAAATGGTAGCTGATTTAATAGCCAATCAGTACAATAATACAAGAAACCAGCTCTGCTATTAGCTTCATGTAATTAGGCATATAAATCTCAGGAATCATATGACTTGATAAATAAATAAAAAATGCAAAATAACGACACGCAAGTGATGCGATATGTATTGTAGGGGGTTTCTGCTTCTGATTTATGGAAAAACTGCCTGGTCCACAAGCTGTTAGTAGACTTTTCCCCTCAAAAGGCCCTAGCAAAATAATGGAAATTTAGGAGAAAAATTTGCAAAACCCAAATGTAAGATTTTCCATACCTTAAGGGAGTGTCACACACGTGGAAATATATGGTCTTTTTTTCAGTAGGTAGGGTGAAGAAGTGTTTGCTTTCACTCTTTAACTCCTTGGTACTTGGTCAGCAAGGTCTAACCTGTAGAAGATACATAGCAGTAGTTTATTAATTAAAGCAATATCACCCCAAGTAGCCTGCTGATAAATAGCACCCATAATTTAAATTTAAGTAAAGATAAGATAAGAAACAATTGAATGCATGAAGGTGTTTTTTTTCATATATACAGTTATGGCATATTAAAGATGCCTGTAACTTTGTGAACCTCCATAACACTCCAGTAGTTTCTTTTAGACCCCTGACCCCACCTGGCAGCTATTCCATGATGCCATCATGGACCCATAGAGAGATACTGTCATGGTAGCATGTAGAGATCACTAAGCAAAGATTTGGGCAAAGAATAACAGGTGACATGTCTAATGCTCAGTCAAAAGCATAGGTTTAGTCCTTGTGCTAAGGTGGCCAAAGCCCTTGACATGCTGAGCCCTAAAGCAGAAATAGCATACCTGTATACCCCTTTACTTGTCTTGTGTTTATCATAAGTCAATGTGCAGATAGCTTTGAATCCTCAAGCAGTGAACATGACTAAACAATCTAAGACATCTTTCATGGGAACAGTAACTACTCATGCTTAGTCTTAAGCAAATGGAAGTTATGAGTAATAGAAACATTGAAGATGTTTCACCATTCATCCAAGGCAATTCTTCGGAACTAAAGAAGCCGCTCGGATGAGTGATGAAATGTCTCCAAGATCACTGATCATGTCCAGTTGCTTTAGATTTATCATTGCTAGATACTTCGTATCATGCAGTGGATGAGTGAAAACCTGAATAGACATCTTGCAATTGGACGTATTAATGACAAATGACTCACGAACAATGCACTTATTTAGTGTTCTGCACCGTACATGATAGAATTCTCTATGGGTAAGGGTAATATTATAGTGTGGCATTTTGCAGAAGGGCCGAATTGCTTTATACTGGAGAGGTGCAAATGATTGAAAATCCATACTGGTCTGGAGGAAAACACAAAGGTGGGCTGATAGCCACTGCACAACTGATTTAGATCTAGGGTTTTATTTCTGTATACACCAGTGTCATGATCTCATTTCCTTCCTTATTTGAAGCTCTTCCCCTTAATAAAGCAGCATTTTCCTGCATCCCCCATCCCTGACCAGCTTCACAATATGACCTGTTGCCCTTTAACATTTCCCTTTACATACTCTTTGTATAGTAAAGTGCAGTGAATAAGATCAGCTCTTTTTCTGAACCCTACTTCTATTCTCTCATATTGTCCATGGCACTGCTGCAGCGATACTTGCTCTTGCAATATTCCCCACAGCAGCTGTAGGAACTCAAGCAGAATTCAGGTCATCTGGTAGCCAAGCCATTATTGGATTGCTGAATGAATGAAAGCCACAGTATACAGAAATGAACCGCCGTTTTTCCTAAAATAATAAGCATGTGCTCAGATTGCTGATGCACCTATTAATAACGTCTACTGCTCTAAATTTAGCTCTTAGCCCACACTGGGCCTGTCATGTTTTCCATAGGTAAAAATTGATTAGTCCCAGATATAGATTTCAATTCAAATAAGCAGCAGCTCTATAAACTCTGTGGTTTGGAGGGGGAAAAAAAAGGTTTTGAACCCTTGAAACCTAAATAAGATGTTGGAAAAAAAATTTGGATATCACCAAAATAAACCTTGTCAAATTTTCCAAAGATCAGAATTTATTACATCCAGATAACGTGTGTAATGTGATGGCAGGGGAGGGGGTGAGAGGAACGTAGAACATGTGAAAGCTCGGGCTGACCAAATGGACAGAAGACTGGAACATTACGAGAGTTATATTAACAGAAAGCTTAATTAAAAACATAAAATGCAAAGGCTTTTCCCACCCAGTCTGCATTTTTTACAGATCTGATGAAAAGGGGAAAAAAAACTCAGACCCTATTTGATCCTTTGCATTCTTTTCTATTCAGATCAGATTAGTAAGTAAGATTCAGAGTCCTCAATTCTATCATTCCTTTAGTATTAACCACCTACTCTGGGAGGCAAGGCCATGTCAGATTCTGGACTTCACTCCTTAGCGAATTACAATGCCCAGAAGTGCCTTACTGCACATAGATAATTATATTATTTCACATGTATCTGGCAGTAGGGAGAAGCCAAGAAGGGGTTAAACCCTAAAGGCATCTATTCCACTGTTTAGAGAGGGTTTCTATAAGTTTATTTAAGGAAAGCCTGGTAGTCTGTACAATTAGTAAGGTTAAACTCGAAGGTCTTGCTCTGTTCTGCCAGTTAGCTAGAGGAATGCCTAAGCACTTCTGCATACAGCAACACCAAGTTCTACTTCTTCACATGTAAAATGATAATTCATGTGTGGAAATCTCATTCTAAAAATGCAGACCTAGATGTATGTTTATCTTTATGCGGAAAACAAATATTTGATCCTAAATGCATTTAGACTTCTAAAGATGCACAGTTAAAGAGACAGTTATACAATTTTTTCCAACAACTAAAATGTGACAGGTTTATTTGGGGGGGATAAGACTGTAAGCTTCATTGACCAGGGCTTTTTACACTATATGTAAAGATCATTGTGACAGACTAGCATTAAATTATATATAATATAAGATGTATGATGCTTTGTTTGCCCCTTTTCCACACATATCACTTATACTCTTCCTACCCATTACAGATAAATGTCTATAGAGCAGTATGCTAAAAACTGCCTTAACCCAGGTACAGAGAGCACTCGAATATGTCGGCTAGAGTTGCAACCGTCTATATTTCTTATAAAGGGAACTTTAATATAAGGTTGGTGTTCTGGTGCCCCATATATCCTGCTTGTTTATCAGAGCAGAATATGATCAGTGAACATATATAACTCAAGGTTAATACAACTATATAACCAGATCCCATGTTTTTTGGCTTATGGCATAATAAGTGAGTGCATATTTCAATATTTCAAGTTTCAGTTGAGTTTCTGGTAACTGGAGTAGTGCCACAATTCAGATCACTGTATTTGCTCTGTCTATAGATAGTCATGAACCTACATCATTTTTCAGTGCCCATACAGACAAGCAAAGCGTGGGTCTCATAGAGAATTCTATTGATTCAAATCCGTATGCAGGTTGGCGCTGTCTTACAGTGGGGCTTATACTATAAATTCATACACCAAGAAGGGCTAATGCTGTACAGTCAAGTCCTCCACACGGTAAACACTACAAATTAGAGTCTCAAAGGAGTTAGTGGTATAGATTATGCAAATGGTTCAATGCTAAGGACTCAGGTCCTCACAGGGAGTAATGCTATTGATCAGACAGATAGTTAATGCTGTAGACCAGTATTTCTTAACCCTTTTTTCCAGGAAGCAGATTAAGTTCCACAAAATTGTTATGTGCCTTGTATATATAATATATATATATATATATATATATATAGTACTCAGTACAAGCAATTACAAAGTAAGTTTAGCAATTTAACCGTGTTGTTAATTAGCAATCTTTCACTAATTATCCATCCACAATTTGGTTATATTGCTGATCTCCACATTAACATTATCAAATAATGATTTCTAAGGTCGCCAGCTCATCAGCGGGACCCGCAGTTCACACTCCTATTTCTGGCCACTGCAACATGTTATCAACCCAAGTAACTCTTATTCTGCAGGACTGGGAGCAGAGACTTGTTCCGTCCTAGGAGAATGAGCTGATTCCCCAAGTGACGCCACAGTCCTACATGTTGCTATGCTGGGCTGCTTTGCTACCGAACAGACACGCTCCCCTGCCTTCTGTAAACACAAGCACCTTTTGTTTTGCTTTTTTTTTTTTTTTATGCAATCTGATATTGATCCCTGAATTAATGTTTTATAGGCTCAGTTCCTTAGGAAAAATAACCATTAATGGCAAGTGGATGTATCTCAGTTTATAACAATCCCTGTCAGTGTGTAGCACTTTACATACTTAACAGTCATGAAAGACAAGGATTTGTGGTTTCAGGCGCATTAAATATCAAGTAGTAGTAGCAAAACAACATATGGAGGAGAGCGATGTGCCTTAAGAGCTTGCTATCCTATTAGCTGGCTGCATATACATAAACCGCACACATGCATTTTTGTCATGTATATTTGCAGTGTAAATGTATAGTTTGGTAAAGCTCCAGACCTACTGGGGACACAAAAGGCAACAAGATACACTACATTACAATAAGGCGGAACAGGTGCAGGGGACTTGATGTGCACAAATGAGTCTGTCTCTACCTTGCTATGTCTTTTTAAAAATAAATGGGCCATACGCTTTATAGCTCAACTGTTCAAATGGAGCAGCTACAAAATATTTATGTATATGAGTAATCTTAGCAGCACCAAAGTCTCAGGGAATAAAGCCAACAGATGTCACATAAGAGGAACACTTACACAAATACTCTAAAATATCAAGGTGATGAATCTGTGCAGTGATAATAATTATAGTTAGTGGTCATTAGGCCCATGGCAAAACATACAATATTAGGACTGCCCAATCCATGATACTACCTGGCTCTGATAGGAGTTGTACAACAACAACAGCAACAACTAAACGGCTGCAAGGTGGGAAAGACTGATGCCACACTACATAAACCACAGCCACACTCTCTTCCAAAAGACTATTATCCCCAAGTCTATGATAGGTACCATGTCTCCCTACTGTACCTTCTGTCCCACAGCCACAATCCCTTTCCAGAGACTATTATCCCACTGCTACTATAGGCACCATCTCTCCCTACTATACCTGCTATCCCACAGTCACAGTCCCTTCCCAGAGGCTATTATCCCCCCACTGCTACTATAGGCACCATCTCTCCCTAATATACCTGCTATCCCACAGCCACAGTCCCTTCCCAGAGGCTATTATCCCCCCACTGATACTAGAGGCACCATCTCTCCCTACTATACCTGCTATCCCACAGCAACAGTCCCTTCCCAGAGGCTATTATCCCCCCACTGATACTATAGGCACCATCTCTCCCTACTATACCTGCTATCACGCAGCCACAGTCTCTTCCAGAGGCTATTATCCCACTGCTACTATAGGCACCATCTCTCCCTACTATACCTGCTATCCCACAGCAACAGTTCCTTCCCAGAGGCTATTTTCCCACTGCTACTATAGGCACCATCTCTCCCTACTATACCTGCTATCCCACAGCCACAGTCCCTTCCCAGAGGCTATTATCCCACTGCTACTATAGGTACCATCTCTCCCTACTATACCTGCTATCCCACAGCCACAGTCCCTTCCCAGAGGCTATTATCCCCCCACT
The DNA here is from genome assembly GCF_000004195.4 of Xenopus tropicalis. Classification (NCBI taxonomy): domain Eukaryota; kingdom Metazoa; phylum Chordata; class Amphibia; order Anura; family Pipidae; genus Xenopus; species Xenopus tropicalis. The sequence goes on along the minus strand of NC_030686.2, from coordinate 29,506,752 downwards.
GATACTATAGGTACCATCTCTCCCTACTATACCTGCTATCCCACAGCCACAGTCCCTTCCCAGAGGCTATTATCCCCCCACTGCTACTATAGGCACCATCTCTTCCTACTATTATCATTACTATTAACATTTATTTATAAAGCGCCAACATATTCTGCAGCGCTATACTATACCTGCTATCCCACAGCCACAGCTCCTTTCAATATGCTGTTATCCCAGCTGCTATTATAAACATTGCTGTCCAGCCTGCACAGTTAATACATTATTACTAATATTAACACATACTGACACTGTTAAGAAATTACTGAGAGATCCCACACACTTCCTATGTATAATTTTTGCTCTCAGCTTCCATTCGCCATTCCGCCAAATATCTCTCGGCTCTATGTAATACCATCAGAGACAAATATGCATATTATAACATTTACTAACTGAACACAATGTCCCCATAAAATGAAGAAGTGGTCTGAAAGTTAGGTTCGTTTGTATGTAGTAACGAGTTGCTCGGGTTACATCACCCCCTCTACATCCTGACTGTGCATATACATAAGAGAATCTACTGACTGTCAGACGGTAGTTTATGAAAGAGTTCCACCAGGCAGCTTCACTCTTCTGAGCAGTAGATGGGAAATCTGATATTCTGTGCATTATTTCAGCTGTCAGATAAAATGATGCAACATCTTCCGACTGAGCAGTTGCCTTTTTTTTTTTTTAAAGGGGAAATTTGATGGAAACAAAATCACCTTTTATGTATAATGGTTTATATCATTTTACAATGGAACTTCATTTGTTTTTCTTTTCTGAAACATATTTTTGTTTTTATGCAACCTGGCATTTTAACTGACATCTGGTTGCTAGGGTGGCCTTACATTCTAGTTAAATGCAAGCTCTGAGGGAGGCATAATAAAATGCAACCAGAAAGTGGTCTTAATTCTAGTAATTATATGTTTCATATATTAATAAAAGCTCATGCATGCATTTTAGCACTTTTCTTTCTTTGCTTTTTTCTTATGTATTCAATATGCTTTTGAATAAGGTAATTAATGCATTAAATAGTTACGGCTAACGGACACACACGCATAAACAAAATAAGTAACAGCCAGATGCAAAAACCCTGCTGCTGACCATGTTCTCCAGTATTCCACAATTTCCACTGTGGGTTAACGTCCACTTTTTTTTACAGGATCAGTACCTTAACATGTGCACAAATTTCACTTTTTTTTGGAAAGCAGAAAGAGATGACCAACAGCCGAGGCATTTGCAGGAAGGAGCGTGCCCGGTTGCCAGTAAAATGCTATGTGCTACTTTCACAATCATTTTTTTTCTTTTTCCTTTTAAGAAATTCCAACTACTGTCCTGTCCTCCCAGGCTGATCCCACAGCTGCTGCCAGGAGCCTTATGTTCACAAACAGATGCTGGAGGGAGCCCAACTGTTGCATTGCAGGATCATATATTTTTAGCAATCGCATGGCAAAAAACTGCACCAATCAATCCAGTCGCATGGAAAAGCAGCTCGGTACCCGTTAACCCTTTATGGACCACAGAAGTAGCAATCACTGATCCTCATAACCTTTCATTATAACATAAAACCACTGTATTGGAAATAGGCTTATGAATGTAGATATAAGGGGAGGATAATTAAAAATAAACCAGGCATGTACAGCTAACAGCTGGTCTGACTGAGCAGCTAAAATGCTGGGAGTTGCAGTCTAACAACAGCTGGAGGGCTGCAGGTTGACAAACCCAAATATATACAATGACAATATCTGTGACAGCATCTAATGTGCCTTTTCTGATTTTATCTACATTATTCCCTATTGAGGAGTCCCTAATGCTGGGGCCCTTTCTGATGTACCCTAAACCCCTAGGAACAGACATCCATTGAGCCAGAACTTACCCAATAGCAGAGAAATGTGCATTAGGCTAAAAGTACAATAAGATCCAGTGATCATTTGTAGCAGATGTAATGCGAAGCTCCAATCCATAAGAGGTTTCCCATTCACTGATCCTTGTTAGTGACCCCTCGCCCGATCCCCCCTGCTCCATTCACATCCTCTGCCTGCCGCTTACAGATGCCATGTGTTTTAAATAGCTAGCCGGTTCGGCCCTGCCCCCAGCGAGGCCGGCAGCCAATCAGGAAAGCGGGGGGGCGGCCTGATTGACAGCAGTGGGTTAGGGCTGCTGGAGTTCTGTGAGCCGCTCTTACTAGGGACGTAGGGTAAAAGGAGCTGGTCGGGAAGCGACATTGCACTGCTGGAACTGCACTGGGGAGGGGGCACTAGCACTGCTGAATGTGCCGCAGCCACACACATCATTCACTCTAGCCATCTTCTACCATGACAACGGCAGGGTGTTGTGTTGCCAGGCTTTCCGGGGGTTAATAAAATATGATGTAACCAGCGCATACACGTGTGTGTACATAAACACATGGCAGTCATTGTCAGAAGTACAATATTTATATCTGTCTGCAGAGGTTTTGCTGAGAGACCGATAGAGTGTTACATTTGAAGAAAATGATTTGTCAGCCCCCCCAATAATGGTGTCTACTTTTGGCGCCAAATTGGATCTGCTGTCTCTCTGGGTCCAACCCAGGCTGAAATTCATTTTCTAGAGAATAAGACAGCTGCTCATACAAACTGTGGGACAGGACAAGGGTGTCCCTAACCAGTAGAAGAAGTTTATGTCTTATATATGGGCTTTGATATCACTGGAACTATAGGAAAGAGATGATTTTGACTGTGTTTATTATGTCAGTATAATTGTGGGTGCAACAATGGCCATAAAATGGGCTAAATAGCACTCTGTAAGGTTGTGTGAGAAGGAATTGACTGCTCTGCCCCCCCCCAACCCAACTATATCTAGGGCCTCTACACAGGGTCGGACTGGGTGGTGAAGGGCCCACCAGGGCTCCCGCTGGCCGCGTCCCCTAATCCCCCCCCAGGGGCCCCCCTAACCCCCCCTCGCAGGGCCCCCCACACAAAATCTTCCCTGAGCGCATGTAATATAACGCGTCAGGGGAGGAGCGGTCGGGCAGGGGGAGCGCCGGCAAGGGTCGGGTCTGGACTGCTGGGGCCCACAACGGGATTTTTCCCGGTGTCCCGGCGGCCCAGTCTGACCCTGCCTCTACAGAAAACTAGTTATATGTGGGGTTGCCAGTTTTCTGGAAAAAAAAATACCATCTTTCATACATTTTTAACTTTTTTCCCTATTAATAACATTGCTGTGAAGTATAATTTTTACCTGCCAGACTGGTAAAATACCAGCCAGGTGGCTGCCATAGCTATATGCAGTGGGAGAGTGGTGAAATGCCGTTGCCTTGCACTCAATTATCTTTTGACTGCAGCAAATACAGAGGGGTGAGAGCTTCTGAGATTGTATGAGGAGATATAATCAGTGCTAATTAATACTGACCCATTAACTGAGAGTTGCAGTTCATCACTGTTTGCATTGGGTTGTATTTGCATCCATAGGTTGTGTATTATAAACCTATTGTATTGTACTACACAATAACTTGCTGTTCACACATATATAAATATTCAATAATAAAAATGACATTTTATATGGAGGTATCTTACACTTCCACCCTAAAGCCCTAGTGTAAATAATTTCTTGACTTCAGACTTCCATGAATGCATTTGTTTAGCTAATGTGACTCTTTTTCTGGAATCTAGTTAGAGAGGCTGCAAAGACCATTCCTCATATTATCAAAGGCTGATCAAACTGTTCATTGCTGTTGCCAGAGGAGAATGCCTGTTACATGACTTTTAAACATTTCCTATGTCTATTCACACCATGTTATGTATACCCACTTGCTCTATAAAGCCTGTGGGGGATTATGCACTAAATATAAATTAATGGTCATCAATATATTACCTCAGTGTTTCTTAACCTTTACAGGACTGGACCAAGAAGTCAACATTTTATAGATATCAGAAATTGAGGTGACCCAGGGCCAGGCCAAGGTATTTTGGCACCGTAGGGAAGGCCTTCAATTGCATTACCATTTCCCACCTTACTATTAATTTATTTTTAATAAAGAAATCTTACCTCACCAATTTGCACCTGTGCCAGCAGCAGCCAACCATATTGTCCCCAATCTGTACCTGAGCCAGTAGCAGGAAGCGCCAGAAAATAAGCAAGAGAACGTTTTTCCAATTGTCTAAAGTGTGAGTCACACCAATGCGCCAGAAAGAGAGGGGTGGGGGGCACTACCGCAGGGCGATTTTGCGGCCCTATTTCATCACCTCATAAGCTGTTTTGGTTTTTGTGATGGTGGCTGAGCTCATCTCTCTCTCTAATCCCCTGACAGGTCTTACCAAGTCCTTAACAGACTTTTCAAAACAAACTATCCTTGGACATCCAGGGCCCCTTAGGTTATTTATACAGGAAAAACCTTTGTGTATCAGCCATTCAGCCAAAACTTAACATAACCTGTCTTGAAGTTGGACTTTAAGTGGTATCTAGGAAAGCATGAAAATCTATAATGTGATAGTGACTGTTGTGCCAAGATCACTTATGCTTTAGAAAGCACCCTTGACCTAGGGGTGGGTCCCCTAGGTTCAAGGGTGCTTTCTAAAGCATAAGTGATCTTGGCACAACAGGTATCCAGGGCAAGAAGCAGCATTTTAAAAGCTGTAACAAGTACTGGCAACTGATCGTGCCATGCAGTGTTAACAATGACCTAGGCTATTTTCCAAAGATTTGAATGTTTTGCTGCTGCGAGGGTATTCTTCATATGTATACTGCCTGATTGGGAATGTATGGTACGAGGGGAGGTAGTATCAACAGACCATTCTGAGTTCCTATTGAATTACTTTTGGTATATTTAAACTGAAAATCTTCTTGTATGCAACACTTTCTCTTACTTTTTATCAGATCTGCCTAATAATTCTCACCCACACTACAGAAGGGCTGACTCTTGTATGACCACCTTTAAAATAGTTTGAACCATCTATAGTGCTGCAGGATAGGCCACTATAAAATATAAACAGTATAAAAAACAGTTGATATAAATGCAATATTCAGATCTGCTTTTCTTATAAATGACTCCTAGTTCAGATAATTTCTATCTGCCATGGACCAATGATCCTTTTCAATCAATTCATTCCTTGAGTCATGTTTTTATTGTGGATTCCAGTGCGGATTCCAGCTGCGGATCAGCACATTCCTATTGTTCTCTGTTGCACTGAGAGTCAAAAATGCAACATCATATGAAAGAGAATATGGAAAAGCTTGTGTGTGTTGTGAAGCTCATGTGGTAAATCCATGGAAAAGGAATAGTGTTACAGCTGAGGTGGTAAAATGCCATGGAGTTGCAATGTGTTTTTCCTCAACTGTAAAAATTGCTTCAACTACTGATGGCTCAAATGGGGCTTACTGGCCAGAAAATGGATTATTCTGTTGTGTACTTAATGGCTGATGCTTTTGGCGTTTGAAGGTTGATTAAAGCTCTCTTAAAAGACATTGTATATGTATCATAGGTTTGTGCCAATCAGCAGGTTACAGCAGCCTGATTATAATAAAAACAGACCCTCTAACTGTACCACTCTGCCATCTTAAAATCTATTTACCCTTCAGAGACATCAGTGGAACAGACCAAAGGCCATTTGTTTCTGGTCACTGCTGAGATGTAGTCACTACATATTCTGGGCTACTAATACATTGACCAGTGGGGGCAATTGGACAGTTTAGTGTGATGATAGCAAAAGCACATGTACATGGAGGGGACATGTACACAAACAATGGTCAGAAAGCTCTTGAATGACCAGCATGTTTTATGTGTATAGAAATGTAATGTTCCATCAGTATTAATGCCCACTAAAAATGTCTGCATTGCAATGGGAATGTCCAGAGACACCTTAACCAGCATTAGACTGACCTTTATGTATATACAGTGATTAATTAGAAAAATATCATACATTTACAAAGTACAATATAATTCTTTTTAGTGCATACTAAAAGACACAGGTTAGGTGTGTTACACATAAATCTGACTGACTGTCATCATATGGCACAGGTCAGACACGTCAAAGACTGGCCACGATGGTTCAAAAGTTCAAAGAAAGGAAAAATAAATATTTATTACTTCTGAAACCAGATGGTTGACTTTTCTAGCAATCTAAGAAATATATAGTAGTGCTGTTGTGTTCTGATCCTGGATAAGTGGAAGAGGCCAGGGTCATTTTTGGAATGTTACCTTACCAGTTATGCTAAGGGGTTGCTTATTATACTTGAAAGAGACACAGTTTAAAGGCAGAGTGGGGCAGAGAGAGTAAGCAATTAAGCGCAGACTGCTAGATAAAATGCTTCTTTAAGCACATCCAGCAGCCAATAACCCTTGTAATGTACTGGCTGTGCTTAAAAGTGTTCTACAGCTGTGTCTCAGACTTAGGGGTATATTTATCATTCTGTGTAAAAAGTGGAGTGAAGCATTACCATTGATCTTGCCCAGGGCAACCAATCAGCAATTAGATTTCAACAGTTAGAAAACCAAAGCAAAGCATCTTATTGGCTGCTATGAGCAACATCACCTGTAATTTTTTACTCAGACTTTTTACACAGCATGATATAGCCCTTAGTGTAGATTTTTATTATTGCATGATGCCATTATATACTCTGCCATTTACAGCAGCCCACACTTGCCTCCCTAGGGTTACATTGATGATTAGTGTTCATCCCATAATGCTTTGCTCTGCTTTTGTGCATTTGAACAGGGCACAGTGTGCAACAGTGTGCAGCTGTGCAGTGTTGCAGCTACAAAAGTCGTCATATTATACGAACCTTACAATACAATTTATGCAAGAAACAAGCGCTGGGTTAGAGTTTATTGAATCCCCCCTTCTTTTATCCAAAATATATACATGGTCAGTAACATTTTTTCAGTACAAAGGCCACTGTTTCTGAGCACCTCTGTAAGCTTACAATTATTGTGCACCTAACAATGTTCTCTTTCCAGCAGCACCCATCTGTTATAAAGATCCAAAAGCACTGCAAGTAAAGGAAAGAACCTGTTCAGCCATGGCTGTAGATCCGTTCTCTTAAGCCCCTAGTGGGTCTGCCAAAACAGCAATATGACCTAAACTTTGGGGCCTCAAAAGAAGGGTTGCAATACAAGAGAAGATTGCCGCAATGGAAAAATAACACATCACTGACCTGGTCTGTACTTCTTCATGGCTCTGGCAAATGTCATGCTCTGTTTGATCCCTGCTGTCTTTCATTTACAGGTTAGCTGTCTGGAATCCTTGATTGTATTTACCAATATGGTCTGTATAAGAATGTTTCAGACTGCATACTGTGAGAGTACTGAGCAAATAACATCAGGGTAACAACATTGTTCTTTTCTTATTTGCAAGCTCTTGCTCACTAGAGAGTTAACATGATTTTAAAGATCAGTTTATATTTGCATAACTTGCACGTTTACCCTCTGCTCATAACTCTTCCCTGTAGAATATGTCAGTGCTGTATAAACACTTGTTAATAATCTAGTTCATATACAGGTATAGGACCCATTATCCAGAATGCTCAGGACCAAGGGTATTCTGAATAAGGGGTCTTTCCGTAATTTGGATCTCCATGCCTTAAGTCTACTAAAAAATCAATAAAACATTAATTAAAACCCAATAGGATTGTTTTGCATCCAATAAGGATTATTTATATCTTTGTTGGGATCAATTACAATGTACTGTTTTATTACTATAGAGAAAAGGGAAATCAGTTTTAAAATTCTGAATTATTTGATTAAAATGGAGTCTATGGGAGACAGGCTTTCCATAATTCGGAGCTTTCTGGATAACAGGTTTCCGGATAAGGGATCCAATACCTGTACCTGCAACTTCCAACCCACCAAAAGCAAAGGTGACAAAAAGACTAAAGTATTCATTTATAAATAGCAAATATTATAGGGAAAGTGATCACAATCAAACTAATAAAATATTGGTAAATAATAACATCGAAACACAATTAAGATCTACACTTTATAAGACTTTTTTGTTGTACCAATTGATTGGAATAAATATTCTCTGTAACTGCCATAGGTAAATGTAATAGGGCTAACTTTGCCACCTTTACCAGCCTATCTTTTCACCTTTTTTCCCTTTTATATATAAAATTGTTAATACTGTTTATTAGTATAGTGCTAACATGTTATACAGAAGTTTTGTTAGAGCCATTTGGCCTAGTGAGTTGAGTAAAGATCAAAGAGACAGTTTGACACAGGAGAATAGGCCAAATGTCCAAAATAACGGAATCCAGGGGGGTTAAACAGTGACGTCGGTGCAATGATGTTATCATGCTTGCAGAGGTATAGAGAGATTATACATCATTCACATCATCTCCTGTTGGAGCTTGCAATCTGTAATACCTATCACATTCCGACACTTAGGGGCCCATTCATGAAACAACGATATTTTTTTTCAGAAAAAAAAGTATTTTGTTCTAATTTTTAGAACTTTTCGTAATGACAACGATAATATCGTTAAAATAGTACCACTTTTTCATGGTTTTAGTTAACTTCCACGAAAAAGTTGTATTTTTCGCAAACCATTACGACCATTTCGGAATTCATTCACGCTTCAGTATTGGGACTTTCTTTTGGCCAGGTTGGAGCTGTAGAGTGCCATTGAGTCTTATGGAAGGCTTCCAAAATCATGCATTGAAGTTTCAAAGCCAAAGAGGTTTTCGCACCGTTTACGATCGTTCAGAAACGAAAAATGTAGTGACTTTCGAATTGCAACCATGATATTTTCGTACGACCAAGAAAATTTTTTTTGCACATCAGAAATTATCGTGGTTACGCCAAATTTTTTCCAATCATGCTTTTAATTGGTGAAAATTTGTAGTTTAATGAATGAGCCCCCTAATGATCAGTTTTATCAGAAGCAAACTAACTGCCTGTAAGTTCTTTTTTTGGGGGGGGGGTATTTGCCACTGTCCTGCAGTAAACAGCACCATTGCCACCATTTACAAACAGCCATACCAGAAAATGCTGTGACTGTTTGATGTGATGTCACTTCCTGTTCTGGCTGCTAGTTTCTAAGTGTGCAAAACAGGGCATGAATAGAGATGTGGTGAATTTAAAAACATCATTTCTGTCTACACATTCTGTGGCATTATTATTATCTTTCTGGCTTAGAGCAGCAATCATAATAGCCTTGTTATTCTTGTCAAGTCATGCTGGAGAGTAACAGTTTACATCTATCATAACACTGTCTTCGCGTGCTATTTATAATTTTGCCATAAAGTATTTGTCCTGTGCTTTTACATTACCTATGTGATCCCCCATGTTCCTTTATAAGGGGGCTGCCATATTTGTGCAGCAGGAGTCCGTTAGCATTAGAAGCTATAACTGACAGGCTGAGAGGGGACAGACAGGTTGGCAAAACAGTCAGGTGTTGGAATATTAAGTAACAATTACTTACAAAAGCAGCCCTATCAGTAAAAATGATCAACATGACCTTTGTATGTACATTAATATCTTGAAAAGTAGTTTTTTTAGTGTAAGTATCGCTTTAAGTCTCAACCGCCATTACCTTGCAGCCATGTGGCTTCCTTTTGTGCAAGGCAGAGTTTTTATGCCTAGGCCTTTAGGATCTTGTCAGAATTAAATATATCTGTGATAATTGATCAAGGATGAGGCAGTTTTCCACTGTACCTGCCAAAAAGCCTTTTGAAGGACACGGCAATGAGCTTTTCTGAGCCTAAAATAGGACATTAACTGGCGCTAGATTACAGTGCATTGTAAAAAATGGCCAAATGACTGACAAGGTTTGAAAACTTTCATATATACATTTTTGAATGTTACTAAAGTATTTTCTCGATTGGTCAGTTTGTATTTTATGCTTGGCTAATATATAATAAAAGCATACACTATAGCATAATTTTAAAAGGAATATAAACCTATCATATAAAGTCAGTTTGCTATGTATAAAAAAATGAAAACAAAATAAAAACCAGATATATAGATAGATAGATAGATAGATAGATAGATAGATAGATAGATCATGATAGCATGTTTGTACAAATAATGTGACCAAATGTGTCTTGTGTGCAGGTATTTTCACTCGCTGCCTGTAGGGTTGGCAATTTACTTTATTCTTAGATAGATAGACATATATTTATTGGAGCTCCTAACCAGTCTTGTCAATAACAGTGCAACATCGAACAGATTATAATCATCGAACATTCTTATATAATAATGTGGCTGAAGAGTAAAGAGGGTTGTTGATGTCTATTTACTCCTTGTTTTGACAGCTTTCTATTGATTTGGCCTTTGCTGTTTTTAGCAATTGCCAAAGAACGCGACTACTGGTATGTGAACAATATCTCATTACACAAGGAAAGAAGACACCTAATATGTCCTGGATGAAATTAGAAAAGGAGGCTATAATAAAGCAAAGTTTAAAAGATAGGATATGTTGGAGCACGTTACACAGCTCATTGCTTGCTAATACAAGTGGGGAGAGAAAATGAGGCTGAAGCATTTGGCTGGAGGGAAAATGCAAAGGGCCAGCGTAATCGGCGAGCAAAGGCTCTGCTGTCTGCTTGGAACATCTGGAGCTCAGAGGGTTAGGGAAATAAGGAAAATTGTTTAGTTATGTGTAAATGGTGTATACATTCCCCATGCCATTGTGTCTCATAAGGTTGAATTACAGTTCTGCTCCTAAATGTGTTAAAAACAACTATAAACTGGATGTTCACAGACAAAACAATAATTAACTGTCTGCCAAGACATTCCTACAAAAGGCAGTATTAAAGGGCACTGGGAGGGAAGATTTAAGCACTGTCTTCTTGTTTTCTGATGCCTTTCCTAATATAACTGCTAGTTACCCTCAGTTTGATGTTGCCTTGTGTGCTTAACCCTGCCAGCTAACTGGTGACAGGAAGGGCAGGGCATCAATTACACAGACAATAGCACACTGAAATGAAAATCATTATTATTATCCTTTATTTATAAAGTGCCAACATATTCCACAGAGCTTTACAGAAATTATACATTGTTCACATCACTTCCTGTCCCATTGGAGCTTACAATCTAAGGTCCCTATCACATTCACACACACTATGGTAAGTTTTATCAGGAGCAAATGAGCCTGTCTGTATGTGATTTAAGTGCGGGAGTACTAGAGTAACCGGACAGAACATAGAGACCAAACACAGGACCCCAGTGCTGCAAGGCATGCCCTGAATGCGTTTAAACATTGGACTGTATTTATAAACAGCTAAAAGGGAAATTATTTTTTTATTTAAGTTTTGAATTTCTAACACTTTTTTGGACCTCCTTATATTGATCCTTTTTTTTTTAAATTTGACAATTTTTATTTTTTTTTCAAATAAAAGGGATACAAACAAGGAATCAGTAGCCATTACACATGTTTTAACAATACAAATGTATGTTTCAGGCTGTACAACTTTAAAGATATATTGATCCTTTTATTAAACATTAATGTCCCATTGAAAAGTAAATTAAAATTCCCACATCGTTCTCAGTTGAATGTTAGGAACATATAGGGGTCCCCTGCTGTGCACCTCATTCATGACCTATCTAAACTAGTCTCAATAAGATCCATGGTGGAGGTGATCAATGTTAGACTTATTTTAAGGTCAATATAGGCTGCTGACTAAGAATATGGGTGCCTGTGTATGGTGTACTTCATCATTTCCTCCTTTCATTCATTGTTATGGTTCTGCATTGTGTTCTTTGTTAATAACATCATCTTCCCAGTGAATCTTATTTACAAATTTATTCCTGTAGAGATGTTCTGGAAGCTCAGGAGGATCTACATCTTTATGTTACTGTCAGATATGCTCAGAATTACTGCAGCCAATCACACAGAAAGAGAAGATAAAAGTTGTAGTGCTTGTTTCCTTAACATCTCTAATGTTGTCCCTATGTGCATAAAAACATTAAATATTAGGACAGCTGCTGTATTGTACTGGATGACTATAGAAAAGGACTAGTCATTTAATATGATCTTTACCTGTTATGATATTTCATATCCCTATATATCTTGGCTGCTCAGGTGCTGTTCAACGGTCCCAGCTGCAAGCGTGGGAGATTTTAGGCATCGGAGAAAAGTGTTACCTGAGAAATTATTCCACAGAAGGATGTCTGATGTCTTTGTAAGTATAAAACTCAGACATAGTTGCTTAGCAATGGATAGCAACAATTCACACTTACCTTCTCCACACAAGCACAAACAGTTAAGGATAGAAATCTACGTTTTTCTTTGTCGGCAATGTAGCCACGACTATAAGCTGAGTCTGCAAGGCAATACACACTGATCAATCATATTAGTATTTGTTTAGTTCTCATTTGGCTGTCAATTTTTTAGGCCCTTCTTAAATAAGGTGTAAAATAAATTAAAGATAAGATTAAGAACTTGAAAACTGCACCAGAGGTAGAAGAACACAAGTACAGTTAAAGTGCGTTTGGCATAGGCATTTGAGTCCTGATGCACCTGCAATCTGACCCTAATATGTTTTATATATTATACACACATGGCCCAGCAGTGAGCTTGGCATAACACCATGATGCTTTACTTGAAAGCAGTCAAGTAGACATCAGTCAGCTGCCATCGGGGGGTTGAGCTACAGCATGTTCATGTGTATACTGTGGGGTACTGTATGATACAGCTTATAAAGAACTTACCTCTTAATAAATGTGGGTTGAAACAGAATAACAAAATGTAACTACCATTTACAGTAAGCGCAATAATGTTCACATCTGCTATTAAAAAAGGAAACATAATCAAGCATAAAATCAAATTAATTCGGGAAAATCAACCAAACCCCCTCTATTATAGGAATGGTTAAAGACAAATTGAATATATCACCTTGATCTAAAGCTTTGAAATCAATAAATAAAAAAAAATCTAGAAGCCTTGACAATCATGGAAGTGATGATTATAAAATGCATAACCATTGCAATATCCAGCAGGGAACGTTACTTAGATTCTTCACCAAGCTATTAGACCAGCACACTGCCCAAAGTACAACAAGGCCTAGACTGAACTTATTCTACTCCATATTCTGGGTACTGCAAAGTATTTCACATGGAAGGGATGGGCATCTCAAACAGTATATTTATTATATTTTATCAGCCTATGAGCATGTCCTGAAGGCATACATAATTTGTTAGTAGCTGTGAAGTTCTGACCAGGACATTTGTTTTTACTTCTTTTAAATAAAATGATCATTTTTTAGATCACTGCAGAAATGCATTAATTGGAAGCATTATATCATTCACACTTGCACAACAACAATACCATCAACTTTTCTTGTCTCCAAGTGATCCCCCGGTGCTTCATCTTCTCTGCCTCCTACCTACTTGAAACTCCTGCATAAAAATTAAATATGGTGCCACCTCTTCTATCCTTTAAAGTTCCACCATATGGCTTCATATATCCTTAAGCCACTTGCTAGACTCAACACTCCTTTTCACTCCATCTGTCAAACTGCAGAAGCCGGGGTCTGTAGGCTTCCTGGAGTGCAGTGGAATGGAACAGAATGCAGAATTCATTCAGATTAACAGTGCTCATGTGTGTGCTGCCATATTCTTTTCACCCGGCTTCCCTTCCTTTGATTAAATTAAATATGGCCCATTGATCCAATTACCATTAAGGAGTCAGGAAGCGATTTTTCCCTCTGGTGAAGCAGATTGGCCCAAGCTTCCTCGGGATAAAAAAGTGCAATTTATCTATTATGGTTGCTCCACTAAGCATTCTCAAGCTGGACTAATAGACTGCTTATAATGGCAATTCTTGGGATCCTTCCACCATTGCCGCTTGACAGCATGAAGGCTGTATGCTCAGTGCATCCGTTGGCATGTACTTGCATGAAAAAGCTAAAGAAAAAAAATATGAAAAAATTTAAACCAGAATGTAATGTGATACTGATCCTTGAATGTATCACAGTAAGAGCAAATCCTTATCAAAGGGAAATAAAACAGCATGACAAATTTGTAACTGTATTGCAGTGCATGGGGATATTGTCCGTATTCCCAAATCTAGCAACCATATTTAGTATGAGGTACAGATCCCATTCTCCCTTTTATAGTCTGGCTTAATAGGTGCCAGCCCCATAGGGGATGTAATGCACATGGGCAAACTGGCTCCAGCCTTGGATCATCCAACTTTAAATCAACTAAAAAAAATCATTTAAACATTGAATAAACCCACACCCAATAGGATTCTTTAGCCTCCAATAAGGATTAATTATATCTTAGTTGGGATCAAGTACAAGCTACTATTTTATTATGATAGAGAAAAAGGAAAAAAAAATAAACACTGAATTATTTGATGGAGTCTATGGGGGAAGGGCTTTCCATTCAATGGGTTTCCAGATACAAAACCCATATAAATGACTGGCAGACCTTACTTTTCAAACCTATGCACTTTCTCTACTAAACCTCAAATCAACTTTAACCAAGCAATCTCTAGAAAATTATGGGATGGACAGTTTGACAAAGTTGCCTAACCACAAGCGTCACCACTATCATTTAATCCTGTAACCCACCAGCCTGCTAAAACAATTCTCTCCTGCCCCTCCACCATTATAGTTCCTCTATGTGCTTTGAAATCGTGGTACCCATTAGGCTCTTGCGACTAAGGGATGTGCCAGACACCAATGAATATGGAATAATACAGGCAGGGATAGCACAAGAAAAGTGCTTTTCAAGGCTTACGCCTCTTTTCAAGCACAATTACACCACCAATGGTTTAAAAGTTTAATCCCATCCACCAATTAACATTCACTTCATACTGGTGCCCATAAGGTACAAACATGAAAAACATTTTTCAGTGCCAAATAATTTTCCCAATTCAAAACTGCAGGGTGTGTGTCCAGTACTTTTCCCTCTTTTAGAATTGTGGGAGTCTGTTTAAGATTCCCTGTAATATGTTGCTTAGCTATATACTGTGTATATACAGTATATGAGAAATATTACACACAGTTCAGTTTTAGTGTGGTTTTTGAAGTCACAAAACTAAATATACTAGCAAGGCTAAAGGTAGAAAAGATTGTAAGGGTCATTTACCAAGCCCCAAGACAAAAGTGCTAGAGCGCCACATTAGTGCTCACTTTACAAGCCCTTGCACCCCCGAAATGCTGCATTCTGCATTAAGTGCAGGGAGTAAAATCCAGTGGTCGGTGCAGAGAGCAGAATCAAGGAGCTGAATCTAGCTGGGTCCCGTAGATACAGACTCTCTTATTGTACATTGTTAACTATGTTCTTATGATGCCTCTGCATCTCATTTGATAGAGTAGTTTTACTGACTTTATTCATCTCTGACAGTATTTCAGAGGCGCAGTCAAGAGTAGTTTGACTGAGGTATTATCTTAGCTCTGCCAGTATAGTACCAGGGGCAATCTAAAATAGTGTAACTGAGCTTTTATCTTGACTCTGGACTGTATAGTACCAGGGGCAATCTAAAATAGTGTAACTGAGCTTTTATCTTGACTCTGGACTGTATAGTACCAGGGGCAATCTAAAGTAGTTTAACTGAGCTTTTATCTTGACTCTGGACTGTATAGTACCAGAGACAATCTAGAGCAGTTTAACTGAGCTTTTATATTGACTCTGGACTAGGGATGAGCGAATTTTTTCGTCAGGCATGGATTCACAGCGAATTTCCGCATTTCGCCATTGGCGAATTGTTTTGCGAAACTTCAGTGAAAATTCGCCACTGAAAAATTTGTCATGTGGGAATTTTTTTTGTCTCGCGTTAAAAAAAGGGGCACGGTTGTGTCAGAATTGGGTGCGGTCGCGTCAAAAAAGCGCAGGCGTCGTCAAAAAATAGATGCAAGCGACAAAAAAAAAATTGCGCGCAAATGCGTTTCGTGAAATTTTTGCCGTTTCGTTAATTTCCTTGCAGTTTCGCAAATTTTATGGCGAAGCAAAACGGGACAAATTTGCTCATCACTACTCTGGATTGTATAGTACCAGGGGCAATCTAGAGTAGTTTAACTGAGCTTTTATCTTGACTCTGGACTGTATAGTACCAGGGGCAATCTAGAGTAGTTTAACTGAGCTTTTATCTTGACTCTGGACTGTATAGTACCAGGGACAATCTAGAGCAGTTTAACTGAGCTTTTATATTGACTCTGGACTAGGGATGAGCGAATTTTTTCGTTGGGCATGGATTCACAGCGAATTTCCGCATTTTGCCATTGGCGAATTGTTTTGCGAAACTTCAGTGAAAATTCGCCACTGAAAAATTTGTCATGTGGGCACGGTTGTGTCAGAATTGGGTGTGGTCGCGTCAAAAAAAGCACAGGCGTCAAAAAATAGATGCAAGCGACAAAAAAAAATTGCGCGACAAATGCGTTTCGTGAAATTTTTGCCGTTTCGTGAATTTTATGGCGAAGCAAAACGGGACAGATTTGCTCATCGCTACTCTGGACTGTATAGTACCAGGGGCAATCTAGAGTAGTTTAACTGAGCTTTTATCTTGACTCTGGACTGTATAGTACCAGGGGCAATCTGGGGACACAAGACATGGGGGCAGTGCCCCTGAAACTCTGGAAACAACACATTGCATTCTGTGGTTTCTTGCAAAAGCTCAGTAATCCCTGCAACCCCTCTTCAAGACCTACTTTTGTTTCAGAAAGAATTCTGACTTTTTTCCTGTATTTGGAGGGGCTATTTTTGGAAGGCAGATGTTGGAAAATATTCTCCTACTATGTGGGTCACATCCATTTACAAGCACCTTAATTTTGGAAAGCACATGTTAGGAGACCAATAATCTTGCTGACACAGCATGATTACTAGACGCTATAGAATTTCAGTGACATTTGCAACCTTACAGGAAAAGCGCCCATGCAATGAATAAATTCCAATATTAGCAATGTATGATAAACAATTAGTAATGAATGACAAAAGATGCATAAAGACATGTGTTTCAGTTTCAACACTTTCACATTGTTGCAGTGTGGTGGTTATTGTTTCCATGGATAGAAAACAAAATAGGGTGGTGTAGACAGAAATATCATATATGGACAATAAATAGCTTGTGTATCCATAATTGCAGCAAATTCCTTTTTTCTTTACAATTTGATGGTAGACAGAAAGAAGAAAATAAACATACAAAGAAAGATTGAATTTATTCTAAACTGAAGGAAGTGGAAGGGTATATTATATATTAAAAGCAGGCCATTATACACAGAACTGGTTCCTGGGGTGATTAAATGAGAGGGCACTTCAGACGCACTATAACCTGGCCACCATGAAAACGCCTTCCTAGAAAGGGTGATTATTGGGATATATTTGCTCAGAATTTCATGATTTCTGTTTGGTAAGTGGTGAGTATAGAAATGAATAAGCTTGCTTCTCCAGACATTGTCACAATGTGTAAGACCAAAAAAAAAAATAAATATGTTTAAATCCGCTGACTCAAAATAAAATATCTGTCTAAAGCCCCATCATCAGGTACACATTATAGGGGCGATTCACTAAAGTGCGTTAAAACGTGCGCTATTTATACCATGCATTGAAAATTTTATTGCGTCTAATTTTTCGCGTCTTAATGCACGATTCACTAAAAGTATATTTGCGTTAATTTAGACGCGATGCTGTTTGTGTTATTTAAGTCGCGAAGACTATTTCCATGCGGTATTTGACGGAATTCGCGCTAATGAGCGCATCGCGCACAAATAGTTGCAGCGTGCGAAAAAAAACGCACGCCATATTAGCAATACACGGCATTACTTTCGTAAAACTACTTTTTTTAAAATGACCATTTCCTGGCAAACTGGAGGCTGCATCACTCTGGGGCCAACACAGACTTGAATAAATCCCACTGCAAAGTCCATATTGTGTTTCCAAAAGCTCATTAACTGTACTTTTCTATAATTACCACCTGCCCCAAGTAGGTGTTATTTTTTGCACAGACAAATTCGATATTTAGCGCGTCTAAGTGTTTGTAAATCATGCGTTAGTATTATTTCTGCGTGCAAATTAACGCAAAGTGGCAAAATTAACGCACGCGGTAGCGTGAAATTTAATGCATGCGATATGCGACTTAACGCACGCGATAATACTTTAGCGAATCGAGTGTTTTTTCACTGCAATTTTAATGCGAAAAAAGCATGCGATATGCGCTATCGCACTTTAGTGAATCAACCCTTATGGGTTGCAGTGCCGGCACTGCTTACTTTTTCCGGTAGATAACTTAAATGGGACATATATGCCAGTGCATTATACTCTAGATTATAGTCTAGATAAAAGGAATGCACAAAAAAGATGTGTTTCGGGCTGATTTATTGCATATTTATCCAAAAACCCTTCCATGTCCTGCTGCTATCCTGCAGGGCTGTGATTGGATATCCCCCTCCTGCTTTAATTCAGACAGGGACTCTTAGACCATGCCCACCTCTCATTTGAAACACTGTCAGGGACCATAGCAGATCTATTGAGAGCTCCAATAAAGGTGTTTTTTAAAGATTACGTTAATTTTTAGCCCAGATTGAAACTAGAACCATATAGTATTCATTATTACCTAAAAGATATGTCAATACATATTTTTTATTAATTCATTTTAATAATCATTATCATGTTATCTTATATTTATGTTTTCTGTTCCTTTCAGCCCAGACCTCTCAGCCACTGCATCGGCCTCCCAGTCTTAGTAAATAAAATACACCCTATAATAAAATATAACGAAATTTACACAGGTCATGGAACTCCGTAATTACTTCTAATATCCCCTAATTTTTAACCAGGGGTACTTTATTTATTATGATACCATTTCAGTGAGTCATGTGACAGAATTGTAATTACTAAGCAGCAATTATAACTGTATTTTATATGTATATAAAAAGTCCTAGACATCTATATGTCATCCGTTACTGAGCAATAATTTGCAGTGATTTGTAACTCACTTAAAAATGATGCAGTGACACAACAGTTACGTATCCATATGTGGATGTGCAATGTTATACAAAATTATATTATTCTGTTTCTTGACTCTAAAGTGAATATACTGTAAACGAACACAAACGTGTGCTAGTTTTAGATCTAACTGTAGATTTTTATTGGGTTTATTGAGAGTAAGCCATGAAAATTAAGAAAGCTCTTTGATGAACTGACTTTAGATAGAAGACATTTCCCAAGAGAAAGACACCTGTTATATAATTTACAGACATCTATGGCACCACCACAGGATAAAAAGTACGATAAGAACATTGCAGAATGCACATAAGACATCTGATAAAATGACAGTTCTCGCACCAGCCATCTTTGATATTCTGGAAATTTGATGATCTAGTAACACTCACATATTTAGAATATCAAAGCTATAGTTGCAACTGGCTTTGTATTGTTGCATTGCAGATAAAAAAAGATTTAATCTATATTTTCTCATATGACAAGGAAAATAATTGGTTTCTTTTGATACAAAGATGAACACCAATCTTTACCCCTTCATTCACCCACTTGCATGCAGCTAAATTGCAAGCAGCCATACACACTGCAACCCCACCTGACTAACATTTTAGGTATTTAATAGCAGACAGATATGATGAAAAGCGACTCTGTAAGGGTTGAATTTCATCAGGTCTCTGGATTTGCTGATCTGAACTGCTTTTCCTGCTGAGTCTGAGCTACAGTTTCATTGAATGTGAGGTGAATCGGAAACTTCTGGAAATGATGTAGGACTTTTGATTAATGTATTTACAGCTTAACAGAGCAGAGAGTATTTCTTCTATGATTTCTCATAACAAAAGGAACTGACTGCTTCTCCATTAATGCACATTGAGCAACTTCAAATGTGGCTTTGTTGTTGGCTGTATCTGGCATTTAGTACAGGATATGGTGAAAGTAGTTGCAACTCCCCTTTATTTATTTAATTTCTTTATTTAAAGATGCCAAGGCCCATGCAGTTCACAAGCAACTGTGTAAGTATTAAGAAAGCAGCATTAGGATGATTTGCACATATGTTTTGTAGTTGTATCCATTAGAACGTGCCCTATCCCATGGTATATGTACAGCTTGCACTGCAGCTTATTGGAAAATGCTTATTTTTTTATTTTACTGTACTTTTTGTCAGTCAAGAGTGATTCCACTTCTTCCAAACATTACTTTAATAACTATAAAGATACGACTGTGTGACTACCAGAAAAGACAGACACAAAAATACTGTATATTGTCCAGTTAGAGTTAAAGACTGGCTGTAAACCCTCTTTACTACCCCCTGAGCACATGTTTCTACTGCTGTTGCCATATTCAACTATGCTTAACTTTCCATTTCTGAGAAATGGCTTTATTATGATATGAGATAATCTTTTGTAAATATATACACAAGAGACAGAAGGAGTACCTTCTTCTGTGGCCAAACTAAAAAACAAATACACTGCACCTTATACATAACATACTCAGGGTTTACTTTACGGAGCCTTTGGAAGCTGGCAACTGCCACCTGTGCCAAGTGGCTTAGTTATTAGTTTGCAAGCAATTAACCCCTTAAATCACAATATACATAGAAATATTCGTTTAATGTTGCCCTGTGAGTAGACAAAGGACTGTCATATAACAGCCTTGACCACACAGAATGCTCCTTGGAAAGAGAAAACCACACTTCATAGCTTCAGAAACAAACACCATTCCCCTATCTGGACAATTAATACTGCATGCAGAGAACTCCTAGAGGACTTCCTAATGAAGACAGACACACATACATAAGCTGCAATTTGCCTAGACATAACCAATTGCCAAGATGATATGTAGGATATGTAGGACAGTTGATTCATGCAGTTACTAGGTTCCAAGAGGCAATGAGTAAACCAGATTTCTTGATCAAATAACTGTAATCCAGCTGGATCATATTTTGTGAAGAATCGCAGCACATTGAAAATGACCAATATAGTTTGCATTAATCACATTCCTTGGTAGATAGGCACTGAACTGTGTGTTTGTTTAGATCAAACATATTTGCAAACAAAATCCTGTAATCAAAAATATCCCAGTCATGGAAATGAAAACAATCAATGGCTCAACTGAAATGTATAAGTATTTGTATGTATATATTATGTATATATTATTATCATCACTTTCATGCCAGATCTGGTTACTAGGGCAACTGCTGGACCTATATCTATAATGGTCAGTCTGGCCAAATGTGTAGCATGGTCAATATCCTGCTGTACCAAACCTCTTTAGCTGTACCAAACCTACCCAATCTGCATAAATGTTCTCTTATAACCCTCTAGAACAGGGATCCCCTAGTATTTTTACCCTTGAGCTACATTTAAATGTAAAAAGAGTTGGAGAGCAATAAGGTTCATATGGACTGTGTTTAGCTATGGTAACCACTATGTGGACTGGCAGCCTACAGGAGGCTCTGTTTGGCAATACACATGGTTTTGGTGCAACTAAAGCTTGCCTTCAAGTCAGGTATCCAAATATAAGCACCTACTTTAAGGATACTGGCAGAAACATCCAATGGTTAGCTACATGTTGTTCTCATGTTGTTATTATACTTTATTTAAATATGCACAGTTGTCTTCTACATAAAAAATAAAATTCTTATTGTTTGGTCAAGTTGACATTTGTTTGAGTCTTTTAACCTGCCCAACCTGTGCACATGATCTGGCAAAAAAACATTTTCCAAGTGGTTAAGGAACTGGAAAATGTCCATCAGGAAAAAGGTGGTTTTCTCAAACACAATATAATTTGCAAAGCTAAAACTTTGCTTCATGTTGGAACTTTTCTGACCTCAAGACCATTAAAAAATGGGCAGAGAAGGAAATAATTTCGTTCTAAAGAACGCTGCTTATGAATAGAAGAGGAGGAGTGGCTGAAAGAACTATGAAGTGTGTGCCATGTCAAATAGACCAAAATAAATTCACAAGAAACTCATGTAAGCATTGAAGGTCCTAGCTACTGCTGACTCCAACATCTGCTTTCTTGAGAAATCCCCAACCAGTCATCTCTTCTATGGCATAGCTGGGACAAACTGCTTAGAACACACTTAATTGAAAAAGAGTCTCCATTTGCTGCAAATTATATATTAATTAACTGTACGTGGACATTCTAATTTGCTGGATGAACTAATTTTTCTGTGTCTGAGATTGGGGGTTTATGTATCAAAGGGTGAAAAGAGAACAGGAGAATTTTATCACAGAATTTGTCAAAGCTTCATTCTCATGTAACATTTTTGGAGTTGTCTCTTGGCAATAATCCTCCATGGATATTACATTTTTTGAAGGGCTAGGTTTCCCTAAACCAGGGATCCTCAACCTGTTTTAATGGCGAGCCACATTCAGATGTAAAAAGTCTTGATGAGCAACACAAGCATGAAAAAGATCTTTAGGGATGCCAAATAAGGGCTGTGATTGGCTATTTGGTAGCCCCATGTGGACTGCAAGCCTGCAGGAGGATCTTCTTGAAGTAAAACTGCATCTCTGTGCTTCCAAATCTTCCAGGCCAGAAATGTAAACATTTGCATCTACATTGAGGCCACTGGGAGCAACATCAAGGGTAGTGGTGAGCAACATGTTGCTCGCGAGTCACTGGTTGGGGATCACTGCTCTAGACAGTAGTCAACCTGTGAACACAGCAGCCACTTACCTCCATTCTCCTGCCAAAGATACCTTCAGGTCAGATTCCAAACATAGTAGTCTGCGGAGGCTATCTGTTTTGAAGCATGCTAGATTATGTAGAGTTGGTTGGCAAGAAAGTTGAGATGGCTGGTTTCAACAATGTTTTGATTCTTTGCAGCAGAGCCATTTGCTACAAAAGTTATCAGAGAAGCTGTACCTTGTAGCAGAAGCAGGGCCACCATCAGGGGGGCACAGGGGGTAGAGTCGTCCCGGGCCCGGACGATTTGAACTTTAGAAGGGGGCCCGGCTGTCCTAAAGTTTTCTTAGTAGCCCGGGCCCCCTTTAATGAATTCTGGGCCCTTTCATTGGTGGTCAGTGGGTGATCCTATTGGTCGCGCCCCGTGCGTACATGCACGTCAGTACGCACGGGGCGCAACCTTATAAAAGGGCCTGTCTTCCTTCGGCACTCAGAAGTGCCAAGGTCTTGTGCAGGAAGGATGTCGCCGGAGGAGTCCGAAGCCGGCTGAAGATGCCGAAGACGCCGGTGGAGCCGAACAAGACGCGGGGGACCCTGCTGGCTACCAGTGTACTGGGGGTGGGGCACAGCTGGCTTCCAATGTACTAGGGGAGGCACTGCTGGCTACCAATGTATGAGGGGGGCACAGCTGGCTACCAATGTATGAGGGGGGCCTTGCTGGCTACCAATGTACTAGGGGGGCACAGCTGGCTACCAATGTACTAGGGGGGCACAGCTGGCTTCCAATGTACTAGGGGGGCCCTGCTGGCTTCCAATGTACTAGGGGGGCCCTGCTGGCTACCAATGTACTAGGGGGGGCTCTGCTGGCTACCAATGTACTAGGGGGGGCACTGCTGGCTACCAATGTACTGGGGGAGGCACTGCTGGCTACCAGTGTACTAGGGAGGGGGGCACTGCTGGCTACCAATGTACTAGGGGGGGCACAGCTGGCTAGCAATGTCTCATGTCTGTGAGTCCTTTTTACTGGTGGGAGAGGGGCCCAGAAAATTTTGTTGTGAGGGGCCCCGTGATTTCTGATGGCGGCCCTGAGCAGAAGTCTAATGTTAATATATATTTAATATTTACGTATTAGGGTTTGGGTTAAAAATGTTTGTATCCTTTAGTTATATCCGGGGAAACCAACACAAGCATGAGAATGTACAAACTCCTCACAGATAGTTATCTGGCTTGGAACTGAACCTAGGACCCCAACTCTGCGATTTAGACATATAAATAATTATTAAATAACACAACGGAAATATTGCCATGCAAAATGCTATTACCCATGTAAACAATATACAGTAGCAGCCCCATGCTATATGTACACTCCTATCAGTAAGATCTGTGAGCACATAAAGCTTTGGCTTTGCATTTTACTGGATATTTGAGGAAATGTAAAAGGAAGGAAACCTATCAAAGGCTAATTTTAAACACAGCATTGACTTGAATCGTAATGTTACCATTGCAAATTTATAGTGTTCATACACAACCAAGAAAAAAACAAATGGACTTCGGACATCTAATAGGAATTATTTTTTCTCTCTTAAAAATCTTTGCTCCTCTTTAAGCTGTAGTAGGGTGCCATTCACTTTAGTTTTGTAAGTGACAAGCAATCAGCTAGGAAGACGTCATGTTACTGGGAGTTATTTACTTAAGTGCAATGCAGGGTGCAAAAAAAAACAGGCTCATTCTGACATTTTTCAAGCATGTTATACCATTTAAAAAAGTTGCACAGAAAACAGTGACCTACATTCCCCCTATGAACATAGCACTGTATTTGTTAACCCATTACTCAAAGTTAGTATCATTCAAATGCATGCATTGGGGAAAGACGGATTTCTAAGCTCCTTAGTGCTGTGGCATTTGTACCCAGGGTAAAAGTAAAAGACCCCTACCATCTCAACAAATATGAGAGGACCTTCAAAGTACAGAGGCAGAGTAGTGCAATTCAATACTTGAGTAAATAGATGTGCCCAGTCTGAAAAACCTATAACTATCAATCAGCTTTTGATCAATCTAATGGAGTTAAATAGATTCAATCAAATTTCTGATTGGTTGCAGTAACTTGCTGAATTTGTTCAAACTCTTCCATTTCACTACATAAGCCCATTTTGTCATGAAACAGAACTGATTTTTTGGAAGGACCGGTATATCATACATTTCTGCTAGAGCATGCAGAAGCAGCAGTAGGAACATGTTATAGTTATAGTTTCCTTTTGGTTTCCTGTTTCTTGAGGATGACGATACAGGGAATAAGCAGAGAATTAGTTCCTTGCCATCTGCTGAAAAAAGAGACAGCAGACCCAGTGACTGTTAGAGAGCCCAGAAATATTGAAAGACCGGTAGGTAATTAATAGATGCACTAAATATAAACATTTTCCCGAAACACTGAAGGAAAGAAGAGCTAGCAAAATGACTCTTCTATATTGCCAAGCACATCTTTTTCCATTTATGAGAATCCTAATCCTTTGTGAACATTTCTCTTTCTCGTCTTTCAGAATTCCCATACTCAGTCTTTCCCGACATGAAGCTTTCAAAATATAACCTGCTGCTTACCTGATATAGCCAAATTATATACAATATATAAACATATATATATGAAGATTTAAAAACGTATTGTTTAACAAAACTAAACCAGCACTTGTTTGTGCTGCAGCTACAGTAACGCTACTTGTCGAGAAACATAGCGACTGAGGATCCATATGTGCTTTAATGCATGGGTATCCCATAAGCTGAGGGTGATTTTTTTGTTTGAGGAGGAAAGGCTAATTTAAAACATTTTCTACACATATACTTCCATTGTTTCCCAGGACAAATTCTATGGATAGGACCCCAGAACACATAGCAGGATTATATACACTGGCAATTATGTATAATGGCTCCCAGAACGCGACAGGATAAATCCAGTGCCAGTTTCAAGTATAATAGCCTAGAAGTAAAAACAGGTTAAAATCAGCACCAGTTTTCTGTATAATTCCCTACATGATAGGATTGAGTGTTAGTTGCACATACCTCCATGAACACAGGGCAGAATTAATACATTGCCAGTCGCATGTACAATACCTCTTTTCTGCTGTAGCACATTTATTTGTGTTGTGTTGGAAAGGTTTAAATCCGCCTATGGGGTATCTAAGCACATATTTTTGCATAAATTTGCCTTTTATAAACTAACAAGACATGGATACTTTTACAGAATATGGCAAAAATTACAATTCGTCCTGCAAAAAACAATGAAAAATCTCTCCCATGAATGTCTTTCCTCTATGATTCTCTCTCCAATTTGCAGTCCAACAGGTGGTTTCTCTTTCCTTTTTAGACTCTCCCTATAATACAAGTGGCTGCTTCTCTCCGCAGCGGCCGTAAGGGGCAGCACTGATCTGCATTAGCAAGCCTGGGCTTCTCTCTCTGTAGCGAACACAAGTGCTTTTGTTAGTGCTTGCTTGATCAAGCAGAGGTCAGAGGAAGCGTGCACAGTGCAGATCTAAATTTAACTCGTTCAGCTGCTGGAGTGTTGTAAGCAGAGGGATTTTTTTTGACGACCCAAACCAAGATTCGCCCTGAGCTTTAATAGAACAATTCATTTTGAAATATGAGTAAATATAGATCAGGTCAGCTGAGGTCGTTTTTTTTTTTTTTTTTTTTAAATTCTGTATCTAAGGATGCTTTCTGGGAAAGCCTAGGGCTGTAGCATATAAATATTTTATGTGTGCGCGACAATGCTGCAACAGAATACTGTATTGTGAAACCTTACAAGCTGTTCCTGTAACTGGAAGATATTTAAAGTATAATAAGAGTTTTGTGCCAGAAATGATACAAACGTAACTCCCCCAATAATTTTGCCCAGTAGCAGTAAATTATAGCATCCAATAAGATGTTTGTTTTGAAACAGGTGACCGGTAAATTCTACCAGCTGATTGGTTACTATAGATTCCTGCATATGGGCTAACTTAGTGCCTTTTATTACATAACCCCCCCTAAGGGTTTTCTCTGGTCCAGTATCTACAGCAACCAATTAAAACTTTGATTGTACTAGTTTTGTGCAGTTATAATGATGAAAGTGCATTTCTGCTTGGTTGCTATGGGATACTAGACAGGCAGTTTGCAATTATATGTAAGAAGACCAAAGACAATAATAAACGAGTGACAAAATCTGGGTTGGAAAAGTTCTGCACTGTACTAAGAGGCACATCACACTGACCTTCTAAAGGAGCACGTGGAGAGAAATATACATTGCAAGTGCATCCATGCCTGAATGAATGGAAACATAAAAATGGGCATTAAAGTGAAGTTTACTCATTTTATTTCTCAGATACCCAATTGCATGGTTATTATTTCAATAGGTCAGTCTAGGATAACTGACAATGGCAAACCCTGAACCATGTCTGGCACCACATTGCAACCAATTGGATGAACTACTGTATATAACCAAAAGTATGTGGTTACCAGTACTAATTACTGGAGCTTAAGCCACATCCGTCATTGCTTACTCAGGTGCCAATACAAATACATTTTGGAATTAAATATTGACAGACAGGTGTCCATGGTTTTGGCATTTGTTATTTTTTTGCCATATAGTGCATTTACTTTAAACAGGTGCTTCTTACATATAGGTAGCTATGGATTATACTTGCAAACTTTGCAAATTTTTGTAGTGTTTGTAGTATAATGGAAAATGTTAACTTGTATAATATGAGTTTAAAGTCTCTTAATATACAAAATGTATAGTCCGCTAAACTGGCTGTAGCAAGACTATTATATTGACTTTTTGAGCATGATCATGACATTGGGGTGATAATACATGACATAATAACACAATGGCCAATTGCATTTACAGTAATTAAGTAAGGTTTATAACGGTGCCTTTATTCTGAACCACTTTATGGAACTAAGTAGCAGTAGGCTTTGTGTTCCATGCAGTCCCTTCTAGTTGACATACCCAACATCTTTCCAATTTACATAAGCGAAGGGACTGTTCGTGGATAAGAATGTTTTGGAGCTGTAAAGCAGACAATCACATTATACATGTGCTGTGGACATAAGTCATAAAATGATGTAAAAAATGGGTTTCAGATAGCATTTCTGACCACTTTGGTCTCAATATTCTGTTATAAATATGACTAGCGTCTCAGCCAAAAAGCATGTCAGTACTGTTATTTAGAAAGAGGAAGAAAGGAGCCTTAAAAGTTTAGCTTAAGTGTACATTCTGAACTGTTTCTGAGTAATATGCCTTCTCATCTGCGTCTTTTCAGAATTCAAATGGGGGTCAATTACTCCAGCAGCCAAAAAAGAATTGCTCTTTGAGGCTACAGTTGTATAGTTATTGTTACTTTATCTCTTCTGGCTGGTTGCTATGGTACATGGAACCCTTGCAACCAGACAGAATATATCACCTATATGTACCTAATACTAAAAGTTAATTTAAAGGTAAACTACCCTTTAGGCATTTGATTACACTTTCCTCCACTCCCAAACACAAATCTATAACATTTTCAAAATGTAAGTAAATCAGTTTTTTTGTCCAGCACTGCCGTATCTTGCCAAACAGTATACACTGTATTCAGGAACAAATACAAACTTTGTGTTTGGATGATGGGGTCCCTTTAAACATACTTGACAAATAAGTGTCAAACACATATGGGTTTACTAAGTGAAACACCCCATAAGCGAACTGAAGAAGCAATTAGGAGGTTACATCCCTAGGATGTGAACACAAAGATTGCCTCCGCTAATCTGTTTGTGACATTCTGCAGCGCCGCAAAGGCGAATATTGTGTTTAAACCCAATCCAAGCTCAGATTCCAAGCATTCCAG
Source organism: Xenopus tropicalis (assembly GCF_000004195.4). Taxonomy (NCBI): domain Eukaryota; kingdom Metazoa; phylum Chordata; class Amphibia; order Anura; family Pipidae; genus Xenopus; species Xenopus tropicalis. Next base: position 29,478,396 of record NC_030686.2, on the reverse strand, counting down.
GCAACTGCATGAAAAATGTGCCAGCCACCCAATCTGCTCTGATACTGCCTGGCTGACTGTGGCTTTTTTAGATAAACTGATAGCTTTGTAAACATGGCAAATACCGTGCAAAGGGAATACACTACCTTTATGTTCTTTTGTTGAACTGGACTAAAGGGTAAATGCTTTTAAAGAAGCAGGCATTTTCCAAGCATCTTTCCAATACACAATCATTACAAATGTTCAACACCTTTAAGTAATTTGTAAATGTAATTGCTATTGAAAGCAGTGTTGGTCTGTCCCCACACTTAACTACTGAAGCAGTGTAGCAGAAGGCAACTGATGAACAGATATGTCTTGGCTGAAGGAGAGCTGACCTCTGCTACACTGCTTAACGCATCAGAACCAGGAGAAGAGAATGTGACAGACACAAAGTGACATTTACAAATAAACATTGTGATGAATGTATGTTGGAAAGTTGGTAAGAATTACATTTCTTTTATGAGGGCAAACTTTTGGGTTTGCATCTTTTCTTGACTTTATATAAGCACAACCTGTGCTTTAGCATTTCTGTCCTTATAATAAAATCTAGCTGAGATCATATGGACTATAAGGCATTTAGAGCAGAAATGAGCACAACCCAGCTGCACACTTCTGACTGACCCATCTAGGATTATGGCTGCAATTAACTGTATAAAGCAAATCATAAAAAATAAGGAAGAGCGGTGTGTTGGTATTAAAGGAAAACTATACCCTCAAACAATCTCGGTCTCTAAAAAAATTTATTGCATAAGCAAGCTCATATGTAAAACCCTATTTCACCAAAATTGACCATTTTTATAAAAATATACTATTTTAGTAGTATGTGCCATTGGGTACTCCTAAATAGAAAATTGCCATTTTAAGAATTAAGGCCCGCCTCCTGGGATCAGAGGATTCACAGTGCACACAAACAAGCCAAGGCACACATACATGCTAGGCCCCATCAGCCAATTAATGGACAGAGTTCTGCCTTTTGCTCCCACACTACTTCCTGTTACAGTTAGAGCTGCATCACTTCCTGTCAGCTGATCTCTGAGGGAGCACACAGCCCATCACTAAATGGCGGCTCAGGGGAAATGATGTAAAAGGGCAATATTTACTGATATATATATATTCCAGTTTGGCGAAATTCTTTAATAGGTCACTTAACATAATACAGTATAAACTATCTGTTGGTTAAGTAATCATTCTGGGGGTATAGTTTTTCTTTAAAGCCAGCGCCCGCTCAGGGGTCCTAGCCTCCTGAGGTGGCCAAGTGGATGCCGCCCTCTCATTCCCCATGTGCTTACCTGTTTCGCGCCAGAGGGGGGAGCACTATAGCGCTCTCTTCACTAGAGGACCTGAAATTCCGCTTTAAACATTGGAATTTCGGCTCTTTAATTTACTGGGAGCTACTTTTTGCCGTCCCCGGTAACTTGCTGGGCGCTGTTGAGAAACTCGCCTCATGGCAGCAGCGCCCCTGTTTAAAGCACCATTAGCATGTGGTTCATTGGGTGCAACTGAGACAGCCCCCTATTGGAAACCTGTAATTAAGGTTATATTCAAGGTGGCGGTAGTGCCACGGTTCCTAGCATCACCAGTTACAATTGCACACGATTCTTCAGTACAGACTAGGTGAGCACATTTGCATCTTTTTTGTGCAACTATTTAGCCACACCAAAATTGACATAATTTTCACTAAAATATCTGATGGTCAAAATATAATGTTAGTTTTTAACATGACCAGTTTCCATTTGTGAGTGAAAGATAGTTGCATATACATGTATTAGTGAATTAATTAACAGTTAATAATAATTAATATATTGAAAGAATGTATAGCTAATTAATTGGCATAATGTATGACATTTTTATTACAGTTTATTGATAATTCATATAAACTCCAATTGCTAGTATCATGGCAGACATAATAACTGATAACAACATAGGTTGTCTGCTGCATGGTGGCTTGGTTACAAGACACAACTTACACACAGGGCTGCCATCAGGGGGGTAAAGGGGGAACTGCAGTCAGGGACCCCTTGGCAGAGGGGAGCCCTGAGATGGAAAAACACAACTCACAAGACATTAATGTTTGCGGAAGTGGTTGGGGTTTGGATGCAGCATAGGTGTGATTTAACATAATTGGGGAGTGGCCAGGTTGGATATGGGGCATGGGGGTATATTGTATGGGCATTTTTTTCTCATTGGTGCCCCATCTTGGCAGGGTCTAACATGCAGAGTGGCCAGGTGACCACTGAGCTAATAATTGGCGTCTTTTAGGGAAGGAACCTGCCAAAGTAGTAGTATGGGGCCCTATTATTGCTGGTTGTGGCCCTGCTTACACAAAAAAAAAACAGACTTTTCAGAGCAGCACCAAGTCTTTTCAAGACTTGCAAAGTCAGGTTAAGCTGTTGGTATTGTACAGAAAGCAAACAGTGATTCATGTAGATAAGTTGGTTAGTCATCTGGCACACAGTCACTTTTCCTAAGACCAAGCTTTGTTGTCGACAACACATGTGAAGGCCAGATTCTAAAGCTTATGCACAGGTGGGTCGCCCAAAATGGCTGAGACCCTGATTAACTTGCACGCTCAGTCGGAGATTAACTATAATAGAGCAGTATTGCTTAGAAACAGGTTGCTCTCATGTGAAAAGCTAGGTTCTAAATGTCTCAGACATGTCTGTAAAGTTTTCCATAAAAGTCACAGGGGAAATATCACATGTTAATAATTATTTCTGAAGCACTTAATTCACCGCTTAGGCTCTTCCACTAGTGATTGCCTAGCATGTCCTTCTCCACCCATCAGAGCGTTTGAATGTAAGACAAAGCAGCATGGTGGCACAGTGGCTAATGTTTTTGCCTAGAAGCAGTTGGGTCTTGGGTTTGATCCAGAACAGGACAACATCTGGAAAGAGTTTGTATGTTTTTCCTGTAATTGCATGGAGTGCATGGAGTCGTTCCCCTAAAAAAGGAGGGGTAACAGTAGAAGGGAAATTAGTCTGTAAGGGTTAATGTGTGTGATTAAAATTCTGTGAAAGGTAATATACCTACACTGTATCATTAAAGAGCAATGCATTAATAAAGTACTATACTATAAGTGGCAGCTGCATTAGTTGATAGGAATACATTGGAATGGGAGTTGTGAAGTAATAAAGGCACCTTGTCTCCTAACGTTGGCTTCTTAGGACAATAAAAAAAAATATTTTTGGCTTTTTTCTTTAAAAACGTTGTTGAAAATTGTGACTTCACACTTTGATAAATATGCCCCTGGGTATTTCTTAAGAAATTAAGAAGACAAAACAACAGTGACTGCATATTTCATGGAAAAATATCTGAGGGCAATAGGTGGCAGATTAATGTGCTGTAATGATAAACATGCAATTACTAATAGAGTTACTATATCACTTTAATAAATGTGTAAAAGATCGATTCAGAGCACAGGTGTTCTATGACTGTGTTTATGTTGACAGATTTCAAAGGTGTAATAAATTAATAAGGGGCTGCAGAAATGCTTTATGTTGGTGATTTCCAAATGTTTATTAGCAGGAGTAGACGTGCAACTAACATGGTTATGTACATCTGTAAATGTAGGAAGTCTGCAAGAAATAAGGGAAGGTGTGACCCAGAGTGATAATTTGAGAGGCATGTAGGGTCAATAGAAGGTTCATTGATGATTAGCCTTGTAACAGTGTTTTGAAGGAAGATGGACAGGTGCCTGTGTTATATAGAGAGGTTGAATATGTGAGATTAGAATGGGCAAAGTGTAAAAGACACTGAAGAGATGAGAAGTAATAGGGTCAAGAGGCCAGGTTGTTGGTCAGGAGAATTGAGCTGTGTACAGGATTCTTCTGTTACAAGAGAACATAAGATGGATGTAGCGTGGAGAGGGCAACTGAGGTTATGGATTGAATCATTTTCTAATTTTGTTGATAAAGGGGCACGAATAGAGAAGAATGTTGAAAATGAGATACATACTGCAGTAGACTCTTAAGGCAAAGCTAAGGCCAAATTGGGTCGTTTTAGTATATGCATGTACGTCATACCACATATTAAATACTATAAAATGAATATGGCTAAAAATGCTATATTCAATATACTGTACTTACTGCACCAGCCTAAAGTTTCTGCATCTTAACAGCAGCAATGATACAGGACTTCAAACTTGTAACAGGCGCTCCCCATTTATTCTCATTGTACTCTGTGCAGCTGTTGAGAAACTAAGCTTAGGGGTAATTTGCGTATGGTCGCAAATTATCAAGCAGAAAATGAGGCTGGCCTGTCATATAAGCTGGTGCTACAGGACTCATTATTAAATTCTGATGCTAATTGTATTGGTTTCTGAGCTGCCTGTAGTAATTATCTGTATTAATTACTAATCAGCCTTATATTGTGACATTTATATTCTATATATACAGGTATAGGACTCGTTATCCAGAATGCTCGGGACCAAGGGTATTCCTGATAAGGGGTCTTTCTGTAATTCGGATCTCCATTCCTTAAGTCTACTAAAAAATCAATAACACATTACATAAACCCAATAGGATTGTTTTGCATCCAAGGATTATTTATATCTTAGTTGGGATCCATTACAAGATACTGTTTTATTATTACAGAGAAAAAGGAAATCAGTTTTAGCATTCTAAACAGGCTTTCCGTAATTCGGAGCTTTCTGGATAACGGGTTTCCGGATAAGGGATCCCATACCTGTACAGTATATTGTCTGACCTTAAGCTCAGGTAAGTGACAGCAGCACAGAACATATGCAGCGAGAAGCAGAAAAGAAGATGGGGAGCTACTGGGGCATCTTTGGAGGCAAAGCTCTTCCCTGCTAAAGGGCTGTGGTTGCCTTAAGCTGGTACAGGAGCATAAAAAATACCCTTCTTCTTTATTTACGCTTTAGTTCTTTAACTCACATGTGGTTTTAGTAACTGATTGCTCAAGCCCAGTGGCTTGAGCATTAATAAATCCAGCCAGTGTCAGACTGAGATGCCAAGGGCCCACCAGGAACCCTTGGACCATAGGCCCACTTTCTAAACTATTATTCCTCCTCTTCTCCCTCAACCCCTTTATTATCCAAGTCTCTTCTCTATCCTTCCATCTCTGTTTCCCATACAGAAATAGGGAATAACCATGTAATTGGCCAAATAGCTAGAAGCAAGAGGGCCCACTGACACCTGGGCCCACCGGGAGTTTTCCTGTTATCCTGGTGGGCTAGTCCGACACTGAATCCAGCCCACCCCTTACTGTACATCTTTCAGTGGGCAATTTTTTTCTTGACATATATTACATTGCCTTATCTAAGTTTTGCTAAATGATAAAAAGAAAAAAGTTTTGTGTATACTGAAGGTGGGTACCCCCATTCGCTTGATTGCAACTATGTATGCACTACATTGCTTTTCAAACTGGTTTGCTCCATCAAAAAAATACATTTCAGATCCCTTCCTGACCCAAGATCACCTCACTACGCTTACAAATCAGGAAAGCACCAATAGGAGGGTGGGGGATGGTGGAACGCAGGTCCTTACTTGGCCACCATTAAAAAGAGGCAGCAAAGGAAAAGGCAATTTTTAAAAAAATATATAGAAGAGTTGCAAATTGCTTCAGAATACCACCCTGTACATCATGCTATTTGCTAATTACAAGGTAAACTGCCCCTTTAAAGGACCTGGTGGAGGTCACTGAGACTTTTCTAAAGTGCACATGAAAAAAACATCATTGAGTAAGTAGAGTATAAACGGGAATGCTAAGAATTTTGCAAGGCACATGGGTAAGGGTGGTTTCATAGGGGGTGAAGGCTGTTGGTTTGCCCTCAAAAAAAGTGCTAGTTTCTTTCTACAACAAGTTGGTGCATAATGAATTCCACCCGCTGATTTTTTTATTGGAGAAAATGGAACACTCTTCATCTCTTTAAGTTCTGACAAATGGTGGTCACTGAGGTCTCATTCTTTAACCATAGTAGCCAAAACACTGGGCAAATTGTATACATAACTTTAACCATAATGGTAAGTACATTGTTTAATTGACTCTTTTTCATACTTTGGCAGTTATCTACATAAGAGCAGACTTTTTACCATATGTTAAATGTAGACACACAAAGCAATAGTGCTTTCCATCTGTAAGTATTTTGTTTTAAAAATACTAGGATATGCAACTGCTACCTTATGCCCTCAGGGTGGGGAAGTGCACTAACAGTTAGGAGCTGGAGTTAAGTAACAGCTGGAAGTCTACAGGTTGAACGGCTCTGCTCCTTAATACAACAGGATTAAGTGCAACAGGAACCTTTTTACCAGCACAGTTAACATATTTACTGGTGTTAATGGCTAGGGAGGGGAGATTCCAGACCTGGATTGACATGGCTTTTGTTTTTAATCCTTCATTGCATTTTATACATCCATTAACTCTTTCATGGTGACGAAATGTGTGGAAATATGTAATGGAGAAAAGCCAGTCGGCTAGATGTAGATCCCGGGGTGCTCAGATTAGATTTAAATATCACTGGGACTTTTCAAGGTTATATTTAGCTTTCCCAGTGTGAAGCCTGAAAAAGCTTGTTGGAAAGAAAGTTAATTATACACCATGGGGACAAAACTACAGCATGAGTATAATATCTTGCTGCGCTATATATGCTGATAGCAGCTGTTCACTTGACCCTTTGCATGCTGGATTTGTGCTGCATAATAATTTCTCTATCATCAGTGTTAAAGCACAGCACTTAACTATGCATGGCTGTCTTCTTCATAGGAAATGAAAGGAATGTATATGTGTTTTCTTTTGTAGAAGGACATGTGAGCCTTTCATAAAACTGTGCTATTGGGGTGGGTGACTATGCGCGATTTGATGTAAAAGGATGATCAAGTGAGATACATGGTGTTTTTTGCATATTAATTGCTAGGGAAATCTGTTTAATGCTTCCAGTTTAGGCTGCACACACAGGCAGAGGGCGTATGGCCCCAGGTAGCTTGGAAAAAGTTTTAATGAGCACTGCCTGAACCTTGGTGTTGTAATGCTGCAGCTCCCAGCTTCATTTTATCCCTGTGTTACAATATGATGTAAGTCGTAGCTTATCAACCTTGGCATAAAGAAACATTATTAATTTCACTCCCTGCCCCAGTGGAGCTTACAATCTAAGGTCTCTGTTGCATTCACACACATTAACCTGCCTGTGTGTTTTTGGAGTGAGGGAGAAAACATTGGGAGAACATACAGACTTACATGCATATAGTGGCTTGGTTGGAATTAAGCATAAGACTTACATTAGTTACATTAAAACCCACCGTATCTTCATGATGCCCTGTTAAACCTATATTCATTTATATCATGAGGAAAATGGATTTGGCATTAAATAAAAAAAGATGTATGCATTACATTGGTAATGATGTCATTGATGATTTAATTGCAACCCAAATTAATCAACTCTATGACAAATATTTATAATTAAATTTATTTCATTCTAAAGAAAGAATTAGCTCTTTATCCTAGTTAATTTAAAAAGGTGCATAATTCCAGCTGAGCACGAGACCAGCCGCTTTGGGCTGCATTTGATGGGCAGCTATTGTCCAGTGGCATTACGGCCAAAGTTTCCTCTCATTCCAATGTCTGTTTCAGAACTCTAACTGAGATTGTTTAGCAAAAACTAACTGCTGATTGGTTACTATGGATGAAGGTTTTGTGTTACTACTACTTTTAACCAAAGAGGTGTGTTGTTACTAACGTACGGGGATATGCTTCTTTGCAGAGGTAGGTGTTCAAAAACATTAAAACAATAAGCATTAAAAAAGATTATTAAAAATGATTGCTTGGTTCGTGTCATTAAATCACCAACATAATTTAGTTCATATGAACATTTTCCCCTAGTGTTAAACTAGAGGCTTCAGGCTCGCTCTCTGGGCCATTATAGAATATTCTTTTCATTGAATCAGACTGAAGACAATGGGCTCAACCAACCAGATATTTGAGTGACATAAAAAGTTAAATGGTGATAGGTTCCAGAGGGTTATTGCACCTGAGCTAATTTGCCCTTTTCTACTATATAATCTCAGTTTCCGCTGCTTGTCAGCTCCCACTATCCCAATAGCTAAATTGTAATTCAAGAATCAAACAGACTTTTGCATGCAGTTGAAAACCTAAACTTGGAAATATAAAAGAATCCAATCTATTCTTCAGTCTCATCACAATTGCAGAACGTAATTATTAGATTTTGAGTGTGTGTGCAAGGACAATGTCATGTAACTGTGAGTACTTTTTAGCCGATTATCATACAAACTACATATCACGTCGCCTTTTCACTAGCATAATGCTGCCACTAATAGAAGGAAATGCTCCGGAACATGAATGCTAAATTTGCTGCATGCCTCTCATTGGTCCACAAGGGGGAGCGCCTAAGATTTTATATCTTGCTCTTGCTGGATTTTGCATTGGCAATGAGGACATCAGCTTTCCCATAATGAGCTTTAAAATACAAGTTTCCCCAGCTTCTAATGACCACACACCTAATGACTCTGGATTAACCTGCCCTCATTCTTTGCTTTCTCCCTTACATCTATTTATAGCATTTGCAGAATTAGCCATAAAGCAAAGTGTCAGTATATCGGAATATTATTTCTTAGATATTATAAGCAACTATACAGCCTATTGCTGAAGCTACATAACCCCTTATTTGTTTATTATTATAAGTTTTCTGTTTCTATAAATAATCCCAATATAAGTTACATAGGGATTTCTTCTTATAAGAGATGACAGATATTCTGGGGTATACAGGGGTACGACTGTAGAAGGCCCTGTATTTTGCACCTGTAGTGTACCCCTCAGGATGAAATGGGTCCCTCTGTTCTTGCAGCATTAACAGCAAATGTGTCTGCATATTTATTACAATCCTGGGAGCAAGTAAAAAGACCTTCTGAGTTTCATGTGATAAAAAGCTGCAATTTCTAACCTCCCATCTGCACCTAACCTAAATGCACTCAGGATATCTAGGTTTGGAAGTCATATTCAGCTGTAGTTAGCTGTGTGTTAGCATTTTGTGAGGCCCAACCTAATATTTGGCTCTCTGAGGCATTGTCAATGAGAAATAATGTCCAACTTTGCTTATTGACCATTGTACTGGCCCATAATGCTAAGCCTTAGCCACGCCTCATCCTACACAGTTCCATGAAAACCCACCGCTTCTTTGTACCTAAGCAGCTACATATTTTGGGGAGGTTCCATCAGAGAAGCTGAATCCTGCTATATAAAAATTCTGGAAATATTTTATTAATTTCAGGTCCAAGTGTGATCTGAAATATTGAGCACCCAAAATAGTCTTGCTGAGTAATTTTAAAGTCAGATTGATTTATTTTTAGGATGATATATATAAGGTATACAGTATTTATGCTCTACACCTGGGAAATATTAATACTGTAATTTGAGCTTTCTGGAGAACCTGACAGGACCATATTAAAATGGTAAGAAAAAGTTTCTTACACTCTCATGAAGAATCTATTTATTAGTCATATTAACCAGGCATCTCCCTGTTGCTCAGGGTCTGTTTCAATATACTTAATCTTACCACTTTACCCAAGACATTTTCCAGGCTATCATACCTTGATCAGATAGTTAATATACATCGCTCTCTCTCTCCCTTTCATTCCCATAATCCCTTCTTCCACACCTACAATAGGTCTCTACTTCTTATGACCGGATGGGCAAGCAGAAAGGGATATAGGGGTGGATAGGCAATATACTTATTTTGAATTATCATCCCATAGGTTGCTCAGTTCAGGGAGCTATGGGGAAACCGTGCAGCCTGAATTTCGATGTCAGTTGATCAGAGCTGGTACCAACACACCTATTGGATCAGCCATATTTCTTGCTATGCAGGTATGTCTCCATGTATATGCAAGGTTAGCAACTTACTGTTCTTACTTATTTTGCATAAAATTAAATTTATAAAATACTTATAACCTATGAGTTGTGTTTATTTTTACGTTGGTTCTTATGTTTGTATTTTTTTTTATCTTTTACAACTTGCTATTACTCTGTTCCCATTTTATTATGTTCTGCTCTTTGATTTCCTTTTCCTTTTGTACCTTTCCCTGTCCTCCTATTAGGATAATTATATCAAGATAATCCTACTTAATTAAACATTGGATATTCTGTTCTGCATGTAGAAAGCAGCCAGCACATTTATTGCATAAAATAAATCTTGCTAACTCAGGGCACAGACTCAGAATGACACAGATTTACATTGTTTCCCATAAACAAAGCTGATATTGGATTTGGTAACCTTTATTTGGAAAAGGAAAAAGCATGCAGAGGAAAAGGAGAATTCCTACAACCATTGAGAAAAGAACATTTATAATATAATACATTAATAGGCACTGCTGTTCTTGCCTGTACCATACAGTATAACCTCACCTCGCTTTACACCACTGCATTAGAGAGTATGGCCAGTGCTGCTGCCTGTAGTTCTGTAGAGGAATGCATTACAGGCAGAGGAAGCTCCCCAAGAGCACCTACAGTATTCATACTTAAAGGTCTTTGAGTTTCACTTTTTAATTCTCACTATATTTAGTTTATTAAATGTATATGAGATTCTACACCCGCTTTACCATTTTGGCATTATGTTCTTTGGCTTATGCACTGTATGGAGTTGAGCCTTCTCCAGTTCATACACCCTAAGTGAAAGTAATGTAGGAAGACAATGGAGGGAGACCTCATCACAGCAGTGGTAGGACAGTTGAGAGTATGGTGTTCCAAGATACTGGTCCCTTGTCTGAAGAGAAATGTTGAACAGATTGTAAATATTCCACTAGTTTACTGATACTGAAGGGGAGTAAGGGGGGTCATATAGGGAAAATGCCTTAAGAGAGAAAGTGAGAAAATATGACAGAGAAAGGAGAAATGATAAAAGAAAACAAAAAGACAATAAGAAAGTATAGATGGTTTAACTGGACCATAATAATAGTTACTATATATTTGTGGGCATGAGCCTTAGAATGCAAGCTCTGAGGCAGGGACTGATGGGAATAATCAACAATTTCTGAGCATGCTGCTGCTACATTGATGTAGAGGGCATGTAAAAAGGACTAAAAGGGATTATGAGAAGCAAAAAAAGTGGCATGTACTGCAAGTGACTGCTGGGCAAAGTACAACTTAAGTGCTTGACTGTGCGGTGAAGCAGGCAGCAAGTTACTGACAAGTTAAGGAAGGAGGCAATGACTGTCTATGCAGCAAGGCAGGGGGTAGCTGACCGAAGTCAGACCAGGCCATGGAGGTTCTGACAGCCTAGGAAGGAGATGGCGAATAGCCGACATTGAGAATAGGCAGGGAATGAGTAGCTGAAATGTAGGCAGTGTGAGTCTGAGCTACTCATATAAAGATAATGACTTTTATTATCAGTAGTGTAAGCATGAAAAAATGTCCTAAATTTGACCTGGCTGTTAATATTATCATCATAATCATCATCCTTTATTTATACAACACCATTAACGCCACTCTTTATAGAGACGGTTCATCATTCTTATTGTTTATTCTTCCCTAACCAAGGCCGAATGTGCTTCTAACTCACCCACATAGTTCATGTTTTTTTCACAAATAAAACTCTTCCATGACCTACTGAATGTGTAATCCCTCAGTCCTTACTTAGAACCAAAAACTTACGAGATGACATAATTATTATGGACTGTGGAGTCATTTATTCCTTAGAACATGAAGGATATTTTGGGAGAACTGCATCATAAGCTTTTAATTGGATTGCAATTTCCATTGTCTTTCATCATGATGTGACCCTTTCTGGATGAAGGAGTTGACCATCTGTAATAAAAGCTATGTTTTTCATTAGCGTGCTTTGGCTTATAAAGTATACAAGATAACTGAGGAGGGTTAACATAACTTTGTCTCTGAATGCTTTGTATGGAGATTATTTAGTTGCTGACAAGATCGATTCTGTTCCAAATACCTGAGGCACCTCATTGGAACCTTTTTCTTGAAACAATCTCGTAATAAAGGAAAAAAGACACTGACCAGCTGTCTTCCGTTACAGATCCCAGATGCAGTTATTAACAATCTGTCTTCAGCTAGGAGCCCTTACCTTGGATGACCCTCTATCATAATGTCATTATTTTCCAGACTTAGCTTCACCCTTAGCTACTGACCTGAACTTTAACATTTATTCCTGCACCTGGACTTGCAGGACTTGCCTGCAGAAACACTATATATCTACCTGTAATGTATTAAAGATGAGACAGCGCTAATTGCTATAAAGGTTGAAAGTGTTGATTATTTACTTTGGCTAAACATGTTTTAGGGAATGTGTACCAATAGCCATTCAATAAACAGTGCCTCCTTGCAGGTTAATATGGCAATATCAGACCTTTGATCACATATATGAAGGAAATGGTTTAAATATCATGGTGCTTTTATATATGCCACAGAGAAACTTGGGGTTGTATTATTCTTAATAGTTCATAAGAGTATGGTCTTTGTGTGGGGGTGCCTTTTGTATAGGCAGGGATGATCTTGGAAAGGCAGAAAAGATGCTCAAGAAAGAGAGAAATGAGAAGCCCCAGGCCAGAAACAGCACTTCAGTAGTGATAAACAGATTTCAGAAACGTTTAGGTATGTATAAAGGCGAGATAAGGCAGGGAATACATCAGAATATCTACAGGAATTATATACCTCTGGGGAACATCCCAGACGGCCAATAAAAATGGCTATTTTAAAGAGCATTATCCTGGAAAGCAGACAATGGGCCACACACACACACTGAGTTTTAAAATGTGCATTCATTGATACCCTTTTTCATTTGACAGCAGAAAACAAGTCAACAACCTATAAAATGTATATAAAAAGAATATTCTTATGAAGGAAACATTCATTCAAGTGAAACAGTATTTTTGTGCGTTAGTTAAAAGTAAAATGATCACTATATGACTATAGAAGTCAGGCAAGGTGCAAATCCACAATGGTTTTTGTACTGTGTGCCCTCCCTTAAGTAAGTGACCACTATAGTGCAAAGCACAGCCAGACCCCAGATGGAAGTGCCTTTAAAATGTCCCATAAGGGGCACCAGAGCAGGGCCAAACTGGCTGGGTGCCCTAGGAAACCTGGCTTGCTATGCTGCTCCCCTTCCTCCCATGTGTGTGCATGAAAGAATGTGCTTATGTGTGCTGCCAAAGAGGCCAGGGTTGGTGCCACAAAGGGTAAATACCTAGCGTTCCCCACTATAGGGCCCAAGGCATGTACCTCTTCTGCCTACCCCTAGTTCTGCCCCTGAGGGGCATGTGTTTGTACCCCTTTGTTCTCTAGCACTTGTAGCAAAGCTCCTAAATCTATTTTGTTGGCAAATCAGTCCTACTGGGTTTGTTCAGCGTTTAAATTTTAAGGTGATCCTAATTGCAGCAATATCAGTTCCCTTACATTTGGGATAATACATCCCATAGGTGTAATAGATTTATTACAAAATCACCACTAAGTCCTAAAGCTTCTTTTTCTATTCTACTCATTTCTCTCTCTTATGATATCACTTCCAATTCAGCTTAAAGCTTGGTTGGGAAAACGTTATCTGCCTTTACATCATAAATCATTTCTAAAATTAATGCTATCATTTTAAAGGGAACAATTGGGTCAGAAAAGACACCGTATTAATAGCCTTGATAGTCGCAGCATTGAACTGGAATTTATTATACTGTGTCATGGAAAAGTTACACATAACTGCCAGCATTTCTAACACACTCTAACTACAGATTTAAATATAAACCTTGTCTTTTTCTCCTTCTGTGGAACTTTCTTTCCTGACATTTTATCTATAAATACTGTATATGCAAATCCAGTATAATGGACAATTGGTGTTCACTATGTTTGATACTGGTGTCCTTTTTTTCGTTTGTTGTTTATTTTTTACAACAACATCTTTGGAAAATGTTTTTGTTGAAAGTTTTGGAACTGTAAGGAAATGCAAAAAAAAAAAATCCTAAAATTCCTTTTTCTGTTATCTGATGAAGCCAACATTTATCTTTTATTGAAATAAAAGAGTAATTCTTTCTGTGGCTATTAATATAAGTAATCACAGCAGTAATGTTCAGAATTCTCAAACAGTGAGATAATGGTGGTTATGATACTCAGAAAGTCTTGGGTGAGTTTAATTCAATGTGACAAGTGGAAAAAGTGGTTCCTTTAAAACATATGATCAGCGGTTTGCTTTCTAAATGATAGAGTGTATCATTTATTAACCCTTTTGTTCCTGGAGCTCTTTGACCTGTTCAGTTGCATATGGCTTGACTATGTTGTAAATACGGCCAACAATTTTGTTAAGCGGCAACCCAAATACAATGATCTGAGACAAGACTTTGTTGGTCCTCCATTCAGTGGCATATGTATTCTCATAGGCTCTATGAACGTCTGTCTTATAAGCAGGAGATCAATTGTTGTGGAGATGAAATAAGCTCAAATGGGGCTCCAGGCAGAAGCACATACATTGTTCAGTTGGTGCTCCATCAGCAGGACTATGGAGCAAACTTAGTTTCATAGCACATACCCAGGAGCTTAGGGAGCCTTGTATCTAAGCAAGATGTGCCTGATTGTACAACTGTACTCCAGCCTTAAGGGTTATATTCATTCTCATAGGTGCACAACAATAGAATAATAGTGCAGTCTAGCTTTTCAAATCCATTGTGCTTAGAAATCAGTTTTTTCTATAGGTTCCTATAGATCAGCAGCAGTATTGATGAGAAGCATCTAAAGAGCATTGCATTTGTGCTTCTTGAAATATTATAATGCACATGATATATTGCAATGGATAAAAGCAACTTCTAAATCCTGTCAATAATACTCTCTCAGTATGTTCAGGCATCTTGTTGTCTGTATTGAACAATATGGGGGTAGCACAAGTCCATCAGTGGTGTAACATTTCCTCTTCCCAAAGTTATATGAGGGCACTTTATATTTGAATAATATATTAATGTAATTGAATAAAACATATTTATGATTCCAGGGATAACTGACTCAAAGTTACAACAACTTTCCGATTATGTTTCACTCCATTCTCTTCTAGTACACTACCGTGGAAGGTAGAAGCATTATCTGCATTGCTACTGTCTATTGTGGCAAGCGATGAAACAGTAGTCATACTTGGTGATGCATTAGGTACGCCATTGACGGCTGCGACAGTGGTTGCCGTGCTGGGTTGTGAATTGATATCCAGCTGTTTTGCACTACAGAATGGTGCATAATATTCTGTCATTTCCTCAAATTGCACACAGTCTACTTTATAGTACTTTTTCTTGGCCTGTAAAATATTGTTGAATCTGAATCCCCAGAGGATCTCACGGGGCAAGTAAGATGTTCGTGATTGGTGTGATGTGCCAGTGGAGTCGCCTGTGTATATAAATGTGACCAAAATTTCAAATCGATCCGAAGCCAATCCTTTTCGATCTAATGCATACAGTGGACTATCCTGATCAATAACATGAACCACAGTTACTGGCGTGACCAGTATTATCTGGTCATTGACTAGTTTGAGGTCCTTATATTCCATAGTGATGCCTTTTTCATGATCTTCATGGTAACGTAGGAGCTGAGCTCTTACGTTTCCTTCAACAACATGGTTTGGCCGAAAGTCCCCAATTCGCCACATTAGGCACAGTTTGCCATCCCTTATTCCAACCAATGCAAAGTAACTGAAACGTATGGTCTGGGCTCTTTTTCGGGCAGTTGCCATCTTTGCCATTGCTGCACCTATAATAAATGTGTCTATAATACAACTAAGAACTGACTGAAGTGTCACCAGGATGATAGCCATGTAGCACTCCTCTGTAACACACCTGTTGCCATAACCAATGGTGGTCTGGGTCTCCAGAGAGAAAAGAAATGCTCCAGCAAATGTGCGAACATTGTCAATACATGGGGTTATTTCCATATCACTAAGATCTCCATGCTGGAGTGCTATGATCCAAAATATGAAGCCAAACAGCAACCATGACAGGACATATGACAAGGAGAATATAATGAGCATATGACGCCATTTTATATCCACAAGTGTAGTGAATATGTCAACCACATAGCTTTCCCATTCTCCAAATATGTTCTTGAAATAGACATTGCAGCTTCCATCTTTTTGCATGAACCGGTTCTGGAAAGGCTTCCTACATATGGTACTGTAGTGGTACCAGTTGTGCTCCCTGACATTTACTAGCTTCCACGTATCTGTCGTATAACTCATCATGGCTTCCAATGGTGCAAGAAACAGATCTAAAGGAATATCTTCCTGTGGCACCTAAAACCTGCAACAACAAAAAGTAGAAGGATTAAAGACATTACCTTTCCTCCTAAGATTTCAATCAGATGTACAGATTGTATTTATTTATAAGAATCACTATAAATCCTCATTCTTATGATGAATGGTGCATTACTAGAGTAACACTGTTTCATGTAAATTTCAAGCATTTATGGCAAAACCGACACAAAAACTTTAAAACTGTTTATTTTATCTATGAAAAATATATTGTAATCATCAGAAC
The DNA here is from genome assembly GCF_000004195.4 of Xenopus tropicalis. Classification (NCBI taxonomy): domain Eukaryota; kingdom Metazoa; phylum Chordata; class Amphibia; order Anura; family Pipidae; genus Xenopus; species Xenopus tropicalis. Next base: position 29,461,903 of record NC_030686.2, on the reverse strand, counting down.
TATTTGCAGTATGTAGAGGCTGGGAAACATGCAGAGCAGTTATCTGCATGATGTGTACTGGGAAGCAATAAAGATGTAGGCCCTAGTCATAGACTTTATGGTACTGAGAGCAAGATAAGGGGTTCAAAGGCTATTTGCTGCATCAGTTTTCTGAATATTGGGCACAATATCAAACACAAGTACATTCTACATTTACTAGTGACATTTTTGTATTAAATGTAGCATCGGACCTGTTATCCAGAATTCTTGGGACCTGGGGTTTTCTAGATAAGAGATCTTTTCGTAATTTAGATCGTTAGCTTACGCCTATCATTTAAATCTTAAATAAACCCAATAGGATTGTTTTAGGATCAAATACAAAGTAATGTTTTGTGATTACAAATGAAAAGGAAATTAATTTTAAAAACAATTTTAAAAATGTAATTATTTGATTAAAATTTGTTTAAAATGGAGTCTATGGTAATTCATGGTAATTCTGAGCTTTCTGGATAACAGGTTTCTGGATAACAGATCCCATACTATGATTTAAATCTTTGTAAATGGCACAGCTTGGAGCAGAGTAGTGATACAATAACAATATTTGAAAATGGTAGGAAGGCTTTGTATAACTTTAAATGAACTTTACAGGGAAAATGTATTCAAATTCAAGAAAAAATTGCAGCAAAATAAAAATCAGTCTCTAATTTATACTTAAAACTTCTAATGAAGAAATTTGACAACTAAAACCTGGCAAGTTTCTATAGAAGTCACTGGGTAGATCAATGTCATTTTTGTTTTCTATAGAAGTCACTGGGTAGAGTAGACCAATGCCATTTTGGTTTTCTATAGAAGTCAAATTGGTTTCTATAGAAGTCACTGGGTAGATCAATGTCATTTTGGTTTTCTATAGAAGACACTGGGTAGAGTAGACCAATGCCATTTTGGTTTTCTATAGAAGTCAAATTGGTTTCTATAGAAGTCACTGGGTAGATCAATGTCATTTTGGTTTTCTATAGAAGACACTGGGTAGAGTAGACCAATGCCATTTTGGTTTTCTATAGAAGTCACTTCGGTTTCTATAGAAGTCACTGGGTAGACCAATGCCATTTTGGTTTTCTATAGATGTCACTTCGGTTTCTATAGAAGTCACTGGGTAGACCAATGTCATTTTTGTTTTCTATAAAAGACACTGGGTAGAGTAGACCAATGCCATTTTGGTTTTCTATAGATGTCACTTCAGTTTCTATAGAAGTCACTGGGTAGACCAATGTCATTTTGGTTTCTATAGAAGCCACTGGGTAGACCAATGTCATTTTCGGTTTCTATAGAAGTCACTGGGTAGACCAATGTCATTTTCGGTTTCTATAGTATCCACTGGGTAGACCAATGTCATTTTCGGTTTCTATAGAAGTCACTGGGTAGACCAATGCCATTTTCGTTCGCTATAGATGTCACTGGGTAGACCAATGCCATTTACGATTTCGCTTTAATCAGCAAAAACATCTCAAACAATTTCCATTCTTTGCAGTCAAAAAGACTCCAATTTAAAAATTAACACATCTGTCACTTCATATGGTGCAGATATTGGTATTCTAAAACTATTTTTATTTTTGAATTTCAGCAGCTATCTGGTTGCTAGGGCTCCATGTACCTAAAAAGAAAGGTAAGAAAATAAAAATAACAATACAATAACATTAAGATGATAAGCCACCTAGACATGGAAAGAACGTCTCAATGTAGACAATGCCCTTGCTGAAATGTAAGCCAGGATGCAAGCACTAATGGAGGGCAGTCAGGGAGAAAATTCTCCCTAAACTATTCCAGGCCCCAAATGACTTGCATTGGGGTTATTGTTGTAGAGGTATGCTTTTTTTTGCTTTTTTTTTTTTTTTTTTTTTTTTTTTTTTGCTTTTTGATTGATAAATATGACCATCACCAGCAAAAAGCCTAGTTTCAATAGTTGGAACAGATTAAAAACAAATTCCCCCAAGAAGGCTAAAATTCCACCAGGTATTTATTTGTGCTCTATGGTCACACACACACATGGATTGTTAATCTGGTTACAGGAAAATTTGGGTTGTGCAATTTTTGAGTGAACAATATCACTGGTAACTCCAATTTTATATTTGAGGTGATCAAGGGTTTTTAACTGGAAATCAGGAAATTAAATTGTATTGAACGTCTGATTGTCTGAACAGCCATTTATAGTATGTAAATAAAACTGTAATTGCTTCCCCGAAGACGTCCCCTTGGGAGTGACTTGTATTATATGCATTGCCACCATTAGTTTACACAAGGGAGATGCAACCCGTGGCTGTTCACCTTGTGTTGAAGTCTTAAATCCCAATTGCCTTTCAGTGCCTGGTGGTGGGTAACTTGCTGCTTCTACCTGTGTTTCCAAGGTGCTGCCCAATATTGTCAAAGCTTGGTACTAGGGTAATAAGTGAAGCTTAAGTAGCTGCTATGTGTTTCTTTAGGGGTAATACAGTATAATATATTGTCTAAAGTTTGCTGCTTGTCTGGAAACCCATAGCAACCAGTTAGCAGGTAGTATTTACAGACATTTATTTTTTGGATCACCTACACAAGTTATCGAGACATATCATATTCTATAACCCAACAAACCCTTTTTAGTTACATATCTTCCACTTTAAACCAGTGATTTTATTTGACCCGTGTCAACCCTAACTAGCCATAACCCAACCCCGTCCTGCCATGCCACCCTGATTTATATACCTGTCCCAGCTTGCCCATCTCTGATGTCACCAAAGGGGTCAGAAAAGATTTGGTGCTAGAATATAAAACAACAAGGCATGTTGTCTGTCAAATGGCCAAACACCTGCCCTTCATCCACTGCAGAGGGAAATTGGTCAGCTTGGACTTACCCGATCTGCAAGTTTCAGACTGACCTGCACACCACTTCTTTAAACCTACATTTATGAGATTCTGAGAAATTCTGCAGATAGTCTCTTTCTATTGTTCTAACTTGATGTGTAGAATCTGGTTGCCAGGGTTAGAAAGCAGAATTATTGTAAGGTTAGAATAAGAGTAAAATTTAATTCACAACATGACCACTTTTTGGGGTATCATAGAATGGGCTAGATATGTTATAAAAAGGGGGCATTAATAGGTTTCCTGGCATGCGTGCTTGGCAGCATTTAAGTGTGGGGTTTACATCCCCTTGAAGCAGTATTCAGCATGGCCATAACATAATGTGTGAAAGAAAGGCAAAAGGGCAATTGGAGTAACAATAAGCATCCAAATAGGAAACATCCTTACAGTTGTAATTGTTTTCACATTGCCTGCTTCAGACAACATATGTAAGCCTCACAAACAGCGCTGCATAAAAATTGCTAAAATAAACAGCTACTGCTTTCTCTGTATTCTATTAACAAGAGGGAATATTATTAAATATCTTGTGCCGGGGCTGCAGAAGATGCCAGAACATTACTTCTAGGGTTAGTTTATACAATTTTACTGTTAAAAACAGAGTCAAAATGCCAGTTCCGCCTAAAACAAATCTGCCGCTCTCGTAGGGAGAGAATGTTTTCTGATTAAGTTTGGGTAAGTCCGGGGTTTGTGATTTTTGATATCAGCTTGAACCAAATATACAGCAAATATATATCTCAGAGAAAAGGATATAGAGCCACTAGAAAACATCTTTATCTTATAGCCCCATCTTTTCAGAAAATCCATACAAATATTTACCACACAACACATGCTTCTTGAATTACAGGCAAGGGGTCCACCTTGATGTTAGCGGACCCTGAAATTAACAGTAGCCTGGACCTACCAGTAATTAAGCTTAGCGATGTCATCAGTTATAATCAGAGCTTAGCTTCTGTCGCATGACTCAATGAAACTAGTATATTATAATAAATAAAGTACCCCCTGTTGTAAAATATGAGGATATTAGAAGTCACCTCTGAGTTCAATGACCTCGGCCTTCAGCCTCGTGCTTTTAAATGGTCATGGAACTCCTCGGTATAATATATTTTACAATGGGGGTACTTTATTCACTATATAAACACTGGGAAGCAGAAGTAACTCCATTCCACTTCAAATCCCAGGGAAAAAGCTTTTACCAAAACACCTACTGCATATTCTCTGTACTATTGCTTCTGACTTCTGAAACAATGTCCCAGAAGCCAGTTAATTAGAAGGTCAGATTTTTCTTTTTTTACTATATATTGCTGTAAAGGTCAGAACCAGAACAACAGGACCCACATTGCTTTTAACTGGAATTACATTTACAAATAGCTTTAAGATGTAAAAAAGCTTAATTGATGCATATTGGGAAGTTGAGGGAAGGTGGAGATCCCCCTTAACTTTCCAGTTGTCAAAATCTTTTACGTCTATCTCATATAAGGGGTTTTGAATCTTTTATTTTTTTTCTGTGAACTTCGACAGCTATAAAAAGCACGAGGGGAAAAAAAAACCTGGAAGTGGATGGTCCCTGGCGTAAGAGCACAAGCCTTGTGGGTCAGGAATTCCAAACCTCAATAAAGGGCAGAAGATGAAAATATCAGAATAAAGAAATTTCTATTGAAACATTAAACCCTCAGACGTAAATAGCACAGAGCAGCAGACACTTACACAAACTTAAAAGTCATGCAACGGGGCACCAATTTGCACTGAAATAACTAAAAGAAACAAACACAGTGACATTTAATTCTTTAAAGTGAAACCAGACCCTATTAAAAAAAACCCTCCATGGAACCACCAAAGTTTGACACTATAATAAGCAACAGACGTATATGGTTCACTTGATTGTTCGTGATTTTATTTTCCCCTTTCATAGCGGCACTGAGATTCCTGGGACTTAGCACGTTATAGCATTGTTTGACAGGCCCTGAATTAACTGCTCCTTTGCTGAAAATGGATTAAAGGGAATGTATCCCTGAATAAATCAATTTGCAGCAAAGGGAAATGTGGCTTTGTGCCTATATATGGTAACACAATGTGGACTTTGTGATGTCATCAGTTATACGCCCTGCTTAATGATGTCATATTTGTGTCATGTGACCCATTAAAAATAGTTTATTGTAGGAAATAATGTACCCCTACCATAGCCACCAATTAGCAATTAGATTTGAACAGTCACCTAAAAGTTAGAAAACAAAAGCAACAATTTGATTGGCTGCTATGTGCAACATCACCAGTGATGTATGTCTCCAATGTTAATTAATACACCCCTACGTCTGCATAAGTATAAACTGAATATTATCGCTTTACATGGCAGTCAACTACAGTGAAACATTTCGGCACTGGTATCCTGTCTTAATGGAATTAGCTTTAATGATGAGTAAAGCCACAAGCTCTTTGGGCCAGGTGATTCCTTCCATCTGCATACAGTATATATATACTGCATATGTTTATCTATCTATTTATCATCTACAGCTAAGATTCTTTATAGAAATAGGATAGTCTGTAAACCAATATACTATTAACACACTAGGGGGCTGATTTACTAAGACACGATTTCGAATCCGAATTGGAAAAATTCCGATTGGAAACGAACATTTTGCGACTTTTTCGTATTTTTTGCGATTTTTTTTGGCGTCTTTACGTTTTTTGCGTAAAAACGCGACTTTTTCGGCGTCTTTACGATTTTTGCGTAAAAACGCGAGTTTTTCGGCGTCTTTACGATTTTTGCGTAAAAACGCGAGTTTTTCGTAGCCATTACGAAAGTTGCGCAAAGTTGCGCCTTTTTCGTAGCGTTAAAACTTAAAAGGTGCGACGTTTCGCGCAAGTTTTAACGCTACAAAAAAATCGCGACTTTGCGCTACTTTCGTAATGGCTACGAAAAACTCTCGTTTTTACGCAAAAATCGTAAAGACGCCAAAAAACTCGCGTTTTTACGCAAAAATCATAAAGACGCCGAAAAACTCGCGTTTTTACGCAAAAATCGTAAAGACGCCGAAAAAATCGCAAAATTACCGATCATTACGAAAAAAACGCAATCGGACGCATTCGGCCTGTTCGTGGGTTAGTAAATGTGCCCCTAGGGGTTATTAATTATGGGCAGGGTTCAAAGAGCAAAAAAATAGAGCAATCCCCTCATCTTTGTTGACTTTAATAGACTTCTGCAGGTCACTGCACTTGAAAATGGAGTGTAGAGATCTTTGTTTTCCCCATGATTTGGCAGCACTGTTTTCACGAGAAATCAAATAATTAAAATGTAAAGAAAGACGGTTGGGTCTGTTTTTTTCTGGAGTAAAGCTGCTTGGGAGGAGACATACTGTAATTATTCTATATATGTATATTAGAGGACATTATAGTGGGGGATCTTTTCCCAAAAAAACAAACAAATAAATTGAAAAGATCGCCGTCCGAACGCCGGATATTACGCCGTTATTTTCCATAAGTTCTGGTGGCAGAAAAAACGCGTAAAAACGACGACAATTTTACGCCGGTTTTACGCCGTTCTTACACGGCGAAGCATGGCGATGTGTGGCGAATTTTCTCGCCATTTTTTACACAGCATAATAAATATGCCCCTAGTACAGGTATTAGTGTGATAAAGTTTATATGTGTGAGTGCATAGATATTATGTGTGATACATGTGCTCTGGGGTCCATTTGGAGGAGCTGAGTTTGATTGACTTTTGTCTTTTTTCAACCCAAATTAATTGTGTAGCTACGAGGGACAAGGGGAGGCACGCTGGGCACACAGAGCCCTGTACTTCCAGAATTCCCTTTTGCTGATGGAAATATTTTTGCAATACTGATCTCTTTGATATAATGTTATTCTCAGCAGCTGTCTTCTATTACATGGTAAAACAGTAACTCTGTATTGTAACTATAGAAAAATCTCCTGTTAGTCTATAAGGTAAATGGAATAGAATTAGTTCTCTATAAATTACAAATGCCTATAGATACACATTAGTTCAGGATAAGGCAGAGGCTGCCGACTATAGCAGGTTGCATGGAATGAGCTTTCTAGTTTTACTGCAGAGATGTCTCACACAAAATTCGCAGTGACTAAACAACAGATCTGTGTTACTGCAGAATGAGTTCTAGGGATGCACAATATACAGTAAATGTACTGTACAAAATAATCAACATCCTCAGCAACGCATAGTAGAGGGCCCTAAACAGAATTTCAATATGTAGTCGAACAACTTCTTAGTACTTAGCTGAGTATAACATTTTTTTAAGTCAGGATGTTCTATCTTGTAGAAATATCCTATACTGAATGAAGTTCTGATGCTTTACACAGGCCGGCTATGCTTCTTGGAGTCATGTGTAGTGGCCCTTGTGGTCCCAGCAGGATTTGGATTTAGAGTTTCCCGAGGCTGGCACTTTTGGCTTTGGTTGCAATAGAACAAGCTCTCCCAGGAGCGAGCTAGTATGAGATATACAAATAAAGGAACAGAATGAATCTGAAGTTGCAGGATGCACTGAACTGAATTGGGTTGAAACCTCCAGAAAAGATTTCTGACTGAATTAAATCACTAAAATGCATATACTGGATTAGAGCTATGAAAAAACAGCATTATTTGAAGGCAATGTTTTGCTTAGTATTTGAGATCTTTACATGGCATGTTTTAGGATATGGCTTGGCTAGATCAACCTGAAAAGCCTGAATGACTCATCATTAATAATTACTTCCTTAATAGGCAGACAATTCCTTAAATATAGAGAATATGTCAACAAAATCAAGACACCAGAAAGTGAAAAGTATGTGCCTGGGCCCACAGAAAGCCAGTCAGAGGAGATCAAATAACTGCCTGGAACAGAGAAAAGGCTGTTTCTGTACGTTTATGAATTTCTATTGTATGATAAGCATCCATAAATTCAGTATAAGAAAGAACATTGTTCAAAATTGAAAAAAAAAAAAAATTGGTCTGAGAATCCTTTCAAATCACACCTTTGGAAATCATAGGCATATAGTAAATCTGTAATGAACTTCTTTACAGCATTATGCGCACACGCAATGAATTCTTCCACCTGGACCCTCAATATAAACATTCGCCACTACCCCGTTATGTTGGTTCTGTACAATCCAGTGGTGGAATAAGTGGGAACAGGCTAGGATTGGGCTCCTGCAATAAATTATTTGCAGGAATTGAGTTTCCTAAAGAAATACAGATGTTCCATGAAAGAGGGGTCAAAATAAATTCAGTCTGGGGCTATTTCTGGTGTCTACATCAGCAAAATACATCAGTATCTATTTGTCAAGGCAAAGTTCTATAAGATGATGTTTTTGAGATACCTAGGAGGGGGATGAAACGGACAGCATGAAGAATATTAGAAGAAAAGTCATAAGCAATTCTGTGCATAACAGAACATGTGAGATCATGGGTTTTGCAGATTTATAGTTCTACAATTTCACCTACTTTATGAAAAACATTCCCTGCTCCTCTATGACATCGACATGTTTGGTCTATGTAGCAAGGGTCAAAGTGAGTTTTTTTACATCATTACTGCTGTTGTCAACTTGTTTCCCCAAACTCTTTAATTTACAAACACCAATCTTTTATTTTTTAAACAGTGACTGTTTCTGGAAGGGAAAAAGGATAAAAGAAAAATAAGTTTTAAGTTTTCCTAGTGCCACACTAGGCTGAAGGCCAAAATACAGCCCCTCCACTCGCATCTGCTTGGTGTGTCTCTGTACTGACAGGCACTGCACCAGTCTGGGTACAGACACACGGAGCGGATTTCTGTGCATTTATGCACTGAAATCTGTTCCATGTGTCCGCACCCTGACCGCAGTGGTGCCTTTCAGTGCAGATACACTCATTAGCGGATGTGATGTATAAGCACAGGCTGTCATACCTGAGATATTCGTTAACTATAGAAAAATGGATCTCAGTAGCTCACGCAGTCAAAAAAGATGTTATATTTATTGGCAATTTACAAATAAAGAAGCAGAGTACAACAAGTGGTGCACAAGAAGCAGCATTTTTGCCAGCTGCACCATTACATAGTTATTTTGGCTTTAAAAAAGACAAAAGTCCATCAAGTTCAACCCCTCCAAATGATCCCAAGTGCACATGTGGCACATACATAAACACACACAACTAGGGGAAAGGCACCCAAATATCCCCCTTCCCACCGCCACCCAAACATAAGATGCACGAATTGGGAAGTACCAGAGGGCCCTGGCACAACAGTTGCGCCCCCTATGCTGCACCTACTGACGGATTTCCAGTCCACCTCTAGGTTCACTGAATGCACTTTTATTTTGTGTCATAGTTAATAACCCCTTATATATATGATATCCTGGTTTATACTATGCTATAATTGTTGAACAAAGCCCACCACAATAATTTGAACAGGGCACCATTTAACTTAAATCCAGTCCTCCATATTCTACAACTGACTCTAGACAGCATAAAATGGGATTCATACGGGCAGCAGACGAATGGCTAAGGTTTCTTTATAGCAGAGGCATGTTTTAAGTAAAAACATCAAATCAAACCCACCACAACGGAATACTTTTCATATAACTTTCTATATACAAAGTCCCGCATCACTTCATGTTCACATGACATGAAATTTCGAAACTCTGATGGGCTTTAAAGCATGAAGTAAGAGTTATCATTACATGTTTTTTTGCTGAACCTCACAGATACATGTTTCTATTAATGACATGTATGTGGTTTGCAGTGTTTAATAAATAGCTCAATACAATCAGTGAATAGCAGCCAAATGTTGTAAAGTCCCATACAAGAAAAGGAAGTAAATTCTCCAATCTGCACTATGGTAGGTACGTCCTTTATTCCTCAGACAGGAAAAACTGCAGCGTAAGGGAGGCAGGTTCTCAGGCAAGCATAGTTTGCCTATACAGACTAAGAAATCCACAAGAATCCAAGGCTTATTTACACAAAATTCTATGAATACTCTTAATTGAAGAAATTATGTAGACATCTGCTAGGAGCTAAAATAAAACGCAAGTGTTTATTATTCAACGCTGTTCTCAGGAATTTACCAAAAAGATGAATGCAAAAGGTTGAGAAAAGGAAATCAGATCTATATAAGGAAACAATGTATAGCATGCTGATGTATGTGCTCTTCCTACAGAAAAATGAAAGAATGTAGAAAAGTATATTTAGCAGCAGTGACCACCTGAGCAACTACCGAAGCTCGGAATGATCTATGTCTCACCTGGTTCTCTGCTGGCTTGTCAGATCAACAATTGCTCGTACTTTACATACAAATACTGACATGCCTTCCTGTAAGCTTCCAAGCAGAATTTGGCTTTAAGTTAACATTTGCTGATGACATTAATCAAATTGTAATTGAAGACGAGCTGGGGGTTGGTATTTGTACGTCAGGTGTGGCTCAGGTTGTGAAAGTATTTTACATATCCTGAGTGCTTATATATTCCTGCCGCTGACTGTAAATAATATTATAGCTTGCCACTGGAAGAGTGTGTAAGGCAAAGCATTATCTAGCAGCTTGCAATTATAAGTAAACGTCATGCTGAGCACATTCCATTCCAAGATTGAGTCACATTGATAGACAAAATAATTGTTGTGCTAGAGTTGAAGCAGCCAATTGGGTCCAATCTTCTGGTATGTCCCAGGGATGGGGCTCTTCTACTAGTCCACTCCCGATCTGGCAAATCCTGTCTGTTCTAGAACTAACTTAAGTTGGCAATACATGCACCAGCCAATGATGGCAGCTCTTCTAAATAGTCAAAATTCAGGGATGTTGTTGTTCAGATTCTAGTTCTACATTTTTCAAAAGTCAGCCCTATCTAACGTAAGACTGAATGATGATTCTCTGAATAATCTAATTCTGCCATCACCTAAACAGATTAGCTAACCTGAATTCTCTGGAAGAGGGGGGCTGGTGGGGATTATTCCTGAAAAAAATGATTTTGGAACGCAGAACTACTTCATGTGACCAAAACCACCCTTTGTGGTTCCCTTTATTGCCTAGAGCCAGGTATATACAAGTAATAGCAAGGCCTACAAAGGTACTTATTGTACAAAAATATTATACTTTTCTATTTTTCATGAATCGTTTAATTGGTTAAGTACCCTGCAGAAAATATAATAAAATGGAAAATGCATTGCTCTATATTTAAATGGGATATAGATGCAATTTTGCAACTGTATATGAGATGATCTGTGAGGGCCTCTGCGATACTATAGGGGTCATTTTTGAAAGACTGCCGCCACTATTTTGAATGTAACGTGCCATGCTTGTAATCTCTGTCTGTTTAATAGCAGGTTGCATACCATAACCCATGATTCTACCCCAGCCATCAAGGTCAACTTTGCTTGCGTGCAGGCTCCACTTGATCCCAAGCACAGAGGTTCTAATGAATACCTGGTGGAGCTATTAATCTGAGAAGCCTTCATGTTCTCTTTCACTTGTCTATGAACTCTTCAGACAACATTGATACTGACTGATGTGTTTAATATCTGGCTATAGCTGAGAACTATAAATTATACAATATTTTGTCTTAGTTGAATCTAGTCCAGTGATATTCATAACAGGAACATTTAATCTATTTCCATGTTTATGATAATGAGTCTAATCTTCTTTCATATTGAAATGCACAAAGTATCTCATTAAACTGTAGAATTGAAGAATCTGTTTAGAACATCCCATTCATCCTCAATTTACCAGACAAGTCCCACTGGTGTTTTCAAATGAGAATATTGTTTTTCATCTTGAACACAGGAGCATGCCTGAAGTCCCAGCCAGGCCAGTCAAATCGAGCAGATTCACCGGCTTCCAAGAACATTCAGCTGGTCTCAACTTGTGCTCATTCCAGTAGCCATAATCCATCAAACCTCCTTTAATTACCCAGACAGGTTGAAAGATTCGTTTGAGATGTACTGAACTCTGAACTTGCTGTAGAAAGATCTCCGTGCAGCCTAGAGGCTCATTTTCAGGTTGCATTTCTTTTTTTTGTCCACAGACATGGAATGTTTTCATTCCTAATTTTAAAAGTCCAGATGTTTTCCAAGGCTCCTGTGTTTGGAGATGGGTTAGATTCTCTTTGTTCTTTGCTTTGTGTTTTCTGCATGTCTCATTTTTTCCATAGGCGGAGATAGCATCTGTGTTGTGTCTGTGCCGGGAGCTGGCGAAGCAGGTGAAGACCTAGCATTTAACCCCACACATTTTTTTGGAAGGCTAATGCAGAAAGAGAGACCCAGGAGATGATAGGCTTGGTAAACAGCCTAATTTAAGTGCTATTGCCCAGAATGCTGATATAGGATAAGGTTGCATGTAATATATCAACCTGACAATGACCCAGGTTACTTGCTGGGGCTAGGATATCAGATACATAACAGAGAACAAATGTGCAAGCAATGGAATTGTTTGTGATTCCTCAAAGTACTACTGCTGAAAAACATTTACTGAACACATGAACTAAAGAACAAGTAGTTTATATAAGACACTTGCCGTATCTGTTTTTTGCTTGCTTGATTACTGTATACCAAGTAAAAACACTCAAATTAAATTATGGGATATAAAAGGGTGGAACTTTTTTTCAAAGAAATTTAAAAAGACGCAATGACTGATGCCTACAAGTGCTTCGTGCTTTGCAAAAAAAAAAGAAAGAACTAAAATAAAGTTTAGAAAACACATTGCATTAGGTACCAGTCTTTATTACATCATTTTCACATGCACCATCTTCTTGTTTGTCAGAATGTTCAGAGTTTTGGTATCTGTTTCATAAACGTCACACCCACTACAACAACAACAGCTTGCACAAAAAGACGCCATACATTTAAACAGGTTTTTCTACTTTTCTGGTTCAAGCTATAGTTCAGTATTTAGCAGTTAAAACCCATATTAGAAGGTTAGACAATTAAGTTATATTATCATTACTCAGTTGAACAGTGTGTGTGTGTATGTGTATATATATATATATATATATATATATATATATACATATATATATATGTTTATATGAAACAGTCCACAGCATTTTGTGGGCCCAGTAACATCTACTGTGGTTAAGGACCCGTAACCCAAGGAAGATGCCTTTTCTCACAAATACAAACTGCACACCGTGTCTAGCACCATTGGGCGACTTATCTGTGCAAGATTCAGCACTTTAGCAATACATTTAGAAAAAAAAGACTGCTCATTTGGTTTCTTTGCAATTTCATTAGTTCACATGATCCATGCTTTTCATATCAGTTTGTTCATATTGCAGTGTTACTGATGCAGGAATCAGAAGGTACAGATGCAATGGGATAAGTGATCACACTCTGAAAATGAATATTTACTATTACTCAAGTCCAAATATATCACTTTCACCCACTAGTGACAGTTACAGTGATACAACTAGATAGAGCTATTGCAAGGCTTGCAGAGGTTATGAGGGTTATTAACAACCCTATTCCCTAGCTGTTCTTGACCTGCAGCTCGCAACACGAAATAAACATACTCCTGGTTTAATCACATTTAGATACATATCAATTGTTTTGTAATTTCTTGTTATGTTTGTCAAGGTTAGTATTAGAGTTGCTTTGCAAAAAGCATGAGCTTTTAGTTTTTAATTCCTTCTGACCTTATGTTTAGGGTTTTATACCCAAGGGGTCCCCAACCTTTCTCACTCGTGAGCCACAGTCAAATGTAAAAAGACTTGGAGAGCAACACAAGCACCATAAAAGTTCATGGAGGTGCCAAATAAGGGCTAAGATTGGCTATTAGGCAGCCTGTCACGATCTCCCTGTGGAGTCGCTGTGGAGTACCAGGAAGGTGGGAGCCTGAAGACGGGGTAACCCGGAGTGTAACCATAAGTCACAGAACTGGTGTCAGAGGCCATGTTGATAGTGAAGAACTTTTAATAAACTTAGTGACTTAACAGTGCACACAAAGGATATACAGACTGAATCTTGAACGGCAGGCAGAGGCAGAATCCAAAACAGGCAAAAGGTCAGGGCAAGCGGCAGTCAAGCGAAGTAAAGGACAGGCCAAGGTCAAAACCGGGAAATCAAGGCAGAACTAGAAAGGACTCAGGAACAAGGCAGAAGGCAGGAACAGGACACGGAACTGGAGCTTGGAACCAGCGAGAACAAGGACACAGACACAGGAACAGGAACAGGACGGCAGGGTCACGAAAGACAATTAATGACCAAGCAAGGGGCAATGGTCAGGGAAAGGCTTATAAAGGGTGAAGATTAGGAGATGGGAAACACATGAGGTTAATGAGGTGGGCGGAGGAAAGAGAGCAGACAGAAAGTAGGAGACAAGGGAAGAAACAGACAGAGCCCAAATGCCTCCAGTGGCTACAGAGGCTAATGCATGCCGCCAGGAACACCACAAGTGGTGTTCGAAACCTGGCTGATCCTGACACAGCCTCTATGCACACTATCAGCTTACAGGGGGGCTTTATTTGGTAGGAAATCTTGTTTTTATTCAACCAAAAAGTCAGGAATTCAAAAATAACTACCTGGTTTGGGGGCACTGAGAGCAACTTCCAAGGGGTTAGTGAGCAACATGTTGCCCCGAGCGACTGGTTGGGGATCACTGTTCTACGCTATACATGTATTTGTATTCTGAAGATATACAAGCTTTCTGAAGATGTGCGAGCAGTAATTGTGTCACAATGTAGAAAATTTCATCTTCTTGTGTCTAGTGTATTAAATAAACCTATCATTACACTTTCCCTCCAGCTATCCACTTGCACCAAGAACTTAAACTGGATGGATCTGCTGTAGTAGAGCAATTGGATAGCAGTTCTGTATCGTGCTACAATTTGGCAGCATTTTGTTCTCCTTAAAGTCAGGGATCCTACAATTTTGCAGAAAACACTAATGGATATTGCTGCCTTAGAACTTTACAAATAGGAATTTCCCTACACTCCCTACAATGCAAAACATCATAGGCTTCCTGCAGCTTCTGGTACAGAGCATCAACAGCTTCCTGTGGCCTCCAGATGTGTCCAAACTCCTGACGTTTACAGACAGGCACAAGAGATATTAATAGTCAACTGCCCCGGATTCACCTTAGATACACACTATTATTTCAGTGTTATTTTTTTTTTCTGGAAAGCAGAATCTTGTGTTTGTGTTTTGGTGGAAATAAATTCTGAGTTCATAACCCTATTGCTTCCGATCAATAATGGAAGTTTATGGACTCCATGCAGGAAGCTCTAGAGAAAACAGAAAGCAGATGGAAAGCTTGCTGATGTTTTATAATAACAGGGCAATCATACTGAAGATGTCACTGAGCATCCTGAGGAAAGAGAAGTAGGAACACCAGCCAAAAAAGTTTCCAAATTGAGATTCCAAAAATATATTCAAAAGAAACCAGTCTTTGAAGACATGTTAGAGCCACAGCAGCTAAGCCCATCTTTCTCACTCTACCTTTATAAAGCAAATCAACCTGATGGGAAAACAGTGGCATTTTTAACCTTTGTAGTTTCATAAGTAACATGGTAACTGGTAGTAAAGAGAAGGCCAATGATAAAGCAGAATTTCTGGAACCACCACAAACATGTAAATTGTGGTGGATACAATCTTTTAACACTCCAGCTCTTGGTGACCTACTTCTCGCCATCCTTAGGCTCATATGCTAGCACTTTCTGGCAATGGGGCCTTATAATAAGGCTACCAGATCACCCCTTTTAACATAAACCCTATTTTAATTAGTCATATTCTGATTTGAACACAACAGTATACTCTGTATATACTCAGTTTAACATATTACTCTGACAATCAACATTCTGTAGCCCCAGGAGTACCCTGGATATCAAATAACTATTTAGCCACAAGGTGTAATCTAATGGTGGCAAGGAACCTGTGTATTAGACTTTCCATTGTCACCTAATACTTTAGACCATAAAAAATCTCTGGCCCTTAAATAAAGAACTTATTCTAACTGCAACTCCTATCCACATTGGGCATCATTAGGTTGCTATTCCTTTTGGCAGAAAAAAAAACAAGGGAGCGTGCCTTAGGGTTTATTGCCAATGTCTAGGTACTGTGGTGAGTCAGATGTGATCTTGGAACCACATGAAATACAACAACATGTACCTTTGTGGGCACACAATAGACATTCTTGCTATTGAATTCAAATAATGGCTTGTATTTAATGGAATACAGAATGCCACAATTATTTAAAAGGTCTGATTTTTAAGAAAGCCCAGCCCTTCTAAAGTAATTAGGAAATTCACATTGCTGAAAAGGATTCATATTAAATGAACAACTTTTGGAAAGTTCTAGAGGATTATAAAGAGGTTAGAGAAGCTTGAAGGGACGTTATTGTTTAAACAGATCATATTGTACTGATCTATTGGTGCTTTATAAATATTATATGCATCTGAAATTTTTCACCCACGTTTCACAAATTTGTCGACGTTTTGAGAATTTTTCTGTAGATTTGCTAATTTTTCGGGGAAACGAAAAGGGACAGAAAAGCCAGTGGATCCAAATATAACTATTGGATGATGGGCATACTAAATAAATCAGATATCCGAAAGCCAGGGTGTCCAGTTACTAAAAAGCACCAGGCCTCTCCCTTCTATGGTATGAATTCCTCCAGCTGAAGCATTACTATACTCCCATTTTGCAAACAGCTAGAGGATTCCCATTATCATCCTTTGAGCACTTGGCCACTCACAAGCTCCTGCAATAGGCTTAATATCTCATATATTTATATATATATATATATATATATATATATATAACTCTGTGAATGACCCTTCTGCAGGTTATAAACATAAATATATGCAGAAATAGGATGCCTATATTGATGGAGAATTAGAGGAGAAGGAATGGGAGGCTAACTGGGACAATACAAAATTAGGAATTACTTGTACCAGGCAAAGAAAAAACATACAAAATCCCTGTGTACTGGTACCATACCACTAGTGTGCATAGAAGCTGCCTAATAGCCAATCACAGCCCTTATTTGGCACCTCCATGAACTTTTATGATGCTTGTATTGCTCTCCAATTCTTTTTACATTTGACTGTGGCTCAAGAGTAAGAAAGGTTGGGGATCCCTGCCATACAGAAACTTGTAAACCGGGTACTCTTTGCTGCTCACATCTCCATTGGGGCTAAATGGAAGTCGCACACAACACCAGCACTGTCCCCAAAGTGAAACAAAGGGTTGAGGGTATTGTGCAGTTTGAATATAGCTTGGCCCACATACTTTTTCTGAAGCTTTAGTGTACAATGTATAACATAGTAGATGATGTAGTCTGAAGCCCTATACAAGATATTCCATATTGCTATCATCTTAACCTATGTTAATGTTTCTAAGAGTATTGGGGCAATTTATCAGTGTACCTGTCTTCTCTTTTTAAAAAAAAAAATATATATATATATACAGGTGTATATATATATATATATATATATATGTGTTACAAGAAAAATAGCATGAAATATAAAATAGCATAAACAACAATAAAACATAGGTATAAAAAATATAGAGCTGAAACAGATACCACAAGGTGCGCTACCTGCCATGCCAGCTGCTTTCCAAAAGCAACAGGTAAATGGGAGCAGACAACTAGAATGCTTCTAACCTGGAATAGTTGACCATTATCATCCTTGTCATACTCCTTGTATGTGGAGGATAGACCCTCCATATTTGTAACAATTAAACTTGATGCCCCTAAAGGGACATCCTCCCACTGATCCTAGCAAAAAAGAGGGCCAGTATGTGGCATGTTACTCGTTCCTGGCTTACCGCTGAAAATGGCTGCCATTTCCCCGCCCCCCCACCCTCCATGTCCCTTACTGTTCCACTTCATTTTTCCCCGTCACTGCTCTACATATTAACCCTCCCTGGACCCTACCACAGTCAAACTTCTTCTTGCCCAGTCTGCCTTTTCTACCCAGTCAGGTTAGCAAAGGTCCTAGCCCCAGGACTGGAAATCCCCCGTGAGGGCAAACATTGAGTGATTTTAGCAGGAAAAATGTGCACAAACACATTTTCTGGCCTTAAATCCACTCCCTGTGAAAATGCAATGTGTGCTATAGGCCTGGTAAGTAATTAAGTATTCAAAAGCTGCAGACCAATGAGTAAGCAGAATTTTTTCTAGCAACAAAAAGAAGATTTTTCATGTCAAATGTATCAGTCTCTGTGTTTACCAGTCACACAAATGCTATAAATGTCTTTTAAACTGCCATTCACGGAAATTGTAACAATGACTCCTACTCACGGTAAAGACTGATCTAGATACTGATAAGGAAATACCTTCACCTGTGTTTTTCCTTTGTATAAAACAGTGAAAAAATTATAACTAGATGGAACTGGTCAGTGCTGGTTTTGCTGGTTTAGAAAATGCCTTGAATGCCAATGGGCAAATAAAGCAAGGCAGGGTGTTAACAAAATTATTTTTAGTTGGGAAGGCCTGAGATCTGACAATCTCTGCTTTATACCTTCTAGCAGTGGATGGTAGATGTTTCTTCTAGCCCCTCTGTAATCATTTTTGTCACCTGTGTGCAGGGGTCCCCAACCCATCAGCCACTATCACATATAAAAAGAGTTGGTGAACAACATAAGCATGAATAAGGTCCCTGGGGGTGCCAAATAATGGCTGTAATTGGCTATTTGGTAGCCCCTATACAGGCTGGCAGCCTACATGAGGCTCTGTTTAAGCAACCAAAACTTGCCTCTGAGCCATGAATTTAAAAATAGCTACTTGCTTTGAGGCCACTGGGAGCAACATCCAAGGGTTTGGGGATCACTGCCTATGTGTAAAGATACTTGTTCATGAATTTTATTTATTTATTTTAATATGGAGTTTATATACTGCTGTAGGGCTACTATACTTTATTTTTCCCTTTGTAAATATAAAATGATTGAGTGCTTCTTCCTGCTTTGTTTTTCCCAAGATTCTCTGATAGCACGTGCCTCTAGTATTACCTTCCTAAGCCTTCATTGCTCCATTGTCTATTGGTCTTTTTCATATTCTGCCAGAAGGGATTTATAATTGCTTTATAAGAAACCAGCATGGAAGGAGGTTCTGGAGCAATGACATGTTTGCATCCAAGAGCACCTATGAGACAATGGGTGTGACCATCCTGTAATAGAATTGTTCAGGCATAGTAGCAGGAATATTTTTAATATATGTTATAATTTATAAAGTATTTTTGTTTGAGCTTTCTTTATGACTTAGGTAAAAATATATTATTTGGTTGCCAAAAAGTAGAAGCTAGACGTAGACACTCCTCAAAAATCTTTCATCTTACGGTGTGTATACATCAAGAATATATAGATCATGTGTTATCCAAAAAAGGTAAATGACGTATCCTCATTCCTGACAATAGAACTTAAAAATCTGGATACTTGTATTAAAGTAGTAGAACTGTGGGCATACCACAAACATTAGGTAAAGACATGGAAACTGTTATCCAAAAACCCTATATAGAAACTTTCTACCTGGAAATGTATTACATACAGCAATTTCCCAGTCTGTATAATAAACAATTTTTGAAAGGCTTGCTTAAGGTGGCCATACACGCACCGATATTATCGTACGAAACCTCGTTTCTCGTACGATAATCGGTGCGTGTATGGCATGTCGGCGAGTCGCCCGATATCGCAGGAAGCTGCTGATATCGGACGACTCGCCAATCGGACCAGTTTGAAAATTTTGATTGGGCGCCATAGAAGGCGCCTGACCAAAATTCTCCCTTCAGAGCTGAATCGGCAGAAGAAGGTAGAAATCCTATTGTTTCTACCTCCTTACCTGCCGATTCAGCCCTGAATGGTGTGTGGTGGATCTTACGATGTTTCGTGCGACCGATGGTCGTACGAAACATCGTCAGATCGCCACGTGTATGGCCACCTTTAGTCTGTAAATAAAAAAGATTGTACGATATCATTTATTGAGCTAGCAAGAACCAATATTGATACCAAACAAATTACCATGGCCTTAAGATATGGTGCTCCCTGTTGTGAAAAGACCCCCTTATCTGGAAGATAGCCGATCCCCCCTAGCTTGATAAAGAGCCAAATGTAGGCCTGAAATGTTGCAGCTACCCCTGATGTGACAATAAAGGCATTTAAGGGTGCAGACACATGGAGCTACTTAATTGCAGCTACTTGTCATGGCTAGTAAAGGCCAGAATATACCCTGCCATGGACAGTACTGATAATTGCCTCTGCTAAAACACAAGTAGAGACAATTATCAGTAATTGATCGATATTGTCTATTTTAGTAGCCATAACAAGTAGCTACTTGTAGCTCCATGTGTCTTGAACTTATAGCCTTAAACTAATAATGGAGTGCTGCCTATAACCGTGTGAGTACACGTTTTTTCCAGGAATGGAAGGACCCTGGTGAATTCTGCATTTAAGTGTGTGCTACCTGTTTCCTTTGAAACTCTGTTTTCTGTTTTCTCAGACAGGAAGGGGGGACCCGGACAGTGGGGTCTTCTTCCTCCCCAGCCTCTCTATTACCCACTTTCTGTTGTTACCTGAACACTGTACATAAAAAAATACACAAAGGTGCTCACAACTCTTGTGCATTTTCTCTACTAATTAGAACTCATCCATTGTAATTCTGAGTAGTTTGGCTTTTGTTTCACTTAAGTTATAAGCCTTTTTGCTACTGAACACACTGAGCTGTCCCTGGGCCAAATATGTCATATTGCATTTTCCACTGCCTTTTAAAAGACAGTTTCAAACAACCTACAATCTTATCACTTTCTTTGGATAACGAAGCCCTTTCTGTATTGCATCACAGCCAATAAGGGAACTGAGACATATCGACACAGTTATGATATCAAAATCAAGGCCTAAATTTGATATCTCTGTCCCTCTTGTGCACAGTAGAGATATTGTTCTAATAACCAAAACACTATCGAGCTACACCTACTTTATCTGCTTGGACATGTTCCATATGTTTGGAGATAGCTGAAGCCGTACATGAAAAGAGAGTTTGCACTAAACAGAATTATCGCCTTGTAGTTTTTCTTGTGTTTAAGCAAATTGGCTTCAGCATCTAAATGTAGTGATTTCATTTGTTGGCAAAAAAGAGAGTTCAGATCATATTCTTGTTGGAGACGTACAGTAAGATCATGTTATATATTAAAGAGACCCATAACAATGTATTTTGCTAAATATAAAACTGAACTGAGAAGGGCAGGCGCTAGTGAACAAGAAACAAAACAATGTGGCTTCCCTCAGCATTGTAGGCTTAAAGGGAAAATAAAGCCCAAATACAAGAGTTAAAGTGTCTTTTCTGTAAGCATATTGTGTGCAAATAACAACCCCTCTCTGCAAATCTGAATAAAGAACAATGTCTTGGTCCATATGCCACTCCCAATACTTCTTCTTTAGGTAGGACAGTCTAAATTTAAGACCATGAAAAGCACGGTGTAAAGGTGGCCATACAAGCGGATTTTCTGCCAACAGGCTCACTTACGGTGCCAAAAGATCAAATTAAACCAGTGATCATAGGTGCCGTTGGACCAAGGACCAAACAAACTAGCAGTCCCTTATCCAACGGGAAAATCAAACCTGCCGATCTGTAGGCTTCAGTATACACTGTATACACTGTTAGCACTGCCATATAGCTCTACCTCTCCATATTTAAAATGTAGACATTTTTGTCATAGCTACTATCCCCCCTCACACAGGTAGTGGTAACATTTATTATAGTTACATAGTTAAGTTGGGTTGAAAAAAGACCAAAGCCAATCAAGTTCAACCCTACCAAGTAAACCCAGTGCACACATACTGTAGATCATTACTGACCTATCTATACACTTGCATTCATAAACCTTATATACCAACATCAATACTAATTGTAGATTTTAGTTTAGTATGTTTAGTATGTTCCAGGCCAATATCCATTAACTGCCACCATAAAATGCAGTGTTTTATAGAGATTTACCTCATTCACATCAGTTTCTGCCCCAGTGGTAGATTATTACCATACAAACTAGGATCAAGGAGCCAACTTGCCTGAATGTTTTTGGAGTATTGGAGTATACTGGAAAACCCAGACAATTACAGGGAGAGTATACAATGCAGATAGTGCCCTTATTTGACTCCAGCTTCATACCTCACATTGGTCCTGAATAATAGCTTGTTATAAAGTGGTTTGAGTATCTAGATCGGAGGCATGTTTAGGCATAATTGGACGTGGCTTACAATTTAAATGCTAGGAGGTATGCAGCTCTTCAAAACAGCAATGCTAAGCCCTGCACTGTGCCAACCACAGCTCCAAATCCAGCCCATTTTCATGTAGACCATGCCCCTTTCTGGCCATGAAAGTGCTGACTATTCTGAAAATAATAGATCAGCTGAGGAGATGGGTAAGACTGGATAAAGAAAAGACAGAGATTGACAAAGATAAGTAATAATGACCTGATTTGTTCAAGGGATCAATTAGCCTTGTCACTCAACCTTGTATTGCTGTGTAATTGCAGTGTCTGCAGATGGAGGGACATAAAAGTTTCCAGAATGACTCACTTGTTTCTCACTTCAAACCTTTCCCAGTATGGATTAAGGCTGAGGCTCACTACTGTATGGGGTAACTGGTACGTACTGGATTTCACTTTATAAGGGTCAGGGAGTGTATATAATATCAAGTACAAGTAGGGTTGCCACCTGTCCGGTTTTGACCCGGACAGCCCAGTTTTCGGCAAGGCTGTCCAGGACAACACTGCCTGCCCGGTGCCCCAATTTGGAAAACTGGGCAGGACTCTTTGAGACTGACATGGCGATTGGCGATTGCCACGTCATAGCCCCCTTGCCGTTACTGTCCCACCTAGTGATATCACAACCCTAGCCCCCCTGCCCAGAGTTATCAACTGCAAAAGGTGGCAACCCTAAGTACAAGTACCACAACAGCTATTTGTCTAGCAGGCTGTACAGTGCTTAAAATTATCTCATGGAAAACTTGGCTCCAAAGTAGTACAAAACACAATGTGCTTATATGACAAATGGAATACAGTGTTCCACTAGCTGTGCATAATCATTTTAAACACATTAATTTATGCACCATCCAAACAATTGCCAGCTAAAATTAGGCAAATATGACGTTGGCTAATTTCTTCCAAGTGAGTACTGATGGAAGCAACCTATTATTATTATTATTCTTAAATGGCACCAACTGATTCAGCAGAATTTTATAGAGCTTATACATCATCACATTAGTCCCTCCCTGGTTAACCTTATAATCTAAAGTTCTAATAACTTTCACAGACACTACAGTCAATTTTATCAGGAGCCAATTAGCCTGCCCTTTAAAAAATACAACACAAAGTATTGCTAAGTATCAAACACTGCAGTTTACGAGATGGGGAAGACCAACAAATATCAGACATAAAGAATATGCTTTTACTTTTCATACAATAAAAATGTATATGAAACCACCCTTCTGTATTCTATTAAAAGACGCATACACACGTGTACAGAACTGTGTATAGTCCTGATTATAACATGCATAAATCTTAAAGGTATACAGCCGACATGCATATTAGAACCAAGCATGCATGCATCAAAAATAAGTCATTTTATGGCATAAAACTCACCTTGTACTGGGCACAAATGTCACAAAGGGAAAACCAGCTTTGCCATATTGTTTGGCCTGTGGTCCAGACAACGATCAGTTTTAAAAAGACTTTAACGCTTAGTTGGCGAGTATTCGTTGGCGAGTGTTAGTCGGAGAGTGTTAGTTGGTGAGAGGCTTCGGCACTGATACAGGCTCTTGTCTACTTGCAAGAAACACAACAGCAGTATTCGGTAGAGGTTAAGGAAGAATGTTCTCAGGTATACAAGTAAGACAAATATTTGTGATCACCTGATACCATCTCAAGTTGCAGCGCTCAACTGAAAATACAACAATGCTAACTGAGTGTGAGAACATTTGTATGAACATTAACCCTAGTATTGACCTTTCAGCAACTCAATGTTATCCAGAATGCTCAGGACCTGGGATTTTCCAGGTAAGGTGTCTGTTAGTAATTTGGATTTCCATACCTTAAGTCTACTGAAAAATTAGATACTGGGTTTCTGGATAACTGATCCCATACCTGTACCTGCATGTATTTATTTTATGCACATTTATTACATACACTAGTGTGCATAGGAAGGCATAACATTACGAGAGTACCGGAAGGTACCTGAACCATTCAAAAGCCAGGCAGGCTATATGAGTTGGTTATGGTTAGTAGCCGACTGCCTTTAATAAAACAACTGACTTAACCCTGTAAGTGCTAGTAAGCCTGAGCAAGCCAGTTAGACAAAGTACTTACAAAGTATTTAAACTCACCTAGGACAAGACAGATACCCCTTTATCATGGGCACACATAATTTTAGCTTTCACCACAGAAGAAAAAATAAATTATGAGCTGCAGGATATAAAGGATACAAGTTGGTGGAGTTTGTACTGGGGACTATATGGCTATAGCTACACCCTTGCTGTAATGGCAAACATGGGGTTAAGTTTATTATACATTTGTTGACTACCATTGCATGATTCACAGGTACTGCTTTAGTTTTACACAACATGCTACCGTTGGTGACAATCAGTCCTTTCACCTAGAAAAGTTTTAGCGATTAGAGCAGAAAACCAGGTAGGAGAAACACAAATAAATTTTTGAGATCAGCCTATTCAAATGGTATACTGCTATGCCAGGCTTTATTTGTGTTCTCCCTCCTTGGTACATGTTAAAGAATCAATCTGTGTTATGTCTATACATATTTAGACCCTTATATATGTACAGATCCAATTGGTATTACCTGCACCATTCGTTATTTTATTGCCCATTTACTCAGGGAACTGGAAAATCACATAAAGGTACAACTAAAGAATAAGCATTAAATCTGATTGAATTGCTGATATCTATCTATCTATCTATCTGTTTGTCTGTCTGTCTATCTATCTATCTATCTATCTATCTATCTATCTATTTATCTATCTATCTATCATTTATCTATCTATCTACAGTATATCACATTCACATTTAAGTCTAAGGGCTCTGGCACACGGGGAGATTAGTCGCCCGCGACAAATCTCCCTTGTCACGGGTGACTAATCTCCCCGAGTTGCCATGACCCACCTTCCCACCGGCCAACATGTAAGTCGCCGGCGGGATGGCACACGCGGCGGCGTGATTTCCCGAAATCGGCAAAAAAGACTCGCAAGTCTTTTTCGGCGATTTCGGGAAATCGTGCCGCCGCGTGTGCCATCCCACCGGCGACTTAGATGTTCGCTGGTGGGATGGACCAATTGGCACTTTAGAGACAATTAATCATAGGTTACATTTTGTAAGGCTTAGGGAACAGACACTACAGGATCTGAATTTTAAACTGTTGGATACATTGAAGGAAATCAAATGTGCAAATAAAAAGATGTATAATACCTATACAAGAATTTGGCACTATATAAATAAAGGATAATAATAATAAATAGCAGCTGATTGTCCAGTCCTCCGCCAGCCATTGCGCCCAGCCAAAAGGTTTTTCCTGTTTTAGGTGTTTGGGCTAAGTTGCAGTTGTTTTTAAAGTGTTGTTGTTGAAGCACAGATTTTTGTAGCTTTTACAGTAAATAAAATATAACATGTTCAGCAATGTGCTGTTCTCACAGAGAATAATATAAATCATTTGCTAACAAAGGTAAATGGTGAATGGGACTCTTTTTGTAAGCAACTTACCTTGGTTCTTTCCTGCTTTGCACGCATATCACAGTGGCTGCTGCACCTCACCCTCCCCGCTGATAAACACTAAGGAAAACAAGTTATGCACCAAGAAGTTAGGCATGAAGAATTCAAGTTAAATATTTACCCTTGTTCCTCGTAATGATCTGACCCTTACAATCTATGTGCAAAATGTCTGGCATCTCTCAGTTTTATGATCCAGTTGGAAGCTGGATGCACAGTTAGTTTTCTTGTGCTGCAATGATTTTATGCCTTTTTATTGCAACCTGGAGCTATGTCCCAGCATAAGAGCAAGATGCCATAATCAAGAACCATTGGTTCTTCAGGCTTGGAGGGTAATTGTAATAGATGGTGTTGATGTTTAACTAGGGGAGGAGGCCAGTTAAGCTTGGGGTTAAGAATACAATAGAATTGTTCCCACCAGTTTATTTACTAGAGAAATGCTGAGAGTTTTTTTCCCTTCATTGTTTTCCATTTGCTTTTCATGGAGTGCTTAACTTAATCCCACTGGCTCATGTTCTCTTGATAGCATAAAAGTTCTGCTCTGCCTTTCTATGCTAAAAATCCTGGAATGCTGTAGATCTGCAATATTTTCTTCTGCCCTTGTTGGGGCTGCACATAACTTCTTGGGGTAAGAAGACATTTGCCCCAAGAAGTTATATGCAGCCCCAACATGCTTCCAGCTGCCACCATGACTGTAATCAAGTTGTGATGTGACATGAGATTTGAAGTGGAAGAACTGGGAATCAGATGGCAGTGATGCCTTCCAACATCTTACCGTATTGAGCTCTACTGGTGTGGTTGTCAGAGTTGTTTTGGTTCAATCCCCCTTTGGAGGCAGAACTTTCTGGGGTAGATAGAATCCTCAGTAATTAGGAATCACTGATTTACTGGGACCAAATACATATGAATCCCTTTTAAAACAAGATTTCCTATCTCAATCTAACTTAATCCCAAAAGATCATAATGGCAGTCTGAAATCTAGTGGGTGTTGTTAGGCCTCTCTCCAGAACTTATTAACAATAATATCCAACAGACAACTGAATGTCAAACAGCAAATATATGCAGATACGTGTTAAAGTTAATGAGACTTGGCCTCATTTATTACCTTTAGTGGAATTTGTGAAACGGCAATATCCCAAGGCAACCAGTTGGTTCAGACAGCTGCAGAAATTCCATTGAAAGCTAAAATCTGATTGGTTGCTGCACCTGTGCCCACTGTTAGTAAATGGTCGACTTATACCATGTCTGCTAATGTATCAGTGTATAACTGGTTTAAAATGATATTTCTTATGACCTACATGTTGTTCATATACTATTTTAAAGTAACACAATTCAATTTGTCAAAATGAGTTCTAGAACAAACAAAATAATATAGGACGAACAATACAAAAGTGCATTATTAGCTTGAGGAAGGCAGGTATTCTTTATGTAACCACCTGGTAAAACAAAGCACAGGAGGCGCACACAGATATATTACAGACCAAGGAGCAGTTTTGCTAACTCTAATGATTTTTGGTAACTCTAATGATTTCTAGGATCTATTTATAAAGGAAAGAATAAGAGGCGCACAAAAGTGCTGGCAGTACACAAGCAAATAATAAATATTATTGTTTCTATAAAACTTTACTGGTTCAATTTTTAACATTTCCAGTAAAAGAGCTACCTATTGTAGGCTACATGAAGGTTTTGGATATGGGATCTGTTATCCAAAATGCTTGGGGCAGGGGTTTTCTGGTAAGGCATCTTCATACCTTCAATCTGCTACACATGAAAGAAGCCCAGAAGGATTTATGCAGCTTAGTTACCATTAGGTACAATGTACTGTTTTATTATTATAGAGAAAATTTACTCTATGGAAAATGGCCTTTCCAAATTTTAAATCCTTCTGTATGTATGTATGTATAACTTTATTTATAATGCGCTACTTATGTACGCAGCGCTGTACAGTAGAATACATTAATATAAAATAGATTCTGTATAACTAGTTCCCAGGTAAGGGATCCCATACCTGTATGGAACTGTTCTTTAACTGGCGCAGGACTAATGCTTGTTGCAATAAGTGCAATAGTTCCCTATTTAAAATGAAGAACATGTTTTTGGATTAGCACTGTTATAATATTCTGCAGCAGTTTAAGGGTTATATCTGTTTTTTTTTTTAAATTTTCCTGAAAGGGAGACGAAAAAAAAAAATCAGGTTTTTATTGCTTTTGGCAGCTATTAATTTTCCTACCTTGGGAAAGTGAGTACTTACAAATGAAATTAGCAATGTGATGTGGAGCCCAGTAAGAGAATTTTCCATTCATTTAAGCTTTTCTAACTTTACTTTTTTCCCCCCGTCCTATCAGGTAATTGTCCAATTTCCAGCTCGTCTCTGCATCTCCTTGTTTTGTCTATCCTTGTGACCTTCGGTCAGTGAGAAAGCCTACTGCGTTCAAAAGCATCTGGAATGCTGGGAGGGAATACGGCTGGAGAGGGGATTGATTTTGTTGTGGTAGACCGATTCTTCCTGTAAGGGAGAAAATGAAAAGAGATACGCTTGTGCCAATACAAAGGGATATACAGTACCGAGACAGCCGGAGTTGAGCTGAGTACATTTCCAACCGTCCAACAAAATCTTTCTTGACACACAGGGTCTCTTAATAAAGGTTTGTAGTTGTATGGACTGCAGCGTAGCAACAGAGCTGTCAAAGGGATTACAATATAATGAGCATCCCTCCATCTTAATTTTATATGAGGTTGCATGCAACTGAGCAGCGGAAGATAATAGATCTGTCAAACTCTGTGCCTGGAGGACCGTAGGATGAGGGTTATTAGTCCTAAAAGAGTTCTTCCTTACTATACAGCCCATTGGTGTCAGCCTACCTCCTGCCCACAACAGGGAACATGGCAAAGTTGTATAAATTCTATCAATTCTGGGCCTCCAAGACCTCAATCTGATAGGCCTTGTCAATCATAAAGTTGGCCATACATGTGTAGATTTCAGCTCCTGATTTGACCACTTAGGGGCCCATTTACTTACTCACGAACGGGCCGAATGCGTCCGATTGCGTTTTTTTCGTAATGATCGGTATTTTGCGATTTTTTCGGAAAATTATCGCGACTTTTTCGTTACCAATACGATTTTTGCGGAAAAACGTAAGTTTTTCGTAGCCATTCCGAAAGTTGCGATTTTTTCGTAGCGTTAAAACTTGCGCAAAAAGTTGTGATTTTTTCGTAGTGTTAAAACTTGCGCAAGTTTTAACGCTACGAAACAAGCGCAACTTTTCGCGCAAGTTTTAACGCTACGAAAAAATCGCAACTTTCGGAATGGCTATGAAAAACTCGCGTTTTTTCGCGCAAATCGTATTGGTAACGAAAAAGTCGCGATAATTTCCGAAAAGTCGTAAAGGCACCGAAAAAATCGCAAAAAATACGAAAAAGTCGCAAAACGTTCGTTTCCAATCCGAATTTTTTCCATTCGGACTCAGATTCGACCCATAGTAAATGTGCCCCTAAGTCTGCAGATAATCTGCCTATGTATGGGCCCTCTGTGACTTCCTCCCTGACAGATATTTGGCATGTATCTATGAGGCATGTTTAAAAATGGTTGGCGCAAGGATTACATTGGCCTGTTAAATGCAGTTCTCTCCCGACAGCCTGCATTGGCCTCCATTATGATCTGATCGCTGGCTCAAAGGCCAAATGGATCAGCCCAATATGGCCCAGAAATAAAATATTTTAATGAAAGAGATGTAATTCTCTGTTGAAATGTTGCTTGTGCTTGCCTCTTTTCTATTGCACCAGCACATAGGTGACCTTATTGGGAAAGAGACGCTCATTTGGAAACCCTGGTAGATGAGCGGATCTTGAGGTGTATGGCCACCGTTACTCAATTACTTGGTCAACCAGCTTGCTGTTGGCATGATACTGATGTATGTATGTATAACTTTATTTATAAAGCGCCACATGGGTACGCAGCGCTGTACAATCTTACAGAATACAAAATTACACACAGGGAGGACAAGTGATATAATAAATAAATACAATAAATATATATATATAAGTGCCATGTGGTATGAGACATTAGGAAGAAGGTCCCTGCCTCGTAGAGCTTACAATCTAAGATGTTATGTTTTTCTTGTCCCAGATCTTGCCTGCCTCACCAGAACTAAATAGGCAATTTTCATTTTAATAGAGCCGATAAGGGCTCTAGCAATGGAGAGAAACTGGAGCTATCTCATTGAAGGGTGATGCTTAGCAGAACTTTGTGAATCTGTTAGTCTCTCCAGCTGCCCCTGTGCCACTGCACTATGAGTTATGCCACTGGGCATGGAATAGATCTGCAATAGGGGTAGATTATGGTTAAAAAGGCCAGGTTTTAGACTAAGATCTGAGTAAACAGAATACTGAAAAAACTACCAATATATTGTATAACCATTTGAAAACATTTTTTAGTATATAGCAGGGATGCCCAAGCAGCTGCTATGATGCCACCAGAGGATGTTGAGGGTGTGAAAACAGCTGTAGGGCTGTAAATAACATCATTTTAGCCCTCAGATTGGGGGAATCCTAGCTTACTCTAGTTAATACACAAATGACCTATATTGTGACAATTTTAATCTGTAGTATGGTGTCCTAGTAACAGCAGTTTTATAAAAGTCAGGTATGGGCTACATTATCTCTAGTGGAAGCTAGAATCAGCTGCTTTTATGAAAATACACCTTGGAAGTGATTTATTAATCCTCTGTTTTTTTCAAGTTCGAGAGCTGTAATTATTAATTATTAAAAGCCTTATTTTGACTTGCATTGCAATCACACTAGTGTCTTCTGTTGTTGCAGCAGTAATGGTGCCCACAAAAAAGTGCCACAGCTCAAGAGATTTCTGTGCCAGCCAGCTGGAGGAGTGCTCTATATCCTTTTTATATTGGTTAATACTGTTTTATTAAAGTAAATGCTTTCCCTTCAGTTCATCCCTAATGTTTTTGAGCTGAAATGCATGCAAGTCTGTAACCATTTTGCACATAAGGACCATTGTATATTGACCCATTGCCCAGGGGTGGCAGTAAAGCAAGAGTATAGTACAGACAATTCTACAGGTCTATTTCCCACACTTTAAGATTCAAATCCAAATCCTTCAAAAAGTATGTCAGTGGAACAACAAGAAATACGTCAACGGGTTATTTCTGAGATCAATACAGACCTTTCAAACTGACTGGCTTCCTATTAACACATATATGTGGGACAAAAAGATGATAAAAATAAAGATAGTGATAACAACATGCCACAAAGCCTCAGTGCAATCTGTGACTGGTCAATTTTATTTCTCACAAGACTTTTTACATAACCTACTTCTTGCTGTCTAAGTGGTGATGACATTAAAAAAAAAAAAACATTAAAAGGATTTGGATTGGCTTGTTGACATTAAGGTCCAACTAGAGTACAATAAACTGACACACTTTTCTATTATAGGGGACGCAAGTTGTGTAAGCGTTAATGTAATATTGATTTTCTAAAATAGGACGAAGTGCTCAAAACTTGGACTTGATTCATATAATGGAGTGATAAAGAGGAGGAAGATTTGCAAGTAGAATAATGCTTTCAAAACCTTTACTGTTATTTCCATACTTATACTTATAATGTCATTGGAGCATTTCAGTTTTACTAGTTGTCAGAGGCGCAGAGATGACCTCACTGAGCCTGGCTTGGCTTGATTATGTAAGCGCCATTGTGTCAACCCACTAAATGTTAGGAATTCTGTATGTGGCTGTAGCACTTATACCTGACAAGAATTGTGAAACTTTAAAGAGCCAATGATGGCAATGTAACTTGCCAGTTTATTGGTCCAGACCCTCCTGATGGTTAACTCTTGAGTGGGTGGCCCTATATGTAAGTTCTTGGACATGTTTCTTGTTTACCCCCTGTGTGCTGAACTTTCCCTTGTCCCCTGCCTTGCCTACCAGTAAGCCTGCTTATCTGTCTATTAACCCGTGCTTCTGTCCAAAGACATTCCTTGCACTTCCCTATAGGTGCACTTGGCGCTGTTGTGTCCATCCAACCTTTTTAGAATCACACACAAGGGAAACCGTGGAGCAACCACCACTTTAAAGCAGGTGGTAATGTCAGGTTTTCCACTGGAATTATGCACACACATCACTTTGCGGCTAGGCACCAGAAATTAGGCCATAATTTTTGTCAAAACGCAGAGTGACCATTTTGGCACCTCTGCTGCAATTGCATCAGACACAACTCCCTCTTGTGACTACAATTCTGCTTTAAATTGAGGACAACACATGAGAAATTGCTTCCGAAATTGCACTTGCGTTTGTAACTTACCCATTTACAAACTGCACTAATCTACTATATTGTTGACATTTCTGGTTGGATCTTTGATCCATAGTTACATAGTTACATAGGGTTGAAAAGAGTCAAGTTCAACCCATCCAAGTAAACCCAGCACCCACAACCCACACCTACCAATCTATACACTCACATACATAAACTATATATACAACCACTAATACTAACTGTAGATATTAGTATCAAAATAGCCTTGGATATTCTGATTTTTCAAGAACTCAGCCAGGCCCCTCTTATAGGCATTAACAGAATCTGCCATTACCACATCTCTAGGAAGGGCATTCCCCAACCTCAATAAACATAAAAACAATCAGCGCACCAGAGGTCACCCCTTTAGATTAGAGGAACGGAGCTTCCATTTGAAGCAGCGTAGGTGGTTTTTCACGGTGAGGCCATGCTTTATTGACAACCTAAAGTTTTATACAAGAAGGCAGGGACACCTGGAACACCGGAAAAAAACCTAGTGGGCCCCGGCAGCCCAGACCCGATCCCTGTTGCCGCTTCTCCAGGCGCTGATGTCTTCCCCCGACACGTTTCACTTATGCGTGCTCAAGGTATATGTCCACTTGAGACATATATTGCATTGAACCAAAACATAGCATAGCATGTTTCTTACTGCTGTCCTTCATGAGCAATAAAAAAGTCCAACAACCTGGCTCTGCACTTCCCATTCCCCGAGGCTTTGTTAGAAACTTGTTATAACTCGCCTCCTAAACTAATGTAAGGTTAAACAGTTCAGTTAATATTCATGTACACAGTCATTCATTTCTGGCTGCAGCAGGAATCAGCTAGACAAGGTAACGTAACCTTTCCTCATACACAAGATGTTAACAGATGGTGTTTACTTACTGTGACTGAATAAAACACTGGAATACTGGGGGGAAATGATTGGAAATAGAAAATGTTTAAAAAAAAATGAGTTCAGTCAATAAATGTTGCATCCTACTTACTGTAAGCAATAGGATATTTATCTTATGTTTTCCCTTTACCATCACACTTCTTAAATATGTATTCCAATGAAAATGTTGATTTTTTTTTTTTTTTTTTTTAAATCTGCCTGATTTTCTTAAAAAGGTGCATATTATTATTTTTATAAAGGTACATATTGGTTTAAGCCAATATAATAATTTATGGCCGCAAGTACATCCTCACCAAAATGGATGCAAATGTTCCAGATATTGATGGCATTCATTAAGGGCTCTGGCACACGGGGAGATTAGTCACCCGCGACAAAACTCCCTGTTCACGGGCGACTAATCTCCCCGAAAATGTAAATCGCTGGTGGGATGGCATACGCGGCGGCGCGATTTCAGTGAAATCGCGCAAGTTGCCTCGAGAGGAAAGGTACTTGCCTCCAAAGACAGTCATTGCACTTGTGTTTATGTGCAATAAGTATATCTAGTATAAATAAATCTAAAGCAACTGGACTTGTTAAGTAATCATTGAAGACGTTTCACTACTCATCCGAGCAATGATTACCTAACAAGTCCAGTTGCTTTAGATTTATTTATACTATATATACCATGACCTGGATGAATGAAAATCTTCATAGTCATTTTGCAATAAGTACTTTGAGTCCATCCATGCTACTCAGATGAACCATCGCCTATGGACGCTGGGGAACCCGGGAGCTACCACCATCATGAAGAGGGCAGTCATTCTGGGTTCCCACTGGGTTGCACCAATAGCTGCTGCAGACTTGTGCCAAAAGAATTAACACACTAATGCTGCTTTAGTGGTGCAGGCTGGAAGTGATACAATTCTCACTAAAATTGTTATCCGCACCTGATTCACAAAAGCGAGTATGTGCGATTGTGTTCATTTTAATGGACTAGGCACAATTGTGATGAGTATAACTTGTGCTTGGACACAATGAGACAAATTCTGGGGGAAAAAAAACCCTGCTTTCCCAGTCCTTGCCCAATAAAACTTTCCCCATTAAAGCCCTATTTAATTATCTAATAGAGGCCATTGTTTTGGTTCCTTATACAGGCCTATAGATTTAGGACTGGCTGACATGGTGACAGGGCTGATGTAAATGATGTAAATGAAGAATATGGCACTGTATAAAGCATAATAAAAATAATAAGCATTGCTCCTCCATTCATATAACTACCATTGACTTTTTAAAAAACTACAGAGTAAAATTTCTCAAGTTTTGTGAGATTTCCCCTATATTGTATGTATTAATTTTTTTGTATTTGGCCTTCTATAAATATGTATTAAAGTAAAACTATACCCCCAGAATGAATACTTACGGTAACCAACATATAGCTTGTATTATCTTAAGTGACCTATTAAAGAATCTCGGCAAACTGGAATATATATACAGGTATGGGATCCGTTGTCCGGAAACTCACTATCCAGAAAGCTCCAAATTACGGAAAGCCCATCTCCCATAGACTCCATTATAATTTAATAATTTAGATTTTTTTTAATTGATTTCCTTTTTCTCTGTAATAATAAAACAGTACCTTGTATTTTATCCCAACTAAGATATAATTAATCCTTATTGGATGCAAAACAATCCTATTGGGTTTATTAATGTTTTACTGATTTTTTAGTAGACTTAAGGTATGGAGATCCAAAATATGGAAAGACCCCTTATCCGAAATACCCTTGGTCCCGCACATTCTGGATAAAGGGTCCTATACCTGTATCAGTAAATATTGCCCTTTTATATCCTTTCCCTTGATCCCCCATTTTGTGATGGGCTAGATCACCTGACAGGAAATAATGCAGCTCTGACTGTAACAGGAAGAAGTGTGGAAGCAAAATACAGAACTCTGCACATTAATTGGCTGATGGGGCCTAGCATGTATGTGTGCCTTGGCTTGTTTGTGTGCACTGTGAACTCTATTATCCCAGGAGGCGGCCCTTAATTAATTCTTAAAATGGCAATTTCCTATTTATGGGTACCCTATAGCACATACTACTAAAAAAGTTTATTTTTATGAATAGGGTTTATTTAGATGAAGCAGGGTTTCACATATGAGCTTGTTTATGCAATATATTTTTTATAGAGACCTACATTGTTTGGTGGTATAGTTTTCCTTTAACATTCACTGTTATTCACTGTTTATACACATTTTAAAGTACAACACTTCTAGCCATGCCGCACTCTTCAAAACGAGCGATCTAGTCATGTTTTCTGGGCAGTTTACTGAAAACACAGAAAACCTGTTCTATAAACAGCGTAATGCAATTTATTTTAATGATCTGGCTGCATCTCGCCGATCAGAATAGTGAACAAACCCAAAGCAATTCACTGTGTTGCAATATAAAACAAACTGTAACAGCTTGGAAACAGTTATCCTTGGTAAATATTTATGGTTAAAACAATGTGGGTTCCCTTTCAGTACAACTCTATCATACTTGCTATTCTTATCTTCAGCATGAAGCCTTTGTCAGTAAATCCCTTACACTCAACTGGACGGACAGTAGCCACAGGTTTCCCACTGCTGGGACTTGTGCCTAGTAAATAACATTTTTTGAATATATGCTCCAGAAGCAGAGGTGCCAGCCACCCTAGGCAACCCGGGCCAACCACCTCACCCCCACACCTTCCCCAATGGCCAGGCATGTATGCATAGTGATGTTGCGGGGGGGGGGGGGTGCACACAATGACCCTAGGGGCAAGAGAGCACAAACTAGGGGTAGACATTAGAGGTACCTGCCTGTTGCTTTCTATGGTTGAGCCCTAGGCAGATGCCTCTTCTGCTTACCTCTAGTTCCAGCCCTGCCCAGAAGTGATGCATCCATAATTCTGACAATCGTGACTAAAGTGCAGGCAAATGTGAAGCAGCTCTGTCCGTACCACCTCCTACAGGGCAGGCATTAAGTAGGACCGGCATTAAGTACAGGGTCCTGTTGCGGCCTGCACCCCCCAGCATTCCCTAACTTGTACATCTAAATGATACCCCTTTTCCTAATAGCCCCAATGAAAGTTTTAATTCATACGCAGGTAATGATGTATTAATTGTGGGAATGCAAGTCTCTGAGTGCTGTTTTAAAGAAGGGAGACCTGCTGTGATTCTTCTATGCTCAGGGCATGGTGCATTGCACCCATTTTTTACACTGTGCACCTTGTGTTGCACATAGTAAATGACCCTCCTTATTGAAAAAAGAAATACTGTATGTTGAGCTTAGGCAAATAGGCCAGGGGCCATCACAGAGTTCTCAAATGCTCTTCTCAGTGTGGATAAGACTACCATGGTTACAGGCTATTCATAGTGTGCAAAGGGGGTACAAGGAATTCCCAAAATATCAGGGGGGAAAAAAGGGCAGGAAAAAATTAATGTATGCGCTATGCCCGAAACGAAAGGCAGGAAGGACTTAGCAGCACCAAGTGGAACTATTTTGAAATGTAAAAAAGTACATTTTCATGCATGTGTCACTTATATATGTCTGTTTTGTGATCAAGTGCATGTGCATTAGCAAATTGGACGCATGTATGGTATGGAGCACAGTTGCCTCAAGTATGAGCCTTTTGCATTGCATTGTGAGAAAAAGACTATGGCGGTTGCACTCAAAACTGTGCTTTGCTTACTGCACTTGTGGATGTACATGTGGGTTTTATAGTTTACAAATAAATAAGATGTGTCCCAAAGACATAATAATTGCAAAAGTTACTTTGAAAAGTTTCTGTTTGCCATTGCCTGGAAAAGATCAAGCCCACAAGAGGGGTAACAGGTAGAGGATGGATTATTGAATTTTGGCAACTGTGGGCATGTGAGTGTGCAACGGCAAACTAAAATTCCTTTTTCTCTGTTCCACGAACCGTGATTTCTGTTATTAGACATTGTATCTTTCATCATATGTTTAGTCTTTGACCTGAGCAATAAACTGCTGGCAGTTATAATCATAGGGAAAGATTTTTATAACCATGCCCCAGGGTTCCTCTTTAATATGCTCTTCTATTTCCTTAACTACTGGAGCTGAACTTTGATAATTCACCAGACTAAACTCCAAGCCAGAGCCAGAGATGGCTGAATCTATGAAGGTATGTTTAGCCATGTGT
Source organism: Xenopus tropicalis (assembly GCF_000004195.4). Taxonomy (NCBI): domain Eukaryota; kingdom Metazoa; phylum Chordata; class Amphibia; order Anura; family Pipidae; genus Xenopus; species Xenopus tropicalis. The sequence continues at coordinate 29,425,014 of NC_030686.2, read as the reverse complement.
AAGGACTGAGAGCAGTAAAGTTGTCATGATTAGTCTAATAGCATGTCATTGAGATTTAAAGGCACTGCACTGTAACATGTAGGTGCCAAGGGAATCCCTTTGATACACACAACCCTGGAGCTACAGCCACCTCCCTCAGAGCCCTGCATCTAACAGGCGCAGCAAACTTGCACCAAAAGTACAGGGTGTACACATCCTGGTGCAATTGCACAATTGGTGCAATTGTGCCCCAATTTACAATAAAGCAAATGCGCAGCTGCATTCATTTTGGCAGATCGAACTTTGGGCCTGCAATGATGCTGGAATTCAGGGGAAAAAACACTGCATTGTGGGGAAAAAACATTATGGAAAAAATTACACTTTGCTTGCTGTACTTGTGGACATACATGAGCCCTTTGGTCTTGTACATACAAGGTGACACGGTGACGTAAGGTGGCCACACACGTGGGGATTTTCGATCTTTCGTGCGATCATCGGTCACACAAAAGGTCGTTCCAATCCACCACTAACAGATAGGATTTCTACCTCCTTCTGCCGATTCAGCCCTGAAGGCAGATTTTGCTCAGGAGCCTTCTATGGTGCCCGATCAAAATCTTTTAACCCGCCCGATCGGCGAGTCAGCAGCTTCCTGCGATATCGGTCGCCTCGCCGACTTGCCATAACGAGGTTTCGTACGATATTATCGGTGCGTTTATGGCCAGTTTTAGCTGCCTATATAGCCTAGGTACATATGTGCAGATTACTATTTGCCCATTACAGACACAGGTTATGTGTTTAGCATGATGGACTTTGTATGCACCACTTCCTATTTTTTTACCCTGTTTTATAACCCAGTTAACCTATGTTTGAGTACAAGTTTTTGAATAAAATAAGGATCAAAAGAATAGGAATATCCCTTGCTTACAGGGTTTAATCTCTTGGGTTTTGTTAAAGACTGTTTGACTGCCCATCTCCTGTTAGGATATCCATTGTCTTATGCTATCAAATGCTTGGTGGAAAAGCTGTGAAGGTATTGAATCCATTGTGACTCAGCTTTGTAATTCATTGCTCTTTTGTTTACACTCCATTTTATTGGATACATGAAGAAATGTGGCCATACACAGGCAGATTTTGACGCCTCCCTGTGAACAATCTTTAAAACGAACCAATCGTTTTAACGAAGGATTCATTGATATGTGAGGAGACTTTTGCTGAGTCTTTGTTGTGTTAGCTGCAAGATCATACTTATGTTAGACAATGGCTATACAGGTATGTGCTTTTCTTTCTTTCTATACACAAGCAGATCTGTACTGAAGTGGTGGACTAAATCGGACTGACCTGATAGTTCAGTCCAAGGTCACGCTGGGAGTGCTGCACACCCATTGAGAGTATGACATCTACATCCAAATTTTCCAGCTTACCTTAATATTACCTGATTGGACCAATAAGCTAGAAGTTTTAATGTAAACTCACCAAACTACAGCAATCAATGCATTTCCAGACAGTATACTTACTGCAGGTTAATTAATGAAAGATAATCTCTTTATGGTTGCTACTGACTTTGGGCAAATGTACCCAGTTTTGTTTAATAAATCCTAGTGAGCAAGTTGGCATTATATCTGCAGTTAGATAACAGTATATGCTAGTATGCCTTTAGCTTAAACACCCAGTTAAAACTACTTGCCTAACAGCCCTACCTGAGTGCCTATTTCGTTTACATTAGTCCCTGACCCGGGGGATATTACAGTGTAAATTCCCTATCAGAGACACTTTAACACACACACTATGGCTGCTCTTCTCCCCCCACACTTCAAAAATATACTGACAAGTTAGTTGGCTACTGGTAAAATTGGCCCCTGGTGTGTGAATGTGAAAGGCACCTTAGCCTGTAAGCTCCACTGGGGCAGGGACTGATGTGAGAGAAAACCCAAGAAAGCACAAGGGGGACATATATATTCCTTTCAGCACCCTGGCTGGGTTTGAACCTAGTGCTGCAAGGCAGCAATGCAAGCCACTGTATCACCATATCAGTCCCATGTGACCAAACACAAATACCTCCTCTAATTGACTCAGCCTATGCCCAGGAAAGGAGATCCCATCAGAATGTCCAATGGAAACCAATGTTTCTGTGGCACACTGTCCACACACTGTAACAAAACATCTGTCCAGTCATTTACTGGTCCCTTTATATGAACCCTACAGCAGCTGAATTTTTTTGGGCAGACATTTTGTTCAAGGGCACCACTACTATTTGCCATTGTCTTATTATGATTCATTATCCTGTTCCTGCTTTCACTTCCACTTCCTGTGTAGCTAAGAGCCAGCAGACCAGCCCTACCTACCATGTTATAATAAATGTACCTGAAGTTATTGTAGTTGTACATCTGCTTCACCTGTAGTAACGCAGCAGATTTATTGTGATTATTATTATTAACATGCACAGGTATCGGACCCCTTATCTGGAAACCCATTATCCATAAAGTTCCAAATTACGGTACGGCCATCTCCCATAGACTCCATTTTAATCAAATGATTCACATTTTTAAAAATGATTTCCTTTTTCTTCATAATAATAAAACAGTATCTTGTACTTGATCCCAACTAAGATATAATTAAGCTTTATTGGAGAACAATCCTATTGGGTTTAATTACAGTTTAAATAATTTTTTAGTAGACTTAAGGTAGGAGAAATACGGAAAGACCCATTATCCGGAAAACCCCCTGGTTCCGAGCATTCTGGATAACGGATCCCATACCTGTATGTATGTATATATATATATATATATATATATATATATATATAAAACACCAACATATTCCACAGCGCTATACAACTAACAGAATTACATATAAAGCAACCAATAACCAATACAAGTGGTAAAAAGTCCCCTGCCCCAAAGAGCTTACACTCTTAAATTCATTTAACCCCTTGCTATCCAAGAGGCCACATATCATACGTTCCATACATACTGTACATGTTCTGCTCTTTCAGGATAATTTTCCAGGAATTATTTTGAACTCAGAGAACAGAGCTCCATATTAGACAAATACAAATAGTTGTTCTGTTATTCCACAGCAGTGGTGCTTAACAGTTAACAAATGCAATATAAACATGCATCTCTGTGTACCAACATTGTACAGTAGAATTCATACTTACATATGGCTTACTGCTGTATTTTTTTTTTTAATGGAAAGATTTAAAAACTAAAATTTAAAGATATTTCCGTTGCAGGATTTTCCCTTGTTAACCTTTGCCTGCAAAATGTATCCGTTTTACAGGGTTGTCTAGACACGCTGGCGATCTGGGCATCTATGTGGCAGATGAAATTGAGTCTAGATAAATGTAGTGATATGTATTTGGTTTTTGAATATATGCTGACTACTTATAACTATAATGAATAGCGACGCTGAACTTTTTGCTCTGCAGATCCATTATATATTGGATGTCGTTATAGGAAAGAAAAACATTCAAGTTGCTGGTATTCATATATATTATATAATGTTGATTCAGTGACTGGTGCAGTCGCCATTTTGGGGTCATGAATAATTTTTCCCCTTCTGGAAATAACATCTGATTCATTTTTCACCCCCATGTGCATTAGCTAACTGCTGAGCTAAACTTGATAGATGTGTATTTTTTAAAGCTCAGCTCCTATGTTAAAAAGGGTTTCTAGCTGTGTGTAGACTATTATGTGCTGGTAAATACTCATTTATTGACTCACTAAAGCACTACTGTCATAATAACCTTAGTGTAACATTACATTGCTATTACAATAGGCCATGTTTAGGGTGAAGAAGAAGTTTGCTCTCATTGTGGACATAGTCAGTTCCAATTTAAACAGAATTCACAGTGGGTGAAGCATTAGACCAAAATGCAAACATCAGTAGAATGAATGTGTTTCAGTACAGAGGATTTCACTTTAGTTATGAAGAGCTTGAGGTAGGGTTCCTTATGGATGAGTTAAGGGTTTGAATCCCAGAGATAGAAAAGAGCAAGAGTGGATTTTGTTGGTGTTAAAAGAAGATGACTCTTTGAGGAAATGCTACCCCCCCCCCACCAAAAAATGTAATCAGTAAACAGTCTCTCTGAAATATTTAAATACCTGCCACTCTGGTTGCTCAGATGTAAGTAAGGCCTCCTCTTAATCACTTAGATTTACTTCTCCTTCTCTAACCCACTCGGCCCCCTCCCTCAGGGATTTACTTTGGCTGTTGGCTCCTGGGCATGCTCAGTTCTTCTCAGCAGATTGCTAAACACACCCTCCAGTCTAGCAGACATGAAGACATGAGATTGCTGGTTATATAAAATCTGCTCTAGATATCTGCTTTCCTAACCTCTCCTGAGCTCAGCTTTACCATTACAGGGCTCAATCCAAGCAGAACTTTTTATCAAAGTAAGTTCTGCCTGTGTGAGCCTACATTCTTGATAAAATCTATGCCACCCACCCCTACAACCTAGCAGTGCTACAGGTCAATAATATCTGGGGCATCATTGGTTAGTATAGCAGCGGGGCTTGGGTGATGTGAAGAAAAAGGTGATAGATCAGATAGGTACAGTATATAGTCACAGTTTTTGTTATCAACTCCCTATAAACATGGGTCTCCTGTGTGATGTTCATGAGCAAGTTTGCTACATGTGATGTTCATGAGCAAGTTTGGGGTACCATGGGGCCTGGGGTGGCTGGTGGCCCCTACTGTTACAGTACAGGTTACTGAACATCTTAATGTCTTAAATATCTTAAACCAAGTCTCCAAAGATCATTGAACTATGACTTATGAGGAAAAGGTGCATAGGTATTAAATGGGTGAGCGTTGGTCAGTGAGTGTCCTTGCTTCAGTCATGGAGGAGACAACTAAAGACATATAGAGACATAAAGGTGCAGCAATGCCATGGGCTTTTTCTGAGAAAAGTTTTGTAAGTTTGCTTAATGGGGAGCTGATATCTATCTGAATCTGCAGTGTAAGCATCTTCTTTTACACACAGACATGAGATTTCAACTCAGTTGTCATAACTAATAAGCCTTTTTATTTAGCTATGGAGTAATGATGCCAGATCATCTACTGAAGTAAAACCTACACACAAACAAATGCTTTGACAATGTCCATGTACTATTCTGCATGCACCCATTAGGTAGAAGGAAACCTTTGTTGGTAATGAAGCTATCCATTAGGCTAATTTTAGCTTAAGAAGGATAGTGATTGTAGAGAATGGAAGATTATTTGCTTTATAAATGTTGGATAATTGAAATGATGTTTTCCAGAGTTCACCGGGTACACCCTGCATTGTGTGAAAGAGAAATACAGCCTGTCACAAATGCAATGATCCAGATAGCTTGGCAATGAAAGCCTTCCAAATTTCCACAGGACATGATCCACAGCCTGATCAAAGGAAAGCTACCAACATAGAGAGAAATAATCTTTCCAAGATCCTGACTGACGAGATTTATTAATATTTCTTCCATACACCCACATATGTAATTTTACCAGGTCCATCACTGAGCCTAGGGACTTGAGCAAATAGAACTTTATTGCAATCATCAAAGGTAATTCAATGTTCAAAATAGGAAGCAGTTGAATGAGATGGCAACAGGTCAAAACAATAGGCATTTATTTGAAAAATCCATCTTGAAATAATTGTTTCTGTCCTGTGTAATAATAGCAGGTAGCATGAAACTTGCTTTGGTTGTATACTGATCTCTATATACAGTATATATATATTATTGGGTAAAATAATGGTATTAGAAGCAGGCTGCCAAATCAAATGAATAGCCTATACAATGTTTGAGCTCATTTATAAAATACTGTACATATGCTGGTTTAAAGTTTTAGGGACAGCTATTCATTCATTCTGCAAGGTCCCCAGTATGGTCTATAGCAGGGATCCCCAACCTTTCTTACTTGTGAGCCACAGTCAAATGTAAAAAGACTTGGGGAGCAACACAAGCACCATAAAAGTTCATGGAGGAGCCAAATAAGGGCTAAGATTGGCTATTAGGGGCCTCTATGCACACTATCAGCTTACAGGGGGCTTTATTTGGTAGGAAATCTTGTTTTTATTCAACCAAAACTTGCCCCCAAGTCAGGAATTCAAAAATAACTCCCTAGTTTGGGGGCACTGAGAGCAACATCCAAGGGGTTGGGGAGCAACATGTTGCCCCCGAGGCACTGGTTGGAGATCACTGGTCTATAGCTTTCACTATATACATTACAGCATTTGGTATGAATGTGTCACATAGTATTACTGAATTAATGATAGTGTAAGGAACCATTAATAACTCACACATTCTATCACAGGCACCTTATATTTACAGCTTACTGTACCAGAAGTTCTAAATATCCACATGGTCTACCTGGGTAAAGAAATAGAAGGGTTATCTACCAATGTGATGGATGCAGAGTTGGCTCACTTATTGGGGCACATACAAGGAGCGCATGTACCTACGGCATCAGACAGTGTAGGCTCTGCAATATCAGGCACTGGGATGCCCTACACTTAACACTTGCAGGAAAGAAGTAATTACAGAGAATGACCAGGTTCCAACTACCTGCCACCCACTCTCAACGCAGGCAGCAAGGCTTGTGGAGTTAGCTGCAACTCTTTGCAGTCCAAGAATTGAGAAAAGTGCAAAAACATCTTGCGTCACATCAGTTTTTTGTACTTTGAACCTTAACCCAAGATTTATTAATAAGGCCCAGCAAACTGAAAGCAGTAGAATTTACAACGCTCTTAATAAAGCACCAAGATTATGTAATGAAGAAAAAGGAGAAAGGTCGATGTTATCTCAGAGCACTTCATGACCTCTTAGAAATGCATCTAGTGAACAAAATTTGTTGTGGTAACATACTTTTGAAATTTAGTTTCCAAATAATTTGATTTGTTTGAAGCTACCGAGTGCAATGAAGCCACACAGGCTGCAACTGGGCAATTAAGATACACTGCAGAATATGTTATTCAGAACTGGACTTGCCATTTACATTATTTTTTCAGATTTTTTTAGCAATTAGCAGCAGTATTTCACTAAAAAAATATAGTCTTTCTATAATAGTATCAGGTTATTTTCTGTCATGTTAGACTGCAGAAATTTGTCCCACTTTTTAGCAACCAATCACATATTTTCCTTCATTTGTAATATTGTACTAGACTGTATTAAACAAATTAAACAAATACTTGATCATTGGTTGCTAATGGCTACTTTTCTGTAGCAACTCTGTACCATTGCCTTGTGACCCAGCATGTGAATACAAATAAAATAGGTTGAAAATTTCCACTTTACAAAGTGCTTGTAAGGCCCCATCTAGGGTAAACCTGGTTGTCCTTATTGTCTCTGGGTGTTGGGGTGAATGGATTGGGAGTTAAAGGGACAGTCAACCAATTTGACAGTCATTAATCCCAACATTATAATCAAGCAATTTTACCCTAAAATAGATGTAGAGATAATCAACATTGTCTACGGCTAAAGGAAGGGGTCACCATAATGGTCCGATATGATTTAGGTAGTCTTCAGTTTGCCCAAGAGCTACTTGAACGTGACAGGTGAATAATTTTCTGTAGGAAAATGAATGCACATGTATACCCTCATGGGCCTCTAAGTCTTTAGAGGACCTATTTGAAAATTAGCTCCAACTTGAATATAGTCCACACATCTCTTAAGTTCTGTCTTGACCTAGAGCATCTCTATATCCATTCTGGTCATAATATATTGTTTCTGTTAATGTGTGTATGAGCTGGAACAGTCAACCTCATCTTATCGTTAAAGGCTATAAACACTATGGGATTACACATGAAGAATGTTCTAAAGATCTTCTCTGATGTGCCTGTAACCTTCTTCTAGAGTGTGATTCTAGTTATGCTCTTTTAAAAATTAATGAGAAATGCATTATCCCAGCAGATTGACTGATGCATGTGGAACTCATTGAGGATCTGAACACTGACATCCCCTGCAGATATAAAAAGTTTAGTAGAACGGGTTGTTCTTTGCATGCCAGTTTAATATGGGGTGTTTTATTTCCACCAAGAATTATTAAACACTTGACACATTTGTTGGATAATATTCAAGGCGTGTGATCCCATGAATAGTAATCAAATAGCAAACAGGGTTCTCAGTGAGATTAGGCACCAACACTAGTTCTACACATGTGGATAGTCTTAATGATTTGTCTCCATTGTCTGCCGTAAATAACTTTTCCAGGCACAGTGATCCAAAATAGGAGAGGTTTTTATACAATTGGTTGAAGACTGTGCACATGGTAACATCTTCAGTGAACACCTAATATGCTGTTTTATGGCCTGTTGCTAAGTTTAAGTTATTACTGTTAGTTTTCCATTAATTTACTGACAAATAAAATGATTCTTGTGATGATTAAGAAAAAGTATATAGTGGAATATGAATGATAATAAAGGCAAGGGCCATGGCAGATTACACTGGTTTATGTTTAGAGATTGGCAGAATCAGACGTAGCTGTGAATGGGTGAGAAGGAATGAGTTAAGATGGGCGAAAGCTGGGCTGGGGGTGGAGAAAAAGAGGGATGTGATGGGATGATGAAGCAGTTGACTTCCTTATAGAAACATCCCACCCACCCTCCCCTCTTTTTTGCATATTCTGTGAAATGTCACGAGTTTCTCTTCTTTATGTCCTCATATTATCTATTAGTAAGTAAATGTGGTTGTTTTCCTGTATCCACTGTTATATTGTGGTTTCGGTAACGTTATACAGTATAAACGTGATAGTGCATGGTATCATTCATGTTAAATGAATGTCGAATTCTTGATCCAGGGAATGTTTCCGATGATTGGGGTCAGCAAGAATTTTTTTCCCTCTTGAGGCATAATTTACATTGGCTTCAAGCTGGGTGTTTTGCCTTCCTCTGGATCAAAACAGTGGATATGTGATAATGTATTTTAAGTTTTATTTGCCACAGCAGCGGTAGGACCTTGCCAGAGGGCTGCACAGGAAATTTTAGAAGAAGGAGAAAGGAGGTTTTCCCCTGTGACTGCACGGTGGGTTTATTTATACAGACGCTACTTCTGCTTGTGCTAGGTGACAGCCTGCTTGGATTTCCTGTCATCGAGACTGCAGATTCAGGAGCGGCAGCAGGGCTGCTGAACTTCTCTCATGGTGGGAGATACAGCTCCTGCTGGTAGCAGAGTTTGGGGCCATCTTCTCTGTAGGTAGAGGCAGCCTAATACTCAGTAGTGGATATAATGACATAGTGCTGATCTCAAGTCTTCAGTTATGAACAGCAGAGCATAGTAGCAATCTCTTATGGAATTCTGGCTTTAAATATTGACTTGGGTTAGGCTGGCAAGGCCCTATTTATTTGATAAAATGTGAATAAATGCTGTTGCCATTTTACCCATTTCTGGCTCCTGGTGTTTTATTAAGGTATGTAGCAACGGGGTTTAGATGGATGGTTGAAAGCGAAGGGTCAGTTTAGAAATCTCCATGTCAATGGAATGGGAAAAACATAAGAAGACTTGGGATTACCAGTCTGAAGGAAACACTGACACGATGTGCTTCAGCCTGATATACTGTATTATGAACAGACTACATGATTAAGTTGCACAGAGGTTTTGCACACATTTTTAATAGTCCAAACATATGATGTAAAAAAAATACTTTGCCTTCTATGACAATTGCCTAAAAGCTTTTGAATAAAAACACAACAATGCTCTCAGGAGATGCCATAATTATGCTGCCGGGATAGACTTATCCAAAGTCTCTAATGGAACAGTGCCCTCTACTGCCCAAGCTTTCATGCAAAAATAGAATAGTGATTGATTTTGTTTACCAAGGAATAACTTTTAAACAAGGCATCTTGCAGACAAAGGAATGATGTTGTTTTATTAAGAACAGCTATGCAACATATAAGAGGGCAAACTTCCCAAACCCTTCATATAGCAAGGGTATTATAGTTTTAGTGCGTGTGTGCGCCTTTGCTTGAGCTCATAAAAAATTAGTTATTTTAGCAGTCAGACAATATTGAGCTATAAGTACAGGATGTTAAACACAGCCTACAAACACAAGCTGGGATAATTGCATCAATAGTACTCAGCAGAGAATGAACATTGGCTTTCAGATGTGTTTTTCTACCTATTGACGCAATATTCCATGCTCCAGTGACCGTAATTTTGCCTCTTTTGGTGAAAAGCTCAGTTAACTACTTAACATGACTTTCCTAGGATTCATAAATAGCTCATAATGAGGATGACTGAGGTTTAGCCTAGGCAGGACAATGTCTAACAGTAAGAGCACAGTAACTTCTTCGCTAGGGGATAAATGTTTCATTGTTTCTTCCTCGTTTGCAGATTTAAAAGAAGCATAGTATTAACTTTACACAACTTATCTTTCAATTCAGGACCTATCCAAGTTATTTTGTATTCTCACTGATTATCAAGCCACTGCCTGATTGTAGAGTAGAGGTCCACATGCAATTTCACAAAGGGACAGAGGGATATCACTAAAAAGAAGGTGTCATAATAAGAAACTGGTGGCAATTGAGTAACTGTTATTTGGAATGACAAAAAAAAAATGGGGGCCCAAAAAGAAGAAACAGAGATAAACTGGACTTCTTTCTTTGCAGTTCAAGCTGTAGGTACCATCATCCCATTACATTTGAATAGAACAGTGATGGGTGGAGGATTCATCTTCAGCCTCATCTTCGGCTTTTAAATCAAAGGAACAATACTTTTAACAAAGATTTCTTTTACTGACTGCAATGTAAACCAGGAGGAATCCAACTAAACTAAATAATCAACTAAACAACTGTCTCGAGTTTCTATTGACTCCAGATAAACTGGGGGAGAACTTGGTTAGGAGAAATTGACAAAGAAAGCATCTTCCTGTTATACTGCCCCCATAGCAAGGGAGGAAGAACATATAAAGGGATTAACATTTCATTCATTTTGCTTAAATACTAGCATCAGTCAAACCCCGATCCCTCTCATACTGGTTCCAGTGAGAAGTTCAGGTGCAGAAGATGATATTCGGTGGATGATGGATAAAGCTCATTCCTATTATGCTGAATCCAATGAAAGTGAGGCAGAAGATCATGTTCTATGGGCAACTTGTGCTTTTCCCTGCAGTCAGTTGCACGTAAAAACATTTTGGGCCCGATTCACTAAAGTCCGAAATCTTATCACTTCTTATTTTTCGCTCGATTCACTAAAAGGACACTTGTCATAATTAAGAAGCGATGTTCTTGGCGTTATTTATCTTGCGATGACATATTTTCAAGCAATATATTACGCAGCGCACAACATATTACACAGCACGTTGCTTAAAAATATGTCGTTGCAAGAAAAATAACGCCAAGAACATCGCTTCTTAATTATGACAAGTGTCCTTTTAGTGAATCGAGCGAAAAATAAGAAGTGATAAGATTTTTAACGCATGCTATAAATAGCACTCCTTATTTCGGACTTTAGTGAATCGGGCCCTTTATGTTACTTGCATCATAATGCACTCCTTGCACTTCCATATGGTGGATTGTGCTCATTTTTTAACTTTTTTTACCTTTTGCACCTTGCAGCAAATAACCTGCCTAATTTAAAAAAAAGCAATATATTGATCTTCAGCAAACTGGCCAGGGGCCAGCATAGAGTTCTCAAATGCTGTTCTCAATGTGGATAAGACTACCATGGTTGCAGAAGATTTCATGGTGTGAAAAGGGGAATACAAGGAATTCCCAAGATATTTTTCTAAGCATGGGACAAGAGCAGCAAAAAAATCATGTAGCAAATATATACACTGTAACAATTATCCTTTTTTTAGCTATTATTGCAAATATAAGGTATTTTTGGTTAAATTAAAAAAGTAAGGGATGAGTGATGCAGTCCATAATCTACGGAGGGTACAAGGTATTCGTGACTAAATTCCAAATTCTAACAACTCAGATGGATGTATAAAATTGCAGTCCTCACACTTTCCCTGCAGTATGGGTCGGTGAAACCACTTTCAGGTATTTGCACCAAAATGCGCTCCTTGCACTTCTATATAAAGTTGTGCTTATCGTTGCTCAGCCTTCCATTCCAAATTAGGCACTGCTGTGCTTATTGAAGTGGAGGAACCATGGAGCTGCCACCACCTCCAGACCAGGTGGTAACTCCAGGGTTCCCACAACACCCTGCTTAAAAAGGCGCAGCACACTTGTATGAAAAGAATAGGGTGCACACATCACTTGCACACTATACACTGGAAATTACACCACAAAAGCTCTCATGCAGTTGCATCCATTTTGGTGAATTAGATGCAACTGCAGTAGGCTTAGGGCAAATGTTTCAAGAAAATTGCTTGTCAAGAGATGCTGGAATTCTTCAAAAAAAATGGTGGCTTGTGGTGGATGGTGCCTTGTGGGGAAAAAACATGACAGTTGTGCTTGAATTTGGACTTCAGTTCAGTTCGGCTTGGTAAGTGAATGATGGATGAAGTCCACAAACACAGTGACAAATTTCACTGGGACTTGCCAAAGTGTGTTGCTGACAATTGTATGTCACATGACCTATAGGCAGTCACAACATTGGGTTTAATACACTTTAATACAGGGTACATAATGATAAGCCTGATTTTGATCTAAAAGATCAAGGAATAAATTATATATTTCAGGGTGGAGTACACTTTCTGTGTTATTGCAAGTCACTTGAAGAAGACTTGACAGGAGCATTTGTTAGGACAAAATAAACATTTATTCAGTATCAATAAAGTAACAATATTTGGCTATATATACAGTACAAGCCAACTGCTACTTATGCTTTACTTTATATCTACTGTTCTACTATACTTCTTTTATTACCGCCTTATACACATGCCTTCAAGACCTCAAAAGCTTCACTATTTCTTGGGATTATCTTTATTGTTCTAGCACACTTGCCCTACATTTCAGACTGCGAGCCACCTTTAAAAAACTTTTTTAAAAGGCTCAATATCATTTTATCTATTTCCCAGTCCGTCACTGCTTTATGATAAATTGCAAACTACTGAAGTTCATAATATCTACATACAGTATATAATTATTATATTCTATTCTTACAGATAAAGGATAAAAAGGATTTGATTGAAGTCTATGGAAGATGGCCTTCCCATATGCATTCTGCATAACAGGTTCTGGATAAAGGATCCCGTACCTCTATGTATATATATATATATATATATAGAATGATGCAAGGTGTCTAACAGTGTCTATTCAGGAAATATTTTATGAACAACAGTGGAAACAAAAGGCTAAGCAATTGCGAATGTCTTGAACTCACCATTGTGAAATATTCTTAACCGTTAAACGTGATCCCCCTTTCCAGGATATTTTTCTAAATTGTCAAAACTAATTGTCCTCCAAGAACACAGATACCTCCCAGAGGTCTTGTGCAAATCATTTCCTACTATAGATATCTCTGACTCACATTACAGTATATTTGGTGTTTTCTTAGTGCTGGACATGAAGCAACCGGCCAGCAAAGGGGCTGGAATGTATTTATTTATTACACAACTAAACACAAGAGAAGACACCAAAGCTTTGATTCATGCATTCCACAATTATGAAATGGTACAAGACACATCATGCTACCCATGTGATCCAAGGTGACCTCATTGTGGTTATAAGAAGCTTTCACCCAGAAAATAGGTACTTAGGAGTCAAAAACCTCACAGTAAACTCAACTCAAAGTTATTTTTAGCCATCAGCGCTAATCCAAAGGAACACACACACAGACACACATGTCTAACATATGAAATATATTTAGGAAAAAGTGAAAATGTTTACAAAATTATCTTATCTTCATAATACACTGTGAGCCTTTCGTTCTTTGGGAAAAAAAAATGCCTTTTTTCCAGGCGTAATTGCTAACACAGCACTTTCTAAGAACAAAGCAGGAGCAAAAAGTGATCTCAGCAATATTTGGGTTAAATGTAGTGGAAAAGCATAATTCAGATGTGGTTGAACATGTGAGCAAGCTATAAATCATACGAACTAACATCCATTTTTATATATATTTATATAGAAAGAATTGTATGATCATAATCAAGTTTGTAGTGTATAACCATATACTGGGCTTACATCCACTTTTATGTGTGCCCTAAATACTGCAGCTTTATGCCTATTTGCTTTGAATCCAGTTTTATTGTGCCGATAAACATATATTGGCAGTCGAAGCTCCTGAATCAAGACCCATCATTTGTTTTTTCGCTTTGCTGAATAGATCTGGATTGTATCTGCTTTAGACGGCAGTTTGATTTATTCAGATCTCCCCTGCCAGTGCTTTCTCTTGATGTATCTGGCCCTCTAAAAATATATATTTACACAATATCAATAGGGCACAGCCTGTTGTTTAAGCGGTGGATGCCTTTTGATGAACCGCTTAGGAAATAGCTGGCCTAAACCCTACCTACGTCATGGAAGAATATAGCCTCAAATTCATTGTTGGAATGAAGTTTGACGCTTATACTCTCCATTTTTTTGTTGTTTTCCTATGCCAAAGTGCTGCCTACTCCACTTAGGTCAAGAGTAATGATTAAAGGAAACTGCTGGATCTACAACAAAGTTTGGAAAAGGACCTCCTGTTTTCAAGGCCAAAGGAAGAATGTTTGCAGTGGGCTTTACACCACGGTGAATAACGCCATGAAATGGCTGGGCAAACATTTGGTTTGGACCAAATGAGCAAAGGAGAAGAGGAAGTGTGCAATTAATGTGGCAGGACTAGAATTTTCAAGAGCGTGGGTTTAGTCCCACATGGAGGAAATAATCACGCAACCATTAAAAGCTTTATTTAGCAGTGGGGTCTGCAATACTTTGCTCCTCAGACGTCAAGTAGCTATACTTCCAAGAAAACACTGGCTTTTGTTGACGCATTTTAAACGTCTCAGGGGTTCCACATGAATAGCTCGTATTATGTGTGGGTAAAAATGCATTGTAAAGCTAAGTGCAAATAATTTGACCATCCAAGGCCGTTAAAAAAATTGTTGTGTTTCCTAAAACTATAAAGCATACTGCAAACTGCTGCCGTCATACAGTTATGTATTGTCTTTTCTGGGCAATAGAAAATCTTGCTCTTTACGATTTGGAAATCAAACACTTCAACAATCAAGTATTATAGAATATAAAGGTGCAAACAAGTGCTCACACTATTAAAGCCAATCTTTTTTTTATTTTATTGGCATGGGGCACAAGGCTCATTCCTAATTTTGGCCCTAATTGCACCTACACAACAAGAAAAGAGCAAGCCTTAAATGAAACATAGCCAGTCTGGGCTATAAATCATGGTAGTGACACTAGTCTTACTAAAAACTACTAAATACTACTACTACTAGTACTAAAACATGTGTTTTTTGGGAAACAGACTGCAACTATGGCCTGACTAGTCCTATAGAAGGAATTAGCAGCGACACTAGTCTTACTAAAAACTACTAAATACTACTACTACTAGTACTAAATCATGTGTTTTTTGGGAAACAGACTGCAACTATGGCCTGACTAGTCCTATAGAAGGAATTAGCAGCGACACTAGTCTTACTAAAAACTACTAAATACTACTACTACTAGTACTAAATCATGTGTTTTTTGGGAAACAGACTGCAACTATGTCCTGACTAGTCCTATAGAAGGAATTAGCAGCTACCTAAATATCCAGAAGAGATTCTAAATTCATTATGGCAGTTGCGTGCAATTATTGCAATAACAATGAATTAAATAATTATGAACCTTGTTACAAATTAGATGTGTTTTCCAACTGGTTACTTAGGCAGCATTTTATTTTATATGCATTATTTCTTACGAACAGTCATTGATAAGAGTTGTATATAACTGGTGATTAGACCTATGACAATTAAAACAAGAGACATATAAAACCATCATACTGTTGGGGGGAATTCAAGGGCTTGTTGAGTTAACTTTTAGTATGATAAAAGAGTAATATTCTGAGGCAATTTGCAATTGGTCTTCATTTTTTATTATTGTGTTTTTTTTAATTATTTCTCTTTTTGTTCAGCAGCTCTGCAGTTTGCAATTTCAGCAGCTATCTGGTTGCCAGGGTCCAAATTACCAAAGCAACTAGACAGTGGTTTAAATGTCAGACTGGAATATGAATAGGAGATGGACTGAATAAAGTAGTGTTTTGGCTGCTGGGTCAGAGTAAGAATAAGAAGGCTCATAATTCAAACATGAAGACACATTGAAAAGTTGCTTAGAATTGGCCATTCTATAACATAATAAATGTTAACTTAAAGGTGAACCACCCCTTTAATGAAGTCCTAGGCAAATTTCTCTTCAATATAGCAATCTTGTACAGTAGATCACTTTATTCCTCACAAAATATAATATGTTTCCATGTAAGATGTTTTCTTACTGGTGCAGACTATAATAGGGCACCCAGGAATACTAGAGGTTAAGGTAGGGGAGCTCTGATAGGGTTGGGCAAATCAAGGAGGTTAGGCTCAATAGTTAGGTAAACTGGGGAGAGTGGGTATGGTTATAATGGGGGAATAGTATATAGAAGACTGTGGATACAGGAGGTATTTTCATTACAGTGACACGTGGAGCAGCATCAGCTCAGTTAGTGCATTACAAAGATAGCTGACACGAAAACCACTCTTCTCTGGTCATTGATGAGGCATGGCACAGCTTGCTGCAGGCAGTGTCGGACTGGTAACCCAGGGGCCCACCAGAAAACCTTAGCCCATAGGCCCACTCTTTAAACTATTTTTCCTCCTTTCCTCACCCAACCTCTTTATTCTCCTTTATTTACATGCTAGCATCTAAAAGATAAAGGTCCCTCATGTTCAACCCCCTTCAACTGAACAACAGTTCATGTATACATACTTATCTATACCTTTCTCTAGATCTATCTCTAGACCTATCTATACATTCACATGAATAACTATATATATATATATACCAATAACAATACTAACTAACTGTAGATCACAATAGCCTTGGATATTATGGGTAACCATGTCTCCTTGTGAGTGCTTCCACAGAAAACAACCCTGACCTTGACAGGCTTTCGTCATAGTTGAATCCCTCCATTCCGTTTACCAATCTAATTGCTCATCTCTGAAATCTTTTCAGCTCATTAATGGTCTTCTTAAAGACTGGAGCCCAAAACTGCACGGCATCAAGGTTAGGCCCTACCAGGTATTTTTAAGGAGGCAAAATGTTGTTTTCATCCCTTGAGTCAATGCCCCTTGAGACTTGAGTGTAGATTACCCAATAACAAACTGTTGAACCTCAGAGCTGAGATTTCTAGGATAAGAGAAGATAATTCTGAGGACACGAAGGAAAATGCATTTGATTCATACATTTAGGTGCAAGGTTCAATATAAAGGGCCAGTGCAGACCCATTACAGAAAATGCATCAAAGGCTGATGCATTACTCATCTAATCTCACTAATATATATCTGGGATATCCTGAAATAGACAGGTTTGGCACAGTTCAATAAGCTACTGACTCTGCCAGGAGGGGCATAGTCAGCAGGTAAACCTGTACCATGCATGGCCAGCTATATACTTGAAGATCCGATTATTTGGCAAGGTCAGCAAATGAGCAGATCTTTCATCGTGCTGATCTGATGATGTTTTGGGCCTGGGGCCAACAATCAGATTATAATTGCTGCTTTGCAGGTAGTCAGACGGAGAAGAGCATCAATGTGCTGATGCAGTCCTCGATCCAATGGGAAAATCAAACCTGCCAGAATTACATCTGCCCAATTTTGACCCGGGTATCGGTAGGCCTGCAGGAGGGCCCCATACACGAGCAGATAAGGGCCGAATTGCCAGTTTAAATCTGCCAGTGTATGGCCTCCTTAAGAAACACTTCAGATCCTGCTTTAAACTATGTAGCACAAGGCAGAGACAGTTTTTATTGGTTCCTCTATTAACTGCTAGAGGAAATGATCATTTAGCAAACTAAAACAACTGCCTTTGTCATCTTTTCTGGTGGTCCCTTTTTTCGAATTATTCTTTCAGTAACTCAAATCTCCCATGATTAATAGTAGATCTAATTGCACAACATTTTCCATGAGTAATAGGAAATACGTTTCCCTGCTTTAGTGGAACTTGGTGGATTATAAATACCAGATCTCTGCAATCAATTTTATAGCCCTGTTAGCATCTATGTACAACTTAGTGCACAAGTTCTCTACGAAAACACAGTTACATCATTCTTGTTATTCATGTGATTTTTGTTATTGTTGTTATTAATATAATAAAATATTTTAGTTCATTTAAGTTTTGCTAATGGAGTTAAGTACTTTTTGTATTTGTACATATAAAGTTTTGCTTTTAATCCCTGTGGTCCAGTGTATGAGCCTAGTATGTTAATGTGATAGGGACTTTAGAATGTAAGCTCCACTGTGGGAGTGAATGATGAATAACATCAGGTTGTGCTGTATCAGACACTTGGTGCATATACAGTATGTGTTATTATCTATTCCATCCAAGGGGGGCCCTCTCTGATACTGGGGGTCTGGAGCTAATTTAGCCCTACCCTAAAACAATCCCTGCACACCATTCTTCCTTTTAATGTTGATACCAACTACCTTTTAGCACTAGATCTAGCAGACTAATGCGTTTTTGTGTTTTCTATTCTTCTGTGGTTACTGCTAATAAAAGGCAGCTGGTAGGGATTTTTTTTTTAAATCCAGACAATGTTGTGGTGCTAATCTGTGACTGTGTTAGGAAATGCTGTATTCAAACACAATGGCATGATAAAAATGACCTAACTTTCCCACATAGAGGGAAAAAAAATCTGCTAATGACCAAAAAGGATCAGTAGCCAAAAACTAGGTAGTTCCATTGCTTAAAATAGAGCAGGGATTTAATGCTACCGTGCAGAATGAGTATAGAGAAAGAGCTGAAGTGCTCTCTGAACTTGCAAGGGTGCAACTTTATTTTGCCTTAATAATCTAAATAATACTTAGGGGCCCATTCATAATGACCACAATAATATTGTTAAAATAGTACGACTTTTTCGTGGTTTTCGTTAACTTCCACGAAAAAGTCGTATTTTTTTCGCAAGGACTACGACCATTTCGGAATTCATTCAAGGTTTGGTATCGTGACCTTCTTTTGGCCAGGTTGGAGCTGCAGAGTGCCATTGAGTCCTATGGGAGACTTTCCTTGGGCCGGGTTGGAGCTGCAGAGTGCCATTGAGCCCTATGGGAGACTTTCCTTGGGCCGGGTTGGAGCTGCAGAGTGCCATTGAGCCCTATGGGAGACTTTCCTTGGGCCAGGTTGGAGCTGCAGAGTGTCATTGAGCCCTATGGGAGACTTTCCTTGGGCCAGGTTGGAGCTGCAGAGTGCCATTGAGCCCTATGGGAGACTTTCCTTGGGCCAGGTTGGAGCTGCAGAGTGCCATGGAGCCCTATGGGAGACTTTCCTTGGGCCGGGTTGGAGCTGCAGAGTGCCAGTAGGAAAGCTTCTGGAAGGGGTAATAAGGGATAGGGTACTTGAATACATTGCAGTTCACAATACTATTAGTTTGTGCCAGCATGGTTTTATGCGTAACAGATCTTGCCAGACTAATTTAGTTGCCTTTTATGAGGAGTTGAACAGGAACCTAGATGCTGTAATGGAAGTGAATATCATCTACTTAGAATTTGTTAAAGCGTTTGATACAGTACCTCACAGAAGGTTAATGATCAAATTGAGGAATATTGGCCTAGAACATAATATTTGTAATTGGATAGAAAACTGGCTGAAGGATAGAGTACAAAGAGTGGTGGTAAATGGAACATTTTCTAATTGGGCCAGTGTGGTTAGTGGAGTACCGCAGGGGTCAGTCCTTGGTCCTTTGCTTTTTAACTTGTTTATTAATGACCTGGAGGTGGGCATAGAGAGTACTGTTTCTGTTTTTGCTGATGACACTAAATTGTGCAAAACTATAAGTTCCATGCAGGATGCTGCCGCTTTGCAGAGCGATTTGACAAAACTGGAAAACTGGGCAGCAAACTGGAAAATGAGGTTCAATGTTGATAAGTGCAAAGTTATGCACTTTGGTAGGAATAATATAAACGCAAACTATCTACTGAATGGTAGTGTGTTGGGGGATCCTTAATGGAGAAGGATCTAGGGGTTTTTGTAGATCACAAGTTGTCCAATTCCAGGCAGTGTCATTCTGTGGCTACTACAGCAAATAAAGTGCTGTCTTGTATAAAAAAGGGCATTGACTCAAGGGATGAGAACATAATTTTGCCCTTTATAGGTCCCTGGTAAGGCCTCACCTTGAGTATGCAGTGCAGTTTTGGGCTCCAGTCCTTAAGAAGGATATTAATGAGCTGGAGAGAGTGCAGAGACGTGCAACTAAACTGGTAAAGGGGATGGAAGATTTAAGCTATGAGGTTAGACTGTCGAGGTTGGGGTTGTTTTCTCTGGAAAAGAGGCGCTTGCGAGGGGACATGATTACTCTGTACAAGTACATTAGAGGGGATTATAGGCAGTTGGGGGATGTTCTTTTTTCCCATAAAAACAATCAGCGCACCAGAGGTCACCCCTATAGATTAGAGGAACGGAGCTTCCATTTGAAGCAGCGTAGGTGGTTTTTCACGGTGAGGGCAGTGAGGCTGTGGAATGCCCTTCCTAGTGATGTGGTAATGGAAGATTCTGTTAATGCCTTTAAGAGGGGCCTGGATGAGTTTTTGAACAAGCAGAATATCCAAGGCTATTGTGATACTAATATCTACAGTTAGTACTACTGGTTGTATATATATAGTTTATGTATGTGAGTGTATAGATTGGTTAGTATAGGTTGTGTGCTGGGTTTACTCGGATGGGTTGAACTTGATGGACAATGGTCTTTTTTCAACCCTATGTAACTATGTAACTATTGAGCCCTATGGGAGACTTTCCTTGGGCCGGGTTGGAGCTGCAGAGTGCCATTGAGCCCTATGGGAGACTTTCCTTGGGCCGGGTTGGAGCTGCAGAGTGCCATTGAGCCCTATGGGAGACTTTCCTTGGGCCAGGTTGGAGCTGCAGAGTGCCACTGAGCCCTATGGGAGGCTTTCCTTGGGCCGGGTTGGAGCTGCAGAGTGCCATTGAGCCCTATGGGAGGCTTTCCTCGGGCCGGGTTGGAGCTGCAGAGTGCCATTGAGCCCTATGGGAGGCTTTCCTTGGGCCGGGTTGGAGCTGCAGAGTGCCATTGAGCCCTATGTGAGACTTTCCTTGGGCCGGGTTGGAGCTGCAGAGTGCCATTGAGCCCTATGGGAGACTTTCCTTGGGCCGGGTTGGAGCTGCAGAGTGCCATTGAGCCCTATGGGAGACTTTCCTTGGGCCGGGTTGGAGCTGCAGAGTGCCATTGAGCCCTATGGGAGGCTTTCCTTGGGCCGGGTTGGAGCTGCAGAGTGCCATTGAGCCCTATGGGAGACTTTCCTTGGGCCGGGTTGGAGCTGCAGGGTGCCATTGAGCCCTATGGGAGACTTTCCTTGGGCCGGGTTGGAGCTGCAGAGTGCCATTGAGCCCTATGGGAGACTTTCCTTGGGCCGGGTTGGAGCTGCAGAGTGCCATTGAGCCCTATGGGAGACTTTCCTTGGGCCAGGTTGGAGCTGCAGAGTGCCATTGAGACCTATGGGAGACTTTCCTTGGGCCGGGTTGGTTTTTTGTGACAAAAGTTCTCATGGCAAAAAAAATAAGCTGGAAACATGGAATTTCGCTGTGAATACATACCTGCTGAAAATTTTTGCTCATCATAATTCATATCGGTGTCAACTATGGGTTAAGAATAATGATTTCATGGGTGTATTTTCATTGCAATATCACAGTTTTTTGCTGTTTTGGATCTCTGGCATTATTAGCAATACATGAAGAGCCTGCTATAGCACTTTCTTAACATGCAGGTACTGAATGGGTTTTGTTTAATTCATGCACAGTGACCCTCTAACACCCACAGAGAAAATACTTTATCTTAGATACTGATAATTGTGAGTTGTTCATAGCCAGCTATTACATGTGTTCTCTATTCAACTTACAAGATTCCCAGGATTTTGGGTGGGAAATAGGAATGGTTTTTGGAAGGAGAAGCACACCCGCAGCCAACAAACCAGACGGTCCAAAGCTGTTCAAAGAGAGGCAGAGCGGAGCATACCAAAGGTTTGAGGTGCGTTACACAATTAAGATTTATTCCCACATTAAGCCATCAAATTTCATCAAATTTTTGATTTGCACAAAGAAAATCTTTCTTGTGTCCGCAGGCCAGAATGGAACAGCTATGTGTTCTATTTATAATGTATTTTTTTAACCTGAGGTTGAGCCAAATGTTTAAATAGCCAAGATAAATCTCCTGTAAAAGTCAAAAACTTTTTATTGTCTTTTCAGAATATGATTTACTGCTCGGGGAAAGTTAAGTCAGGTGCAGTATCAGCATGTACCCCCAGATCTGTAGACAAACTACAGTACTGTCTGCTGTCATTGAAAAAGGCCAAATGCTCCTAGTGCTGATACATGCAAGTCTAATGCATCTCACAAGCTTATGACTTAACCTCCTGTCTAACCTTGGTTTGCCCCTCTTCCTTTAACCCTTCATGATATTTTGAGCTGCTTTGGTATTGGAGTAGGTACATAAACCCTTAAGGTAGGCATACACGCACCAATATTATTGTGCAAATTTCATTCAATAATTGGTACATGTATGGTGGGAGGCGAGGCGACCAATATGAGTAAAAGCCATGGATACTGGCCATCTTGTCAATCAGGCAGCACTGAAAATTTGAAGTTGCCTGAACATTGTAACAATAAAGGAAAGGCTAATAAAGGGTTAATCTCAAGCTGCAGGAATACCGTTCCATTCTCTCAATAGTGCCCTTAAGTCTCCCCATATTTCTCCCGTTCAGATGATCAGAAGCCTCATAAGAAAAAAACGCTAAGTTCTGTAAAGAAAGTTCCCATAATGCCTCTCTCCTGCACCAAGACCCGTGTACATGCTCAGTTTGTAAGACTATGAGGAAGCTTCCTGCTGATTGGCTCCAATCCACATTCCTAAGTAGGGGACGGTGTTCTTGTGGGAGGGGGGAGCAGGAGAGAGGAGAGAGCTGTGTGTCTCTGGCAAAGGGAAACAAAGAGAAAACAAATTCTGTTTCTTTTGACAGAGAAGTCAGTGCAGTGTTTCTGTGAGTGCTTATGGCTGTATTTACATAGACCTTTCTGATAAAGCTTACTGAGTTTTTACCTTTCCTTCTCCTTTAATGCGGATCTCATGTGTCCAAAAAGCACCAATTTGAGTGAATAAAATAAGAGAAGCGCAGTTACATATATTTAGCATCCCAGTAGCCATGGTCTGGGGTGGACAATGAGGAAAAAAAACGGGTGGGCCTCACTGACCCAGACCTGATCCCCGGCAGGGACTTCTAGCCCTCTGCCCCACCCCGATCATGGCTGTAAGGAGCATTCACAGTGCACACAAACAAGCCAAGGCACACATACATGCTAGGCCCCATCAGCCAATGAATGGGCAGAGTTCTGCCTTTTGCTTCCACACTACTTCCTGTTACAGTTAGAGCTGCATTATTCTGCATATAGGTTTTATCAAGGATTAATACTAATTTGGAGGTGAAAGAAAAATGCTCTAATCGTCAGATGCTCGATGGAAAACTTTGAACACTTCAGAGTGCACTGTGCGAAAGGAATCCTATGTTAAATGATGCTGTTCTGTGATTTCTCAGTACAAAAAATAATATCTTGCAGATTTTTTGATGGCTGTGTTTGAAAAATGATACAATACATGGAAAAATCAATCAAAGGCACTTCATGGATTTTCCACAACTGTCTATAGGACATCAAGAGGATGAGTTTCTGAAAATTCTGACAATGTTTAATTTAAAGGAGAAGGAAAGTCATTTTGGCATTTTACTGCCAATAGATTTGCCACATTAGTGCCACCTAGAACTCTATATTTATTCAGCAGAAAGTTTTGCCATACCTGAGTAAACAGCCCTAGAATCTCCCTCTGTTTGTTTAAGATTGCAGCTGCTATTTTAGCTTGGTCGTCATAGCTTCCTGCTGTAGCTCTAGCCGTTATAGCTCAGATTTCCTAAGGGAGGGGGAGGGAGTTCTTAGCATTCTTGTGGGACGGGGGAGAAGGGAGAGAGGAGATAACTGTGAAGACTCTGGCCAGGGGAATTAAGGATTTTTCTGAGAGAGGAAGTCAGACACCCGAACAACATGTTTACAAAAAAGGAGACAAGAAATTCTGTGTTTCTTTTGACAGAGAACTCAGTGCAGCATTTCTGTAAGTGCTTATTTACATAGACCTTTCTGCTAAAGCTTACTTAGTTTTTACCTTTCCTTCATCTTTAAATCCTTTTTCATTAGTAACCACGGTACCATACATTTTACTTCATGCTTCATAATAGTTCTTTATTATTTGCCCTAGTTTGCTCAGAGGATCAAAATACTTTAAAAATGAGAATTTTTCTTTTTCTAGTTTATATAATATGTCTTCCTGCTAGAATGTGGGTGATATATAATGCATCTGGTAAAAT
Organism: Xenopus tropicalis; assembly: GCF_000004195.4. NCBI lineage: Eukaryota > Metazoa > Chordata > Amphibia > Anura > Pipidae > Xenopus > Xenopus tropicalis. The sequence goes on along the minus strand of NC_030686.2, from coordinate 29,400,582 downwards.
GTCTACCTCTGCTCATTCTGACTTTACATTAACAAAGCCGTAAATCAATTATATTAAGTTATCCCAGTATACATATTGGTGCTGGCAAATGGCCCTCAGCACTGTTAACTCTTGCTTTAAGCACATACACCATTAAAAACACAATTTCATTTCTATTAATAATGTATTAAGATCAAGATAATATGCATGGCATCAGCAGATAAAAGCAGCTGGATTTGGTATATCTACAACCTTATCAGTTAATTAAACTTTAACCTTTGATGCCAATAACTTGGGAGATAGATAGCGAGTCTGTAGAGAATATTCCTACAATAGATAATTCTGGGTGGAGCAGTATGGTACTTGCTAATGATTAAAGGAACAGTTACACCAAAAAATAAAACTGTTTGGAAGTAATTAAAATATAATGTATTGTTGCCCTGCAGTGGTAAAACTGGTGAGTTTGTTACAGAAATGCCATTATAGTTTATATAAATACCCTGCTGTGTAGCCATGGGGGCAGCCATTCAAGCTGGAAAAAAGGAGAAAAGGCACAGGTTACATAAGTAGATAATAGATAAACTCTGTAGAATACAATGGGAATCTATGCAACTTATCTGTAATCTGCTATATAACCTGTGCCTTTTCTCCTTTTTCAATTTGAATGGCTGCCCCCATGGCTACACAGCAGCCATTCTTTTTAAAAAAAAAAAAAAACTTTTTAAACATGGGGCCAGTTCATGGTCCCTCAGACTGTTGGGAGACCAGACTGTAGTCCTTAAACTGCACACCTCCCTTCCCTCACGTCCTCAAACTACGGCCTGCTCCCTGCTGCTTCCTCCCTCTCCCTACTCCCCACTGAGCCCTCCTGCTCCCCCGCTCCCCACTGCGCCCTCCGGCACCCTGTTCCCCCTGTGTCCTCAGGCTTCCTGCTCCCCCACTCCCCGTGGTGCCCTCCGGCTTCCTGCTCCCCTCTGCGCCCTCAGCCTCCCTGCTCCCCCACTCACCACCGTGCCCTCTGGCTCCCTGCTGTCCCACTCCCTACTGTGCCCTCCGGCTCCCTGCTCCCCCGCTCCCCACTACACCTTCCGGCTCCCGGCTCCCCACTGCACTCTCAGGCTCCCTGCTCCCCTCTGCGCCCTCACTCCCCGCCGTGCCCTCCGGTTCCCTGCTGTCCCACTCCCCGCCGTGCCCTCCGGCTCCCTGCTGTCCCACTCCCCGCCGTGCCCTCCGGTTCCCTGCTGTCCCACTCCCTGCCGTGCCCTCCGGCTCCCTGCTGTCCCACTCTCCGCTGTGCCCTCCGGCTCCCTGCTCCCCACTGTGCCCTCTGGCTCCCTGCTCCCCACTGAGCCCTCCCACTCCCCCACTCCCAGCTGTCCTGTGACAGGCAGTAGCCAGGGGTGAGGACGAGGACACAGCTGGGGCTGGGTAAATTACCTTGGGGGACCAGATCCGGCCCGCGGGCCATAGTTTGAGGATCCCTGATATAAACAATAAACTTTTACCAGTGCAGGGCAATAGTACATTATTAATTACTTGGATACACTTTCATTTTTTGGTGTTACTGTTCCTTTAAGTAGATTATGGATGATGTAAATAGGTTTAAAGATTACAACTGGAAATGGTGGAGTCATAAGGGTTAGGAATATCTAGCATTAATTTGCAGACCCTTTTTTTAGGAACCCACAGATCTTATAAGTTAACATAGGTTATTAAAGAGGATTGGTAGGTTTTTGCCAATTTGACGCATAACATCTACTCTACTACTAATATTCTACTTTCTATGTTTTCTACTTGATTCATCAAAGCTGACTGGCTTGAGTCAGGCAAATATACATGGCAAGGCTTTGTTCCAGAATTTGTTATGGATTATACAACATCTTATTTTTTATGATTGCTATCACAGGCAAATGCTTTCTGTTGAACAAAGAAAAAAAAATCTTTTGGTCTAAAGATCTTTTTGTTCAAGATTAGGAAATCCTTATGTGAATATTTCTGGTTTTCTTCTGCCTTTCTGACATCCTGTCGACTGAAATCTAAAACAAAGATTGGCTAGAAATCTATCGGTAGGTTCAAAAATCCCGTAGGACTAAATTAATAGCTACTCCAGTGAGGGACAGAAAATAATTAAGTGTGGTGCAAATTTTCCATATAGTTGCATCTGTTTGAAAATGAAAGCAATTGGGTGAAAATTGTGTCTAGCATTTTCAGAGGGAGGGAGTTGCATCGCTTCCAGGCCTATTGATTATTGACAGACCCAGGGTGGCAGTAGCTTCACGGTTTCCCAGCATCAGTAGGTGCAGTTTTGTACCATTTATCAGAGGAGGCAGGATGGACACTTTGGCAACCATGTTTGGACTGAAGAAAATTGATGGAGCACATCAATATGACTCTCCATTGGGTCCACATTTGTGGGCACATATATAAATGATCCTTAAGGAGAATGTATTGGATTAGTTGCAGTAAGGATGGTGGGGCGCGACATTACAGTGGTTGGCCACGCCGTCATGGGGACTGGGCTATGGCACGATTGGCTGATCCTAGAGAATCCTGCCCAGTTTTCCAAATTGGGAAAACCAGGCAAGTTTATTTTGCACGGGTTCAGCCCTACCTAAATAAAGTCATGTTTCACACATACTAGGAAACAGAATCTTTAAAGGAAAACTATACTCCCATACAATGTAGATCTCTGTAGAAAAATATTGTATAACAAGCTTGTTTGTAAAAGCATGCTTCATCTAAATAAACCAATTTCATAAAAATATACTTTTTTAGTAGTATGTGCCACTGGGTAATCCTAAATAGGAAACTGCCATTTTAAGAATTAAGGGCCGCCTCCTGGGATCATAGGATTCACAGTGCACACAAACAAGCCAAGGCACACATACATGCTAGGCCCCATCAGCCAATGGATGGACAGAGTTCTCTCTTACTTCCACACTACTTCCTGTTACAGTTAGAGCTGCATCACTTCCTGTCAGCTGATCTCTGAGGGGGCACACAGCCCATCACTAAATGGGGGATCAAGGGAAAGGATGTAAAAGGGCAATATTTACTGATATATATATTCCAGTTTGGCGAGAATCTTTAATAGGTCACTTAACATAATATAAACTATCCATTGGTTAAGTATTCATTCTGGGGGTATAGTTTTCCTTTAAAAAAATGAATCATGAATGGTACATTTATTTGTAGGTGAGCAGATTTATAATGCATCAACGTGTTTAACTCATCTCCAAGCATTTCTCCCTCTGAAGGTACACTAATATACTGTATATAATGGTCTTGCATGCAAATGGTAGAATTCTGTCATTGCCTTACAAAGCAATAACCCTTGAACTCAAAAGGAACCTTACTTTAACTCAGTAAGAAAAGCCATGCAAAACAAACATTATTTTCATAATTCATAAGGATCAGTAGAACTTCCCTTCAGAACTCCTTGTTTTGTTGCTGTTTTTTTAACAGTACCACAATGGCAAAATTTTCTACCGTTAATGATGATTTAGACAAAATACCCTTTATGTGGTATTATGGCTAGAACATGGGTTTCCTAGGGTAGACATGTTATTCTTGTGGGATTTTTGCTGAAACACTGTGGTATCCAGCAGGAACAGTAAGTCTTTTCTCTTTTGAGACTTCTGTTTTGCAAAATGAATAGCTCATTCCCAGTCTAGCTTGTTGGATGGAATTTTCATAATGGGCATATTATTTTTTATTTCCTCTAGCGGAACTAGATACCACAAATATGCCACAAACAGCAGGTTATTACAGCCTCAATAAAAAGTATCCCATAAACTATTCTGTTAGCAGGCTTCCTTGATAAATTCCCACTGATATGTGCAGAGGTTAGGCTATAGCCCCACTGGGGGATTAAACTCAGAAAGGAAATAACCCCGAAGATAAATGAGCTGTTATGAACATAGGTACTAATTGCAGCAGTGTAGTTAGGCTAGTCTGCATTTCATTGGTGCTACACCTCTCAAGGAAGCTTTCTGGCCCAGAGCTCCACCTGTCACTGCTACATGTGATAAGCCAAGGAGCTTGTGATTAAATACCATTAGGAGCAGTTACAGGCAGATAGGATGTTATGTCCATTACTGCTTTCTATTGGACGGCAGCAGCAACGAAATGTACCTCATACCAGTAGGGTTACACATAGTAACCAAGTGCCTGCTGCTGTGACACCCAGTCATGGATGCCCTAAACCATTATTATCCCTGTACTCCCTAACAAAATGCATTTTTGCAGGTTCTCAGCACAATTTATCTGTTGTGCATTTACTGATTATTGATGCTGTGTCAATGTACAGAAAACATGTGGCCTCTGTAGTGACACTTGCACAAGTTTGCCTAGCAAGCCTATATGTTGACATCCTTGTTACACAGAGTGATTAGTTGGAGTTCAACCAATCCCAGGCAGCATTGTAAGTAGTTAAGTTTACTTCAAACCTCCAGGACACCACTCCTATTTGACATTATTTTTTTTCTTGGGCTAATGGAAATATTAACACTTGAATGGATATTTTTTTGCTTTGTTTTCACTTAGCATCTATGTATTTCTGCTTTAGCTTTTGGTTTTAGCCTTGCCTAAATGGCCATTGTCTCTGGCTGTCTACAACCTTCCCTACCTCTTCCAATTAGCCCACCTATTGTGCTTTCATTCCCTTACAACAAGAAGCTAGTTAAGTAGAGAATAGCAGATGATTCAAATGCATTAAAGGGAAGGTCAAGGACAGTAAATATTCTTTTTGGTGCTATTGGTTGTTCTGTCATTATTAGAAGTTACCAGGCCCCACAGAAAAATTACTTTAGGTACCCATCAAAACACTGGGAATAATTTAATCTATCAATAAGAATAAAGGTATATGTTCCAGCAAACTCTGGGTTAGGATACTGCGTGGGCATTTTGCCCTGGGCACAGAAAAGTAGGCAGGCAGACTCTGGGCTGCTGTAAGATGCCATAGACAGACACTATTTATTGGGCTGGTGCGGGTCTGTTTGGGCCTCTGGGTACTAGAAATGCCTGGGACTATTTTGAATTCCAGTCCTGACCTAGAGGAAGAGCTCTCTATGAACATTCAGAAGTGCAGAGAGGTTGATAACTGTAGGCAGAGCAATGTCTATTCCCACTTATACACACAATCCATCCCTGACTCCATTAATATACTCACTATGCCACAATGACAGCCCCTTCAATACACACCAACATTCCTTACTACATCAATTATCCCACTGTTAATAGCCTTTACCCTGATACCAACTTCACTATACACGACCTATTTCCCTGACAGCATCTTTCCTTATTATACATACTATCCAACAATTACAGTACTTTCATCTAACAACATTTATTGCATTTTGCAATGCCTTCCCCAATTAGCATGTTTTATAGGATGGAAAAGCCTTTGGATAAAGATATGTGCAAGGAAAATAAGACGGAAGCAAGAATGAGGCATCTCAGTTTCCATGTTCCTGTTGAGCGGAACAAACTCTGGCTGTTTAAAGCAGAGAATAAGATTGACCCACTTATTATTTATATATGTATTTGCACCTCCTGTCCAACTCCGCAGTACAAGCTGTGAACACAAACAATCTTACAACATGTTCTATTACTGGTGAGCGGAACAAAGCTGATTTAAATATCTGTTTGTGGCTTAAAGAAGAACAAACCTATTAAAATAAAACAAACCGTCCAAAATTCTCACTGACTAATAAATGTTATTCATTCATCATAAAAACAGATATAACATACATGGCAAGGAGGTCCCTTATTATATTGAAACAAACTGAGGGACTTGAACCCAATGAATGTCTGAAAATCATGGGTATAGGGTGTAACACAAGCAGATTGCCTACCCATGCATCCTTGCAGTGGAACTTTTGTTTTGCACAGTAATTTGTTCTTGGCAAACACTGTATTAAATAGAACCAAAGTGGCCGACTTAATCACCCGCGTGTCCTCAAAGTCAGTCCTGTCTAATATTATACAAGAATTGTAACAGCATTTCACCCCAGCAAGCCATACATTTGCTGGTAAAATAGTTTTGTGCTATTTTTTGGTAAATGTTGGAGGGCAATTCTGATCAATACTTGTGTTTTGTAAGATCAGATATGTTTGTAAACTTTATCTGTGAATGCACCATGTTCATGAGCAGTGAGCCATTGGTACATTGGTAGATTAGGAAGTTTCTTTTTACTTCCTGCTGTTCTGATAATTTGGACTGAGGGCTTGCTGTCAATTGGTCATATACCAAAGAATATCAGGCAGTGAGTTGTGGCCTTTATACCTCGAGTTTTCATGTCCCATCCTGCCAACAGCATTCCTATTGGCCAGGTATCAACCTGGATACTGAATGATGTGACAGCCCTTAGACTGATACACTGTTGCCTTATCTACTCTCATAATAAAGAGAAAGGACTCTCTATTTCAATCTTTCTGTATAAATCAGAGACACCCTACCAGTGGCATAACTACAGATTAAGCAGAACCCATGGCTGTCGGAGCAACTGGGTCTGCCTACTCTGTAGGGGGCTTGTGTACCATGCATATACAATCATGGGTCCCCTGTGTTAATTCTTTGTAGTGGGGCTCCAAAAGTTACAACTGGACCTAATTTGTTTAGCCTTTAGAGTGCCTGCCAGTGCATTTCCACTAGGAGGCCTGTCCCCCACCTCTACTAGAACCCGCTAGCTCAGACGTCTCCAATGTTTTGTAGCCTGAGAGCAAAATAACTTGTAAAAAGTTTTGAGAAGCTACATTGAAAAGTAAAAAGTTTTGGGTGCAATGATGTGCAATTTTGCAATTATAAAAGCCCCATGTGGTCTGCCAGCCTTTGATTAACTTTATATATGTACTAATGCAGAATAAAGACCTGATTTGTCTATAAATGCTTTAAAGAAGAACACCTACCCTACAGCTTTTGGGAGAAATATCAAATTGGGTGACAAGCAACTCATTGATCATGAATCACTCATTGGAGATAACTGCTCTAGCTGGTAATTAATGGAAAACTCATCTTTATGTGACACGTTTGTGCAGGATCAGCCTGACTCAGTTATTCCACAAGGGAGTGTGACTGAACCTCAGCTCTTTGTAATTCATTTACTTATTTTATGGGGAATCATAAGCCAGGGGGAGTAAGCCTGGGCAGCAAGGGCATGTAGCTTGCAGATTCATGGCGATGGGGTGCTGAGCCTCATTCTCTGAAGTTTGCACTGAAATTAATCGTAAGACCTGTTGCATCTTATTTTATCTCGTATAAACTGAGTTACTAACTGCAACACGACTAGAGAGTGGCAAGATTGACTTGGAATCTGTTTTGGGTTTTCTATTAAATAGACAAGGTTTGCCCACAACAACCACTGAAATGCTTACTTTCAGTATTCCATATGTTCTATAGAGCAGCACACTCTAGACGTTGATTTGTTGTTCTGTGTTACTGCACAGGGTCAGTTTTAATAAAGAAAATAATTGTAACCAAGTTTGAGCTGTACTACAAAGCTTACCCATAAATTGTTCTCTGGTCCAGGTCTTGCTTTCAAGCAGGAGCCAAAGAGTGGACAGGGTGAGCGCTTGACCTCAGCAAAGCCCCTTGAGGTGCACACAGCAGCTAATCAAAGCAGGCCCTACTAATATACCTGAATTAGCAAGAGGTAATAGGTTGGGTTTTTTATGCTTTGATCTCATCCATAATATTTGGGTTGGTGGCATAAATGCATATAAGGTAACAACTGGGTCATCCAGCTGAAATCTGCTAAATTGTTCCAGTAATAAAACAACAGATACTTTTGTCCATTCATCCATGAGGCTATTTTGTTTTCACAGATGGGATCAACATTTACGCTTTTGAAAGCTACACTAAGCAATTCCTAGAGGGAGAAAATGGCATTAGGATGTTAAAAACTGGAGGACTGCATTCTTCTGAACTCCCATGCTTAGTGTGTGCTAAAAGAAATAAAGCACTTGTGGTGCTGTAGCTTTAACACAGCTACACAGTAACCTGAAGTAATGGCCCACACAGAAATAAGAGAAGGTGAGTGATATATGAGAGTCCTGTGCGCTGGGAAAGGAGTGAATTAAAGCCGGCATGAGGGAGGAGAAGAAGGATAAGAGGGAGAGGGAGGGAGGCGGTGGTATCTGGAGAGGACACTTGTTTGGCAAGATCAATGGAAAATAAAAAGTGCATAGAATAAAAAAAATTCTCTTTAAGAGCAGTCAGTGGGAACCTGCCAACAAAAACTAATTTGTATTACTGAGAAGAGTGAAAGAGAACAAGACAGACAGGGAAGGGAATGGGGGGTAGAAAGAAACCTATTGCTATTGCATAGGTAACGCTGAGGCTTTTAAATTAACAGCGTGTCCATCTCCTGACTCTCAGAAAGTTCTACTTATACTTCCATCTACTTATACTTCCATCTCCTGACTCTCAGAAAGTTCTACTTTCCATTTATTTATTGTGCATTAAGGAAAAGCTTTTATTGTCCCCATAACAATGCAATAAAAGTGACAATAACTAAACATACAAGATCACTTTAATGCACAATTAACAAACGAAAGTCAATCTTAACATTGATACCATATTTTACACTGTGCCCCCAGACCATCCTTGATGAGAGTTTGTTTACAAGTACAGGTATGGGCTTTATTACCCAGAATGCTTAGCACCTGGGGTTTTATTATTATTATTAACATTTATTTATGAAGCACCAACATATTCCGCAGCGCTGTACAATAGTTTTCCAGATAATTTAGATCACCAAACCTTTAGTCTGTTAAAGGTAATTTAGACATTAAATCAACCAGTATGGATTTATTCTGCTTAGTTTATATAAAGAACAAAGTACTGTTTTATTGATACAGATTTATTTTTATAAAATGGATTCTATGTGTGATGGCCTTCCTGTAATTGTGAGCTTTCTGGATATTGGGTTTCCGGATTAGGGATCACATATATCTTATATCTTTAAATATACATTTTTAGGTGTTTACGAAACTAAGGATTTAAAAAAGGATTTCAAAAGTGGCAACTATTAATTATCCGTAGGAGGTCCAGCCTGTGACCCTTCAGCATTTGTTAGGGTGCTAATGAGAATTGGAGTCATTTTCATAAAAGGCCACTAAATCTGACCATTCAACCCATGGGCCAAGAGGTTTGATATTGAATGACTTGGTAATAAACATAAACGATCAAACAGCACAAACTAGTTGTTTAAAATGGGACAAATGAGCAGATTACTTGATAAGTAGGGTATGCCCAAGCATCAGTACATTAAGCAGTGGGAGCGATGGACAGATAAGATGTTATCATAAGGTAAAATGAGGCAAACTGCCCCAAACATTCAATACTGCTCTAAGTAAGGCCACCATTAATTTGGGATATGCCTTACTCTACAGAAAACAAATCAAAGGGCAACTGGGGGTAAAGTAGCACAGGGGCTCTAATGGCCACGATTTAACACTCTACACTAATGTGCAGGTCAAACAAGAAGGATGGAACAGGAGAGTGGGATGATCATACAGAAAAAACATGTCACTGGGGTCAAACTGGAAAGTACTGGAACAGAAGGTGTTATAATTGGAAGAAACTGAGGACCTTGTTTGAAGGTCTTACAATCTGGATGGAAAATAGAGATGTGTGAAGATATACTGTATATATGGGTAAAAAGGTTTTGGATTTCACATTAACTACTTTTTCTCTTAAGGGAAAACAACAGCAGTCAAAACACTCTTCTTACCTGCCTGCTGAATGCTGGTGCTGCCAGGCAGAGATTGCTCATAAATGGAAAGCAGCTGTAGGCAGAGCAGGGCATTTTGATTACTACTGTATTCACTGAGGGCCATGCTGGTCATAAAATATACCTAAGAACTATACTGGTCAGTCTGGGGCACTAGGGGCACAATAGCACTACATGTAATGGAAATTGGAAAAGTTGCAGATGGAATAAATCTTCTAAAAACCTGAACTTTATTTGTCATTCACTTCAGTTCATATGAATGAAATTTTCCCATGATCTCACACTGGTGTGTTGGGGGTTTGATGATCCCAGCCAATGTTCCTTCCTTGTGCTATAAAGATTATAATGCCACAAAGTGATATAAATTGATTGGAAAGTTAATAGTGGTAACAGATGCTTCAGGACAGTGTTTTTCAACTTCCTATCCTTATTTTTTTTTTGGTTTTAAGAACAACACCAAAGATATTCAACCTACTCTGAGACGATCGCTGACATGAAACTGTGAAGATAAAATATTGTAATCCTGCATGGGCCAAGGCTTGAAAGTGTCCAAAAGTTATTGTAATAGCTATTTTGGCTTCTGCAACTGGTCCATTTTTCAATCCCCTTCTCTTTCTGATCAAAGACAGTCTGTAGCTGAAATGACTTCTGGATGTGAAGTTCAGGCATATATGATAGTTTTGTCAGTTTACAAAAGTTTAGAACTTGCCGTGCATACAGATGATAAATTGTTTCCATAAGGAGGTAGTTTAAAGTTTTCCTTTTGTTTTCCTGAAATATCGAGACACTGTGAAGAGCAGCGCTCATCGTGACCTTTATGATTCACTGTCATTTCATTTTGTTTTTAACGTGTTACCAAAGGACATCTGCATATAAATTCCTTGATAATACCCTGTTTTTTCCTTGGGAAGCCCATTAAAAAAAAAACAAGACTTGCAAACAATTGTATCATATCATTCGGTAAGGTTATTTTAGGTAAGTCTTTAAACGCAAAGAAGTGTCTACTCTTACTCCGAAACTGGTTCTAAACATTTTCCTAATTAGCCTATTATAGGAACAGATGATTATACAGTATTGCCAATATGTAGAAACATATTCAAAGCGGGAAACAAGACACTGCAGGAGACAAAAAAGACCACAAAAACATAACAAGATTACATTTAAAATAATGATAAAATAATACTGGGAATGACTCTAATCAAGTAACTGAACTGAACACAAAAACCTGAACACAAACATGGAGTGGAAATATACAATACAATAGTGTATCTACACCTACTCCTTTAAACATTTAGGATCGAATTCACATTACACATATTCACTAATGTCTGCATATGGGCATCATGTTAAGACCAAAAAGTATTTAGTACAATAGTAGTTATGTATTAAACATATAACATGTTTTGCTAAGAATTCTGTGAAATATAGGCACAGCTAGATTACACCATTTTCATGTTAGTGGAGTAATTGGCAAGTAGTCATGCAAATACTTGTTCTTTCTTCCTACACAATTAAATTTCATTTTAAAAAGGGTTGCTAATGAGGGCATGGCTTGGCATGCTTGCTGGATGGCAGCACACTGGAAGAGCTCCGCACCATCGGCTGTAAAAAAAGCCTGATTACAGCCTCTCTCAAAACATCGGACAGAAATAGACCCAGTTTCACACAAAGAGGCCTTACTGCCAAATGGTACTCACTGCTGAATTAAATAAATGTATATACACATCCACACTCTTATATAAGAAACTGGGAAAAAGACCTTCAATGCACAAACTACCTACATGTGTTACCATCAAGAAAAAACTAGTGATGAGCAAATCTATAGGAAATTTTGCTGCAGGAAAATTTGCGAAACGTGTCGCGCGTGGCTTTTTTTACACCACCACGCCTATTTTGATGCGAGTGCACCCATTTTGCTGTGACCATGCCCGTTTTGACACGACTGCACCTATTTTGACGCGGCCACTTCAAAATAAAAAATTCACTTATCACTAAAAAAACATATACAGGTATAGGACCCGTTATCCAGAATGCTCGGGACCAAGGGTATTCCGGATAAGGGGTCTTTCCGTAATTTGGATCTCCATACCTTAAGTCTACTAAAGAATCAATAAAACATTAATTAAACCCTATGGGATTGTTTTGCATCCAATAAGGATTATTTATATCTTAGTTGGGATCAATTACAAGGTACAGGTATGGGATCCCTTATCCGGAAACCCATTATCCAGAAAGCCCCGAATTACGGAAAGCCTGTCTCCTATAGACTCCATTTTATTCAAATAATTCAGAATTTTAAAACTGATTTCCTTTCCTTTGTAGTAATAAAACAGTACCTTGTAAGACCCCTTATCCGGAATACCCTTGGTCCCGAGTATTCTGGATAATGGGTCCTATACCTGTACTGTTTTATTACTACAGAGAAAAAGGAAATCAGTTTTAAAATTCTGAATTATTTGATTAAAATGGAGTCTATTGAAGATCTGCATTCCGTAATTCGGAGCTTTCTGGATAACGGGTTTCCGGATAAGGGATCCCATACCTGTACAAGATACAAATGAGATGGTACCATACACCAGTATTACTGCAAAAAGTTGTTTCCTCATACCAACATGATGGAGATGTGGTCAAGCAGAAGAAACTATTTTACACGTATTTTGGACCTGTCCAATACTAACTCGATTCTGGGACTCTGTATCCAATTGGCTAAACAAAGCCCTTCTCACGGAACTACAAAAAGGCCCAATAATATTCTTACTGGAAGATAAAATTCCAAGACTTAAAAATCAAAGAAATTGGCAAATTCGATCTGGTTGGCTGCAAGATGCAGTATAGCTGCTAAATGGAAAACAAGAAACCCACCAACGGAACAGAAATTTCTAGACTATAGACTAATGGACTTTTTAACAGCTTTATGCAATGACACTGTTGAAAAATGTAATAATATTTGGAACAACTGGGATGTTTCTCAAGAAGTGCTATCCAACACAAACAGCACTATGTACTGTAATAATCTAATCAGCTTCTCTCCCCTAACCAGCTCAGTAGGGAAATTCCCCCACTACTTAACGTGTAACCCAACATAATCTTCCCCCCACCGACATAATTGCGCAATGCCATGTTTCGTTTCAATTTTTTAGTTTAATCCTTTTTATCAACGTTCACCACAAACTGTATATCACTTACACATGTTTAAAAGTATCTAGAACTGCAGTGATTTGATGTACAATAATGAACCCAATCTGAGACTGCTCCAATAAAAAACACAGAATGGATTTGTCATTTTTGAGAACTGTTCAATAAAAATATAATATTTTTTTTTAAAAAGGGTTGCTAATAGTATAATTACTCTGTATTTATTTATTTATTTATGGTGCATGGAGCAGAATAAAGAAGTTAATAATTTTTTTTATAAAAACATCCATACCTGTCAGAAATGTATTAAAAAGTCAGTTGCCTATGTATTGCCTGTCCTGCCTCTATTCCTGAGTGCATTTTTATTTAGCACTTCCTAGATGTCACTTCATTCATTCCCCCTTCCTCCTTACCATCTACAATTGTGTAACCTGTGTGTAGGCATAGGCATTAGGTCCCCCATTCTGATGAATACACAAGAAAACTTGCATTAATAACAGTGTCCACATAATTGTGCCTAAGGGCAATATCACACATGATATAGAATTGCATTGTGACTTGCGTTGTGAGTGAGTAGTGAGTGTGTGGTGCCTGCGGGTCCTACTGCCACAACAATTACTCATATTAAAGACATCTGGACTGGCATAGGTGGACTGCGGAATGTAGATTAGCCCCTACGATTCCCAATAAGTGCGAGGAAGTATACTAGCTAGGAAGCATTTGAGTATTTGTGAGCGGAGACAGTTTAGAGCTGTCAGGAAAGATCAGCATTGTGGTGTATTGCTGGTTTCCAAAATCAAAAGGAAATCCTTAGGGGGGATATTTATTATGCAGTGTAAAAAGTGGAGTGAAGCCCAGGGCAACCAATTAGCAATTAGATTTCAGCCGTTACAAAACCAAAGCAAAGCATCCGGGGTTTTTTCTCTGGAAAAAAGGTGCTTGCGAGGGGACATGATTACTTTGTACAAATACATTAAAGGGGATTATAAGCAGATAGGGGGTGTTCTTTTTTCCCATAAAAATGACCAGCGCACCAGAGGTCCCACCTTTAGAGGAGGGAGAGGAACGGAACTTTCATTTGAAGCAGCGTAGGGGGTTTTTCACGGTGAGGGCAGTGAGGTTGGGGAATGCCCTTCCTAGAGATGTTGTAATGGTAGATTCTGTTAGTGCCTATAAGAGGGGCCTGGATGAGTTCTTGAACAAGCATAGTATCCAAGGCTATTGTGATACTAATATCTACAGTTAGTATTGATGTTGGTTTATATGGGTCTGGGTATGGGTCTGTATGTGAGTGTATAGATAGGTCAGTATGGGTCTGTATGTGAGTGTATAGATAGGTCAGTATGGGTATGTATGTGAGTGGATAGATAGGTCAGTATGGGTCTGTATGTGAGTGGATAGATAGGTCAGTGTGGGTCTGTATGTGAGTGTATAGATAGGTCAGTGTGGGTCTGTATGTGAGTGTATAGATAGGTCAGTATGGGTATGTATGTGAGTGGATAGATAGGTCAGTATGGGTCTGTATGTGAGTGTATAGATAGGTCAGTATGGGTCTGTATGTGAGTGTATAGATAGGTCAGTATGGGTCTGTATGTGAGTGGATAGATAGGTCAGTATGGGTCTGTATGTGAGCGGATAGATAGGTCAGTATGGGTCTGTATGTGAGCGGATAGATAGGTCAGTATGGGTCTGTATGTGAGTGGATAGATAGGTCAGTATGGGTCTGTATGTGAGCGGATAGATAGGTCAGTATGGGTATGTATGTGAGTGGATAGATAGGTCAGTATGGGTCTGTATGTGAGTGTTAGATAGGTAGTATGGGTCTGTAGTGAGAAGATAGGTTCAATGTATGGGTCTGTATGTGAGTTGGTATACGATAGGTCAGTCATGGGTCTGTATGTGAGTGTATAGATAGGTCAGTAATGGGTCTGTATGTGAGTGTATTAGTAGGTCAGTATGGGCTGTATGTGAGTGGATAGATCAGGTCAGTATGGGTCTGTATGTGTAGCGGCATAGTATAGGCAGTAAGGGTCTGTATGTGAGCGGCATAGATAGGTCAGTAATGGGTCTGTATGTGCGTGGATAGATAGGTCAGTGTGGGTCTGTATGTGATGTGAGGATAGATAGGTCAGTATGGTCTGTACTGTGAGCGGATAGATAGTCAGTTATGGTCTGTATGTGAGTGGATAGATAGGTCAGTGTGGGTCTGTATGTGAGTGGATAGATAGGTCAGTATGGGTCGTATGTGAGTGGATAGATAGGTCAGTATGGGTCTGTATGTGAGTGGATAGATAGGTCAGTATGGGTCTGTATGTGAGTGGATAGATAGGTCAGTATGGGTCTGATGTGAGGGATAGATAGGTCAGTATGGGTCTGTATGTGAGTGGATAGATAGGTCAGTATGGGTCTGTATGTGAGTGGATAGATAGGTTAGTGTGGGTCTGTATGTGAGTGGATAGATAGGTCAGTATGGGTCTGTATGTGAGTGGATAGATAGGTCAGTATGGGTTGGTATGTGAGGTGAGTGGATAGATAGGTCAGTATGGGTCTGTATGTGAGTGGATAGATAGGTCAGTATGGGTCTGTATGTGAGCGGATAGATAGGTCAGTATGGGTCTGTATGTGAGTGGATAGATAGCGTTCAGTATGGGTCTGTATGTGAGTGGATAGATAGGTTAGTGTGGGGTCTGTATGTGAGTGGATAGATAGGTCAGTGTGGGTCTGTATGTGAGTGGATAGATAGGTCAGTATGGGTCTGTATGTGAGTGGATAGATAGGTTAGTGTGGGTCTGTATGTGAGTGTATAGATAGGTCAGTATGTGAGTGGATAGATAGGTCAGTATGGGTCTGTATGTGAGTGGATAGATAGGTCAGTATGGGTCTGTATGTGAGCGGATAGATAGGTCAGTATGGGTCTGTATGTGAGTGGATAGATAGGTCAGTATGGGTCTGTATGTGAGTGGATAGATAGGTTAGTGTGGGTCTGTATGTGAGTGGATAGATAGGTCAGTATGGGTCTGTATGTGAGTGGATAGATAGGTCAGTATGGGTCTGTATGTGAGTGGATAGATAGGTCAGTATGGGTCTGTATGTGAGTGTATAGATAGGTCAGTATGGGTCTGTATGTGAGTGGATAGATAGGTCAGTATGGGTCTGTATGTGAGTGGATAGATAGGTCAGTGTGGGTCTGTATGTGAGTGTATAGATAGGTCAGTATGGGTCTGTATGTGAGTGGATAGATAGGTCAGTATAGGTTGTGTGTGCTGGGTTTACTTGGAAGGGTTGAACTTGATGCACTCTGGTCTTTTTTCAACCCTATGTAACTATGTATTATTGACATTTTCTTCCTTTTAATGTGCAGAGACCCAGACTAGTTGCATGTAGACTGTAGACTTTTGACCTTTTGTCCTTTTTTTTTTAAACTCAAAGCAATTTTACGACTTGTTGAAAATAAAATCTCACTAAAAAGGCAAAATGAACATGGAAAGTGCAATAAATGCACAGAGCGTTGGAATAATCTGGAAAGTTAATAGTTTCAAAATCAAAGAAAAGTAGCATCTAATGAAGCGCCCGATATATTTTACATAAAAAACAATATTCCAGTCAAAAAAGCAGAATTGATTTATTTTTCTTAAAAACTTAATCTTGGGACCAGATGAACTATTTCTTTTTGCCAGTAGGCTGACCTTTGTAAGATGGAATCTTATGCTTTCTCTCTTTTTTTTTATATATTTTTAAACTAATTTCTTTGATTTAATTTCATAAAACCTTGGCACGGGAAATAAAATGAATACATGCAGATTGAATAATACTTTTTTTCTGATCCTATTCTGAAATTTATTCAGGAAAAATTGATCATTTGTGCAGTGATGTTTATAAATACATTTCTGAACTATTTCTAGGTTTCTTACTGTATATTATGGCCAAAAACGTTAGGGGCAACATTATAAAAGGCACAGGTTTCCCATTGTCAGACCCATTGTCATTCAAAGTCGATTAACTTTCTCATTTAGTATAGAGGACAGTAGTTACTAGTGCATCTATATTGGCACAAATATCTCTAGTCCTGGTAAAGACTTATCCAGAAAATGCTAGATAAACATTCAAACCGCAAGATGAGTCAGTGGGGCATTAGTTTCCATTAAGCCAACCCTCATCTATTTCCTTGAAAGAAGAAGTTAGAATTTAGCTTAGAAAAATGTCTTCTCTAACTGCTAAGATCCGTGCTCTCAACTTTACCCCTTCGTCTCACAGTATTAACCCATGCTAATTATAGAGCTTAGAACTCAAATGCTCTAGAAGAGATTTTAAACTTGGGAATGGGGATAGTTTCTTTTGAAAATATGTCTTCATGGCTATTATTATTTATGTTTTTTCCAGGCCTATTCTTTTTAGGCATGTAATCTACGGAGAATTCAAGGGTTTTATAACAATTTTTGTTTTGTTTCTTTGAAGAATACAAAGCGTATTCCCATAGCCGAGAAGCATGTGCTCATAAATGACTTCCACCCAGAGAGTACTTATATTGTAATATTATAATATCATTGCTATTTAAACACTACTATTTATGTTATAGTTGTACTAAACAAAATAATAATAAATGCTTTATTACACATGCAGGTTCCACTATTTCTTCCACTATTTGAGCTTACACCTCCATTACAAAATTCTAATCCCTATTCAATACTTCAATAATACTGAAACCTTTGTTGATTCATAAAACTGTACTACTGTATTGTTTTTCTAATAGGGAAAATTACATACAGGTATGGGACCTGTTATCCAGAATGCTCGGGGCCTGGGGTTTTCCAGATAAGGGATAATCCGTAATTTGGATCTCCATAACTTAAATCTGCTAAAAATCATATAAATATTGAATAAACCCAATAGGCTTGTTTGGCCTCCAATAAGGATTAATTATATCTTAGTTGGGATCAAGTACAAGGTACTGTTTTATTATTACAGAGAAAAGGGAATCATTTAACCATTAAATAAACCCAATAGGGCTGTTCTGCCCCCAATAAGGGGTAATTATATCTTAGTTGGGATCAAGTACAGGTACTGTTTTATTATTACAGAGAAAAAGAAATCATTTTTAAAAATAAGAATTATTTGCAATCACTTTACTAATCGTTTTGTTCGGGGGTTCACAGTCCTTCCCACTACGAGTATATAGGTGAAGCTAATCTAGACTTCAGTTGGTTCTTACGCTCACCAAATTAGGTTGTAGGTTCAGGTGCTTATGCCCCGAACCCTTTGCTTATTAGTTTTTCATTCTTCGTTCTGAAGAGTAATTACCTATATGTTTATACAAAGTTCAGGATGTTCACTCACCGCTTTGTTCTGATTGCCAGGGTGCTATGCCCCAGACCCGCAGCATAGGGAGATTCGATTTCAATATCCAGCACAAATCGGCATGCACTCGTCGGGCTCCAGGACAGCGGATAAAATTAAAAAAATGCTTTATTGGTAGTAGAAACCTAATGCGTTTGGCGTGACTGCACACGTATTCATAGGTACAAAGTAACAAACAATTCAAGGCATATACATGTAGCATCATTCATGATGTAATTTCCATGTGAAATTTAAAACAATATGGATATAAGCAGCAATTAAAGCAATATAAACATGCTATCCTGATATCATTAATATACTTAATAATGAAATGCATATGTATCGTGATATATGAGATTAACGAGCCGTCAAACAAACAAAAAGGGAAAGGAAAAAAAAATATAGAGATAAAAATATATATACAGGGATAGGATCCTTTATCCGGAAACAAGTTATCCAGAAAGCTCCGAATTATGGAAAGGCCCCCCCCCATAGACTTCATTATAAGCAAATACTGTAATTCTTATTTTTAAAAATGATTTCCTTTTTCTCTGAAATTATAAAACAGTATTTATTTATTCATATAAAAATTGAATAAACCCTATAGGCTTGTTTGGCCTCCAATAAGGATTAATTATATTTTAGTTGGGATCAAGTACAAGGGTACTTGATCCCAACTAAAATATAATTAATCCTTATTGGAGGCCAAACAAGCCTATTGGGTTTATTCAATATGTATATGATTTTTAGCAGATTTAAGTTATGGAGATCCAAATTACGGAAAGATCCCTTATCCCGAAAACCCCAGTCCCAAGCATTCTGGATAACAGGTCCCATACCTGTATATAATTTTCCCTATTAGAAAAACAATACAGTAGTACAGTTTTATGAATCAACAAAGGTTTCAGTATTATTGAAGTATTGAATAGGGGTTAGCATTTTGTAATGGAGGTGTAAGCTCAAATAGTGGAAGAAATAGTGGAACCTGCATGTGTAATAAAGCATTTATTATTATTTTGTGTAGTACAACTATAACATAAATAGTAGTGTTTAAATAGCAATGATATTATAATATTACAATATAAGTACTCTCTGGGTGGAAGTCATTTATGAGCACATGCTTCTCGGCTATGGGAATACTCTTTGTACTCTTCAAAGAAACAAAACAAAAATTGTTATAAAACCCTTGAATTCTCTGTAGATTACATGCCTAAAAAGAATAGGTCTGGAAAAAACATAAATCAAAAATATTGCTGAGCCCTGGATTTAATAAACACCAGACAAACATGCATATGGGCAGAATGTTCACATATGCACCTGTCTATCTGTGAAATCTCTGCTGGACGGTTCATAAAACAAGACCCAGAGGAAAACATTGTTTGTTAGAAAGATGGCCAAGCTGTGTGTGAGCTATTCAGATAAAACTTACGTCTGTAAAGGAAAGATTAATGCCTGAGAAAGAATGAGGGCTGCCTTTTTGGAGAGGGGGGTGGAAAGCAAGCTGGACTGGCAGCATAGTTCTCTTATATAATGTGGCCCTATAGAGCAGCAGTTATAGAAAGTAAGTGTGTAGGAAAGTGCAGTAATGCTCTGTATACTCATCTTTCTGAGCAGTTTGGGAAAGGGCTTGGTATTGGACGTGTAGTAGAACCACAGCTTTCCTCATCCCATTTAGATGTTGAAAAAGAGCTCCCACGACCCACTGAGAATCCGTAGATTGTCCTATTTAATAGATATAATGAAGCCACGCAAAGTTCTTTTGTCCCAGGCCCTCCCAACATTAAAGGTGATTTGGAAATTGGTAAGTATGTTTCTAATAGGGTTTACAAAACTGTCTATGAATGAAAGCATTTTCCCTGGGTATGTACAGAGGAACTTTGTAACTGCTGCTCATGACATCGGGTGATGTTCATTACCCAAGAGCAAGCTCCTAATAAAGGGGGACCATGAAGAACAAATGGCGCAAAAAGCCTGATGTTATGTATGTAGATAATCAATTTCTGATCAGTAACTCGATCTGACTGCAATTTGTATGTTCACTTGAAGCTCAGGACCCAAACATCAACAACCTCTCTTTATATTAAATGAACTATATAAAAATAAATGTACAATGTACCTATTACTATTACTGTATGTTAAATATTCTGCTGTGCATTTTAAAGCCCAACTTAAATGAGTTAGTTTAAAACCAAATGTATTTGCTTTAAAACAACAGAAATTGAAATAGCTTTTTATTTCTCTTAGACACCTTCCAATGTCCTACAAAATCCTTTACACATTTATAAGTCAAGTGAATTTTCAAGTTGGGTTCCAATGCCAAATGTAGAGTCTGGCACCCTCTATCCATTTATTTAAGAGAAGACTGGGAGTGTCGGCTTAAGAATGGAACTATGTGTGATTTCGGAAGCTGATGGTCTATTTATAAGATCTCTGCAATTTTCAGGTATTTCATGGCACTTAAGTATTGGTTTAGGGAACGGAAATTCTCATTGAATTTTTATTGATGGAGTTAACAGCCAGCCATATGGCTCAGTTTTGGAGACCTCGAGGGCAGAGCTTTGGAAGGGTTTTACTATTTAAAGCTCTGGAAAAAAAAAGTCTCTAGTGTCAAAAATTCTATAAATGACAACAATTTCCTCTACTGGATTCTTGTGCCACTCCTTAAATTCCTGACCAACTTGTTGGAAACCTTAAAATGTTGTGTTAACCCCAGTTTTGCCAGATGATACATTTAAAATGTCTTAGTGGGGTTTAATCCAAAGAGAAGATCCTTTTCAAGGAATTCGGTCTTTGAACATGTTTGTGCTGGACTACATTGTTTTTCTCAGCCAACCCCATACAAGGACATTTAGAGTGTGGTTATGATGTCACATTTAGGTATAAAGGGGAAGTTAAATTGACAGTTAAAATAAATAAAGCTTCTGTAAGAGTGATTTTATGAATGCTATGAAGCCATATGGTACAGTGTGCATCAGCATGTTTAGCAATATAGGGTTGTATATCAAGAAAAAGAGTTGTTTCTGCTAATAGAAAGAATACAGAGACGCATATACACATCTGTGCTCAACTTAAAGGGTATCCACCCAAAAACTGTTATTTCAACAAAATTGAATGCAGTTCTAAGCAGGTTGCCAATAAGCATTAATTCAACATATTTATCACTTTTAGTTCTCTGGTTCTCACTCTCAAGACAATGTAGAGGCCAATTCTCTTCCTCTGTATTTGTATAATAGATTGTACATGCTCAGTTAGTGTATGAATTTATAAGGAGCTACAGTAAGTACCAGTAGGTGATACTTCAGCCCTACTCTTTCATGCAGAAGAGAAGCAAACTATGTTGTCACTTGAGCCACTTGCCTCTCCTGAGAAAGAGTTACTCATTACATTCCTGTAGATACCTAGGCAGGGCATGTTTAAGGATGGGCAGCCTGAAGGGGGAGTCTAGATTAAAGCACATATGGGATTCAATTGTCCAGTGTTGATAAATGAATTGAGTATGATACAAGCAACACAGTTACTCCTCACGTAATAAAAGGTGTTTTTATCGTAGGTGTGCCATTAAACTGTGTTGCTTGTATCATACTCAGCTCAATTCGCTACACGGTGTGTACCTAAGATCCACTATAGTGCAGGGCTTTCCTAATTACAGTGTTGATAAAGGAGGTCCATGTTTATTACTATGTATTACTATGTAAGCACACCCTACATTGGCCATGAATGGGCCATAAAGTGGTTTTTAAACCCAAAAAATACTTGAGCGCTTTTGCAATTTATATTATTTTCTGGTTTAAGTGGTTGCTAAGATATTTGAATTCTTAGGCTGCTAATAAAGCTCAATAAAGACCATCATAGAAAATTGGGTCACATTGGGCCTTCAAAAAGTTCTGTTAAGCCAAGCCTGCCCAACACTGTCTAATACGGTTAATATCTCAGAAACCAACTAAAATAAAAAACTAATTTATGTTTTTTTTTTTATTGCGCTCAGAGGACCACAGAATATGTTTAAGGTGGCCGTACACGGCTGATTCTAGCTGCCAGTATCGGTCCCTTAGATTGATTCGGCAGCTTATCAGCGCCCGTGTATGGCCACTAACGGCAGGCCTGCCCGACTGACATCTGGCCTGAAATCAGCTAGATCTCGATCAGGCTGGTTTGAAATTTAGTCGGATCGGCTCATTGATGTGGTCCCCGAACCGACGGATGCCTATACCCGTCGTTCTAATTTGATCATTTGACCCCAGGGCCAAATGACCCAATAGCCCAATATCACCACCCGTAGGTGGAGATATCGGGAGACGATCCGCTCGCTTGGCAAGGTCGCGTGTATGGCCACCTTTAGAGTTTTTTGGGGTTCAGATCTTCTCTAAAGCTCTACCTCTAAAAATTGTGGCTTAGAAAATAAATGAATGAGACCTTGATTAAAACAAGTGGACAATACTTAAAAATACAGGAACAAAGCAACACAAAATAATGTTTCTTTACTGATTGTCTGTATAAATGATATTCACTAGTTTGGTGTTACTGTTCTTTACCTGTTGACTTACAATTGTATAAAACCTGCAAAAAGCGGCTCAATCCCTTTCTGTATTCTTAAATAACCTGTTATTTATGGCAAAATCTGAGCCACATGATTAGATATACTTTAATATCATTAAATATGGCCACATTCCCTTACACATGATATACTATATCAACTGAAAAAAAATCCTATTAATATGTCCCATATTTCCAAGCTGCGAATGACAAACATAATATTTTGTTGAATGAGATTATATTGGTTCCAGCTGTGTTCTCAAAACCAGTCCTTGTCTATGGAAAAGGTGTGTGTCCCAGAGGCATATCTGCTTACAGAATAAAACTGCATTCTTGAAATCAAAGTACTTGTGTATTATTCCCCTGTCCTCTTTGTATTAACAGCATTGTGGGCTTTTAATTAGACTATGCAATTTGACAGTCTGGTTTTCCAATCACTTAAAAACAGGGAGGGTAAGTTGCATGTTAGCCATTATGCGTGGAAACGCAGTCAGCCACCCACAAAGACAGGCTTTCTTCTTCTCAGAAATTATCTTACCCCTAGTATAGAAATGAAAACTTTCCTTCGGACGGAATTTGCATTACCCATTAGACATCTGCTATTGTCTGTACGTAAAAAGAGTTACTGGATTCTATTTTGACGGGGCTGCTACATTTGGTATTTCCATAAGCTGATTGTATGCATAAGTGCAATTTGCTGATTGCATGCATAAGTGCAATTTAAAGCCATCAGACAATACACCTCAACTGAAATAGCATCAGCGTGTACCATATTTACGTAAAGGCGGCTGATCTTACTTGTGAACGCTGTTACTGACTGAGACTCAACGAAGGGTCTGTTACTGATGTGATTAAAGGAACAGTAACACCAAAAATGAAAGTGTTTTCAAGCAATTGAAATATAATGTACCGTTGACCTTCAGTGGTAAAAGTTGTGTGTTTGCTTTAGACAAACCTACTATAGTTTATATCTCGGGTCCCCAACCTTTCTCACTTGTAAGCCATAGTCAAATATAAAAAGACTTGGAGAGCAACAATAGCATGAAAAAGTTCATGGAGGAGCCAAATAAGGGCTGTGATTGGTTATTAGGCAGCCTCTATGCACACTATCAGCTTACAGGGGGCTTTATTTGGTAGGAAATCTTGTTTTTATTCAACCAAAACTTGCCCCCAAGTCAGGAATTCAAAAATAACCACCTGGTTTGGGGGCACTGAGAGCAACACTGGTTGGGGATCACTGGTTTATATAAATAAAGATGCTGTGTAGCCATAGGGGCAGCCATTCAAGCTGGAAAAAGTAGAAAAGGCACAGGTTACATAGCAGATAAGTCCTGTAGGATACAATGGTGTTTTACAGAGCTTATCTGTTATCTGCTATTTCATTTGTGCCATTTAGCCCTATTTCACTTTAAATAGCCCCCCGGGGCTACACAGTGGCTTTGTTTATATAAATTATAGTAGTTTTTCTGAAGCAAACACACCAGTTTTACCAGGGCAGGGCAACAGTACAATTTACTTCAATTTGGTGTTATTGTTTCTTTAAGTACACTTACAATATTTTATCTGGTTAAAATGTTTTTACCTCCCCATCCAAATGTAATCCACACAATCAATTCATTGGTACAGTATTATTCCTTTTCATTATTACATAAGCTTTATTACAACAGTGTTGTGTTTTGTTACAAGGCTTGGAATTTACATAGTTATATATTTATAAATCATAGTGGCTTGTTTTCTTTTGCCTTTCTAGGCAGCAGTGTAGTAATGTGAATATCATATAAAAGGATAACTGATCCTGCTCTTTTTCTGTCAAGAAACGTGTTATTATCCTGTGTATTTTTCCTAAATTCACTTTCATAATTCAAGGCTGCTTTTTGTCGGAAAGGCAACAGAAATACTCTTACAAGAACCAGGATGTTCATCTTTGACCTTGTATATTGTTATTTGTAAAGCGCTTCTTTTGTACGCGGCGTTGTACAGTACATTTAGTACTACAAACAGTAATAGATAAATACAAACATTATCAGTTATCTTTATTGCAACAGCAAAGGATTATGAAATACAAAAAGTATAGGAAGGCCCAGCTGGCAAGAGCAAGCAATGTAATGGGTGAGGAAAGAGTCGAAGATATTGAAACCGATTGCTGATTCTTTATATCAACTTCTGATCAGATATGCTTCTCTAAAGGTGGGCTTTTAGGGAGCATTTAAAGATTTGGAAGTAAAGGAAAAGTCTGATAGGTCAAGGTAGGGAATTCCAAAGACAGGCAGAAGTTCTAGAGAAATCATGCAATCTGGATTATTATGATGAGAAGCAGATCTCAAGTGTGATCTAAAATCAGCCCCATAGGCAAGTGAAAGAAAATAACCAAATCAAACATAACCAACCAACTAAACATAATATCATATAGAACATTTTACAACTGGGGTTTATCTGATAATAATGAGGTACAATCCTTTATCACACCAAATTGTAGAAGCATCATAATATGCCAAAATAATTTAGATCAGACACTTCTCTAAGCCCAAATTAGTAGCACTTTCCCAAGTAGGATATTGCTATAAAACAGGATCATTATATATGATTCAGATTGTTCAGATATCCTGACTATCCTTGCTGTTGTCCATTTGGACAATATTTGTAGCAAGTGTGACAACTGTCAATTGTTGCCCAATGTTAATAGATATGATGCCCACTTTTTTCCCACTTCTCTTTAGCATCATCTAATGTA